>NC_026001.2:20545085-20891101 GCF_000442705.2 Elaeis guineensis
CTTTTCTTTTTTGGCCTCCTGTATTGCAGTGGAACTCCAAAATTTCCATTTTAGTCCTAGTCAAGTCTATTGCTAATCTTACATTATCCACAGGCTAATTTCATTATTTCTTTTATATGTTTGAAAGCAACAAACGTCAAATGCAGTTGTTGTTTTAATCTTTGTTTTCCATGCTTTCCAGTTGTGTTGTGGTAGAGGACAGTGCCATAGGTCTTGCAGCAGCAAAAGCTGCTGGCATGAAGTGCATAGTAACAAAGAGTGGGTAAGCATATTTTCTCACCAACATTTTGATTCATATCATAGATGATGAGCAATATGTCATTTTTGAGCATTAAATGTTGAAATTAGTTTCTTGAAGTTATGATTTTCAACTGGAGTTTATAACTTACAAATAATATAACTAAAGCATGTTATATAGTCTAAAGATAACAAATTTCAGGTTTTAAAAAGAATGAGAACCCATAAATATATATTCTTTAATATACCTGGATGGAATTTCTTGTCTTCAGAAGGAGTATATTTGTTGAGCTATCAGTGCATGGGGCTTATCATTTAGTACCGAACGTTAGCCACAGGGCAATTATAATGCTGTATCCATGCTTGAAACATTTTATTCAGTCTACAATGTTCATTCATGCAATAAGATGAATATTATTATCAATGTATGCATTACAACACTAGAATGTGGATGTGGTGCTACATTGTTACATGAATGATGCTTGATTGAAATTGGCTTTAGAGGTGTTCTGAAACATCCGCAGTTTTTAACTCTCTTTCTTTCTTTTTTCTTTTTCCTTGGATGACAGTAACTATCTGAAGTTTTGAACTATATGATGCACTTATAAGAGTTGTGGTTAAGTTTCTATAATATTTCTTACAGGAAGTAGAATTTTACTAGGTCATTCATAAACAGCTCAAGTATGAAATCCTAGTCTTAGGTCAAGCGATATAAAATGATGGAGCTGAAGCCTACGTGGTGCAGAATAACTGTCTTATCTTCAAACAGATTTGGAAATTTAGCAGTCAACTGGACGGTCTTCAGGGATAACTGTTGCAGATAATTAAGCTGTTTAACTTAAGCATTAACAATCTGAATATAATCAGATAGATACTAAAACATTAGATGTTCTTCTTTTAGATGTTCTAGATAGTGAAAATAATGTTAAATAATACACTCAAACATCATACATAGCTTACATATTTGGTAAAATAAATCCTACTCCTCCATTTCATAACTAAATAGATATGTGAGTCTAAAATAGAATGCATACATAATGTAACCTTTGTTTGTCAGATGTATACCGTGTTTCTTCATAGTTACACTGCCGAGGAGGACTTTGTGACAGCAGATGCAGTCTTTGATTGTATTGGAGACCCTCCTGAGGTTCAATTCCGACTTGATGTTTTGTGCTAACCTCCTCCAAAAACAATATGTCAGCTCATAGATGTAAATCTCTCAGGCTTGTCTGTCAAGCATGTTACTAGTCTTTGCATCACATTGTAAAGATAAAAAATGAGAATGTCAACATGCTCTGTGTAATCACTGTTGTATTAAATTGAAAGAAATATTGGAAAGATGATTCCTGTTGCTAGCAACAAATGCTTACTGAGATTGCAGGCATGCCTATGTGTTCTCAATGGCATTTTTTTTTTTGTAAATGTATATGGTCCACTTTTTTGAACTGGTCTTACATGTTCAATCTGTTCAATGAATGGAAGCGAAAAATTCAACTTGTCATGCTGCATTCTTCTTGTCAAATCCTTTTTCTAACCAATGTAAGTAATTGGAGACGGCATATGTTCTTTAGTTCAAAACTTTACACCCTTATTAAGAGCTTGAATCTCCAACCTTAGATAGGATAAAAAGGTCTGCATGACTGACACCTGGGCAACAGCTCAAGCCTTTTCGAGTGGCATTCTGGATTTGCTGGAAGATACAACTTATTGACTGATGGCAAACCACTCTTTTACAAATACAAATACTTACAGACGGTAAAAGCTTTTGCATAGGAGATCAGACTGCTCTTTTTATGTTCAATTCTAGTTTGTTCCTTTGCTGGGACTACTAAGGATAAACTTAGTTGCAATGGTGTCTGGATTACATGGCAAGATGGTATCAAATCTAAATCGTTCCAGCAGATTTCTCCAATCATCACTACAATCTACAAATATATTTGCTAATTTGTTAACTTAATTCACTCGTAATTCTTCTTACATTTCTATGCAGTGGAGTGTTCAATAAGGAGAGAGTGGTTCACATAAAAGAGGGATAATGTTGGCTTTTATGGGACTCATATTAATGCACCAAGGTTCTTCACAGCATAAGCAAGAAAATATAGTGCTAGAGTATTAGATTCATGATCGGAGGATCCAAACCGTGAGGCTTTTAGAACTTGAATTCATCAAACTCAGTCATGGTACCTGCCTGTCTGAGGCCTATGGACTCCTTTTGAGACAGGGTTGCTTGAGATTCATATCATCATTAATTTGCGGCCAGGTGCCGTTAGTTGATTCAGAAAATATATTGTTTCCAAATGCTGAGTTACAAATTACTGCAACATAATCTTTCCAATATATAGAATTGGAACTGCATTTCATCTGATCCTTCGGTTTACCTGTGCTTTTCAAAGAAATCAAGGTCCCTATATCTAAAGTTATTATGTTAACCATTCATATTGTTTACATGTTTGGGAGAGTTCCCAAAGTTGCCCACTTGTATGAGCTTAAACTGAGATCAATGAAGTAAATCTCCCAAAGCGCCAACTGACCATATAGGTTTTATAGAAGGCTTGCTTTGCTTACATTTCCCTTGTCCAAGAATTCACATTAATTTTAGAGGGATGACATCATTCAGGCTTTACCAAAATGGGCTCTATATAAGGCTTCTGCTTTGCTTACATTTGCCTTGTTAGAATTTCACATTGATTTTGAAGGGCTGACATCATAGGTTTCAAAGCAGGATTTTCATTGCTTAAATTTGCCTTGGTCAGACATTTTTCTTGTCCAGTTGAGAGAGTTGATATCAAGCTGATAGCCCGTTGTAAATCTTCTAAATTCATTTGTGGAACCTCCAACTTAAGAACACTGCTCTATTACCTACCCTACATTTCAAAAAAGCTTGGATGGATGATAATAATGAATCTTGTCATCTTAAGATCAACTTAGCCCATCAGTTGATCCGTATGTTGAGTAGTTGAGTCCTCTTTCAAAATGGCTTCCACCTTTTGTTCCTTCTTCTACAATTCTATGTTTGAGGACATATAAAGAGACCGGCTGCCCAAAGCTTTTCTCACCACATCGATAGTACTCCCTTGACGGAAATCCCAGGAGTTATCATCCATTTGGTCTATGCCTTGGTAAAAAAGATTGGACTGCCATATCAGCAGTTGATACCTATTCAAGTCCCAAAACCAACGTCAAATGCAATTATTGGTTTCTCTATCACGACTGTTTAAATGTGAGTCTTATTATTATACATTAAGAACAAATTGAATTATTTTAAGTGTTCGCAACAAATTGGACAGGGTTTGGACCTTTGCTGACACCGGACAGTGCTGTTATATTCTTAAATCAGCTTGTAGTTTTCCGGAGAAATGATAACTTTATCGACGAACGAGTTTAAGCAGTCATTTCCAAACTCTTTCAGAACTTAGAGACAAACCAACATTTGAGGTACAAAATGGAAGTGCCTAGGCTATTGCAACAAATTAGCTACAGACCTAAACCAGAGAAAGCCACTTCAATCCACCAAGAAAAACTTGGCTCCTGCATCACACGATCAAAAATTCCACTCATGGATCACATGACAAGGGAAAGTAAGACCAACAGCCCAACAGAAAATACCAATCTAATGAATGTCAACTTTGTTCAGCATACATAAACCAGGGATCTATAAGAACAAAACCTCTGGGAGCAATTAAATGACTATTTGATTTGCGATGGTTTACTTTGTAAGGTCGTAACAGGAGCCACCAAAAAGCAATTGAAGCATGTGCAATGCTGAATGTACTAATTAAGAAGTAACAGATATTGGCTGTTTAGAATCACAGAGCACATCTGACAGCTGACTGATATAATTTATCAGCAAGAAACTGACTGATGAACAGCAGAATTATGGATCTTTGTCCCAGCAAGTTGGAAAATTTACTCCCATACAGATTATATGTAGAAATCACTTACTTGAACAACCATTGTAATCCGAACATGCCTGAGACTAGAAACAATAACCAATACCTCTCAACATGCATCACAACCTTTACTCATGGCTGCATCAAAAATCACTTTTATGAATTCCATGCTCTATTACATACCCCAAGCCTGTTTCAGCTGGATCCTCTGATACCATCTCCCCAGACATTATCCCACGAACCACTAGCATCTCTAGGGCCCTCAATGTACCTTTGTCCCGGCACTTGAGAGTTACCAGAAAGCTCAGAAGATCCAGTTTTTGGTCTTTTCTTGGCTTTTTTCTGATCCCCAGCAACCGCAACACAAACCTTGCAAGCTCACCATATAATAAGCCAGTACGGTCGATGATCTGAAAAAAGAAAAAAAAAAAAAAGGAAAATTAATCTGTGAACACTAAGCATGGCTAAGGAAGGAGATGCAAGAGCAAGAGTAAATTGAGTTTAGACCGGTACTTGAAGAAGTGCTGACATAAACAGATGGAAGGCTTGAGTATTCTGATCAATAAGGATTGATATCCGACCAAAAAAGTTCACAACTCCATTCATCTGTCATCAGTGTCACAAAATAACTCAAATAATGAACCAGGAAAGATGGTACCCCAAAAAAAGGAAGGACGTCCTTAATGGGATATAATATATAGCATCTTTCGGCAAAATATGTCAGATTTACAGAATTCCAACTTGAGCTTCATCTATGAAAGCGGGAACTTACAAGTTTACTTGTAAGTTGGTCGAATGTTGGTGGAGCATTTACATATGCATATTTTGTACACACACACACATATAGATGTGTATATCTATATGTATGCACATATATATATATATATAGTCCATTTATATGTGCACACACACACACATATATGTATGTATATATATATATAAATTCACAAACACGCACACACGCACACGCACACATATACATATATACATATATAAATTCATACATACATACAAAGAGAACTCATAACGGAGAGATTTCTCTTACCACTCGAATGAAGGATATCCAGAAGCCTGGAGGTGATGAAGGGCCATATGGGTTATTAGGATCCTCATTGCCATACGGACCACCAACACCCATCCCATAAGAACCCAATGGGCCACCAAATCCATTGTTATACATGTTGCCTCCAAAACCTCCAAAACTTCTGTACATGCTATTTCCATAAAGGCCACTATTATATGAACCACCAAGTGTACTATATGGACTGAATAAGCTGGAACCATGGCCTGAGTTGTAATAGCCTGTGTTCAGGAAGCTAAAATCACAACGTGAACTATATAGAACATAAATTTGTTAATAAGAAAAATGACTTCAAGATAAAATGCCCCTAACTGTTCCCATAACTTTGCTCCCATGGCCTTGGTGGCACAGGCCTCCCAAGAGTATTTGTTGTTGAAGTATTCCTCTGAGCATTTGGAACAATCTCTCCTGCATTTGCTGTCCCAGATGCTTCAACTACTTCACTTGTGCTGCCAGATGATGGCGGCTTGAAAGGTGCAGGACCAGATGAGTTCCCTGCTTGTTCCCAAGGTTTTGGAGGTGGAGTTGCACCTGGAAATGTCCAACTCGATGGTCAAGATGAACTTGCATTTTTCATCAACCTCATTTTTTGCAACTACCATCAATAGTAAATCTCCTAATGTTATATTAGTCTTGGAATTTAAACAGTATGCAAAAACTGAAGCCTTCTTTGCATGACTCATGTAGTCCAACAAATGTGTAGCATGCAAAGTAGAGAAACAAAATTATAAGAAAAATATTACATTAGAATAGCAGTAGGTGGATTTATTTCCTTTTTCTTTTTGCTGAAGAAAAATGAGAAGTAAAGAAACAGAAGATTTGAAGTCTATGGAAATCCAATCTACTGGCAAACTTTTTAATTTTGCATCCGTTTGTTAAAATATTCTTTAAATTATCCTACCTAAAAAGATAATAAACAATTATCTTGAATAACTAGATATGATGTTTGTTTCATTAGACACAATGTATATGTTTATTATGATGGAAACTGGAATTGCATAGCCTCCTATTCTTAATTCATCTACTTTTCAACTTGACATATCTTTTATTTCTCTAAATGTTTTGCAAGATATCAGAAAAATAAAAATAATATGACCCGTGATTTAATCTAATATAAAACACCCTATGATTTACTATTCAATTCTGATTCCGGCAGCATGGGTTGGGTGCATCCGGCTTTCTTATCAGCTACCTGAAAAGGCCAAACTCTTACTCTTAGCATCTAATACTTTCCTGAATTTGTTTGCTAAAGCGGATAGCCATGCATGGATCATTAAGACCCTAAAATGCTGATGAAGGAGATTGTTTTTTTTTTTTTCATTATTTTAAAGGATATTGGTGGAAGGAGGTGCTTGCTTAGAAATCCATTGCGAGCCAAAGGCAACACAAGATTCCCAAACCTCATCACCAAATAAGGCACAAAAAGAAGGGATTAGAAGACAATATTCGCATTGAAGTCTATATGCTTCGACATATTACATTTACAAAAAAATACCAGAATCCTAAAAAAACTCATGGAATTTTAACTGCCTCTCCAACTTCTCCCTTCCTTCACCTCCTCTACTCGACCAAATTGCTTGCTTTATGGTGTAAACCCTTACCCATCTTTGGAATACCACACAAATTCAGCCGCTAAGCATCCACACAAACCTCCAAGATTGTAAAATTCCTATACCTCACATTTCTTTTCACAATCCACCGTCTCTTATCCTTCTTTCCAAATCAGTTGCAGAAGTTGCAGAAACAAGGCCCCTCGTTAGAAATTTAACCTTCCCCTAATAAAAATCCCCAAATTCAAAAGAAAAACGTGGAAAACCAATGTCTTATATTTTGATCTATCATCCATCAAAAATCATACAACAAACCGATAGAATCGAAACTCAAAGGAAAACAATCCAGCAAAAAATTACACCAAACATCTGCAAAATATTCGGATTCACGCAAACCGATACCTGAGTTGGTGGAAGCCATGGTGGGATTGGATTTTTTGGATTGGATCTTCTTCTCTTGAGGGCTCGAAGGATTTCTCGGCCAGATTGATATGATCTCCTCGAGGGTTGGTAAAGGCTGGAAGGGGCCTGACGACCCGCGCGGCCTCCGCGAAAGGTTGGTGGGAAGGGAAAAAAAGAGGAAGAGGGCGAGGTCAAGGTCAACGCAGGTCCGATGCAGTGAAGGGAGAGAAAGCGCGTTCGGGAAAGGGTGTTGGTCCAAGGGAGGGGTGGGTCGAGAAGATTCCGGATTCCCTCCAATTTCGCACCTGGCAATTTTAGCCAATATTAAACATCAAATATCAATCCAGTCAGTATAGGAGGAATTTTAACTAATCTACTCATAAATCTTAGATATAATATTTGGAATGAATTTGACTAGACTATAAATAATAATATATCATATTTTAAATCTGATCTAATATAATATAATTTTAATCCACACCCACCTCGATTTACTCAATCGATGATGCTCGTCCCAATCCTGTTCATTTTGATCATTCCTTCCATCTTTAATTAGAAATATATTATCACTGAATCTTAGAAAATATAATATTATGTGAAAATCACAACAGTCGATTATTTTTATTTATTTTATTTTTAAACTCATAATTAATTCAATTTATATAAAATTAGTTTTTATTAGAATATACTATAGTTATAGATGTATACTAGAATTTGTTTGATTTAAATAAAAAATTAGATAAGTTATAGAAAATTATAAGCTTTTCCAATTTATATAGCAATTGTAACCTTATTAATTATAGTTATAGATCCAACCCAATCTGATGCGATGCATCTTGTTTATCCAATCCGACTTATCAACCCATCCTATCTACTTTATCTATCCGATTCATATCCGGTCTATTATCATCTCTATTTTCTCTCTCTTTGTTAGCTTTATATTTAAAAATCTAAAAATCCAATAAAAAATTATGAAAGTTCAGAAGTAAACACGTGAAGGTTTTCTTGTTCTCAAAAATAAAAGGGAGGATAATAATCTCCAATCCAAGTATTCCTCCAAGATTCCTTTATTCATAAGATAAATTTAATTTTTGTTTGTTACTACACATGCTATTCATGTAATGAGTAAATTTCGAGTACCTAGTTTTGTCCAATCCTTCCTACGAAAAGTATTTCATCCACTTGGATATTTTTTTTGAAATATCTTGGACTCTTCTCAAGCTGTGTGATACATATTCTATACTTGTGTGATTATAAAAAGAAAAAAGTTATATACCCATACAATCAATATCTCTATACCTTATCTATCTTTGTACCATTTATTTACCTATTAAATGGAAAAGAAAGAGAAAAGTTAACCCCTCTTCAAAATTCATGAAAGTCAGAAAAGAAAGTAGAAAATTAATTTGAAATAAAAAAAATGAAAGTGAAAGTTATCTAGAGATAAAAACTAAATATTATAAAGCATCCAAATATGTTAGAGACCATTGTATATTGGAAAAAAATATATCGCAATGACTAAAGCAAGTGGGAGGCTAAAGAAAATGTTCTCCTCTATTTTCTTGAATTATTAAATACATTCCACTTAATAATTCACTTTTCATTATATTTTTTAAAAAATTATTTATTATTTTATTCTATAATTGTATATTTTTATTGTCATATAAAAGTGAAATAAATTTGAATTGCAGAGGAAATCTTCTTAATTATTTTAGAATAAATATTATCCATTTAGAGTCTATGCATATAGAGGGAAAATTTTGAATTTAAAGAGGCTTTAGAAATTTATTAATTATTTTAGGAAGTCATTAATTATGAAATTTTCCTTCAAGACAATGTTCCTTCATGCATGCTAAGGGAATTTTTTTCAGCATATTTTCCTCCTTACTCTCGGAGCAAAAAAATTGAAATAAATTTCAAATTTAATTGGAAGTCTTCTTAATTATTTTTTAAAAAATAAAATTTATATTTTTTGAAAGTTATTAATGTTAATTATATAAAAAAATATTGATTGTGCGGAGTCTGTTCAAATAGAGAAAAAATTGATTTATAATAATTTTAAAATGTCATTAATTATTTTAGGAAGTCATGTTAATGAATTAATGTTAATTACAAAAATTTTTCTCTTAAGAAATTTATTTTAGAAAGTCATTAACTAATTCGACGTATGTAGAGAAAAAATGTTGAAATAAATTTGAATTTGACTGGGATACTTCTTAATTATTTTAGAAAAAGTTATTTTAGAAAGTCATTAATTATTTTAGAAAAATGTTAATTATGAAAATTTTTCTTTTATGGAAATTTTCTTCCACACTTGCAAAGGGAAAAAAATTCTTTCTTAATGTGGATTTTCTTCACTTGCATTTGTAATGTTGACAAAACCATTATTATTATGATTATGATTATTATTATTATTATTTAATGCCAAGGGTGATCATCCAAAATAGAAGTGAGAAACATAAAGAAAGAAAAACCTACTCTCAAATAAATATATTATAGTATATGATGTGGCAGATATTTTGCCTGACCTTGGTAATAACCAAAATTGTGTCACCTCGGCAATGTTCGACCTTATTCACCTTGGACGTGAATGAACTAAAGGCACAAGTGTGCTCACCTGAGATTGATAACAGTAGTTATGTCTGCTCGATCATTATTATATAGTTAAAGTGGCCATAACCATGAGACCATATGGGTAGTCATTATTGAGCACTTAATCATAAATATAGTCATTGTTGTGCAATTACTGTATGTCCCACTTATCTTGGTAATAGCTATCGAACTTTCTCTATAAATAGGAGGAGAAGGGGATCCTCATATAAGTCATTCTATAGCTCTTATTCTTACTCATTCCTCTTTTTCTCTTTTATTGTTTTTTAGATTTTGGTTGACTTAAGTATCAAAAGATCCTCCCATCGGAAAACTCTAGTAAGAGGACTTTATTTCATATCAAATCATCAATCGAGGAGCAGAAATAGCTACACCTCAGGCACATACAGTACATCGGATGGTTACCGACCTCAATATCACTTCCTTCTTACTGACCTCAGCTTGATCTATAAGGCAGTTTGTTAGTTCGGTCACTTTCACCTTAAAAGTGAAATAATAAAAGGTAAACCTAGTTGATTTAGCTTTCATGAAGGCCATGATAGTCTGAATGGGGCAGGTCATGGGTAATGCCTTCTAGCAGATTGTGGACCATGGCCACGAACACCATGTATCCATTGCTTATCTGTAGATTTGGATGAAATAGTCGCAACACCAATGAATTGTTATAAATTTAATACTAATGGTCCTTCCTCCACTGATGGGCTAGCTGGAGCTCGAATCATGGCACTTGATCCATTTGGGAGATGTTGCTAGCCAAAGGAAGAGATGCTCGAAAAGCTTTCCCAATGAATCTTATACTTGATCGTTGTCAAGCTACAATTCAGATCTTAAGAAAGCAAAGCTATGTTCCAAGACAACTGTAGATTCTGTAGATTTGTGATTAAGGAGTTTGTAGATGTCCCCCTCAAATGTGTCCTAGGGAAGCAAATGTTAGTTTGCAGGATGATTCGCATGCAAAAATATTCTAGTTATATTAACTACAGTAAAAACAGAACATAAAATATTTTTTATGTAATCTAAACATGCTGATATTGAATCACAATTACCTAAGATCATCTAACATATATAAATAAATTTATAAATTAGATCTGAAATCAAAATAGGAAGAAAGAAAATATATCTGATCATTTTTTTCTGTTCTTCCTCAGATCAGATCCTGCAGATGTCTAGGATTCCTGTCATAGCTGCACACGTGCCCGACCTCTATTGGTATCTACATGAAGATGATTCTGATCAGAACTCTGAAGCTCCGAGAGTGCTAGCTTCCTTGCAAGCTTCGTTTCTCGGCTTGGATCAGGGCCCTTTTCCTTATATTACTTGAAATAGCCCTGTTATTAGATTCTAGGGATTGATCCCAATCATCAAGAAAATCAAGAATCGTTTCTTAATTTTTCTCTCTCTCAAGTCTCCCTAATCTCTCAGATCAAATCTAGAGGAGGAAGAACTAGGGCGTGAAAGGGAGGGAACAAGGTGTGAAAGAGGAAGAAGGCATGGAAGGGAGGGAACTTACGGCATCCTATGAGAAACCCCTTAGTTGTCGCATGCCCAACTCACCCCTTTTTATTTTTGTCGCCCAAAAACCTGATAATCTATGCCAAAACCAGATAGAAATTCGGCTAGATTAGTTAGGCTCTATCTTTTATCTAGATAAGAGTCCTAACTAATCAAGAAACCAAATAACAACCTATCCCTATCCCTTCACGCGTGCCAAAGGAATTACGCGAGAAAACCATCGCCCCTCTTTCTTTCTAGTCGGCCAAGTGGAGAGAGAAGCTTAGAAAACCTGGGCTTAAGAGGTTAGGTTCAATTAGGTTCAACTTGGGTTCAAATTGAATCCAATTTGAGCCTGATTTAAATCAAATTCGAAAGACTGTTAAACTTGATCCAATCGGGATTGAAATCTAAAACTAATTTGGATAATTAAACTCAATTAGTATTAAATTAAATTAAATCTAATTAAATTAAATTAAATTTAAATTAATTAAAACTTAATCCATAATTTAATCAATTCTAATTAAATTGCAACACTTACAATTAAGATTATCTGCTAACAATTAGCAGTTACTAAATCGTAACACTTACAAATTAATTCAAATCATTAATCTAATTGATAATTTAACTTTGATCCAAATTATTGATCGGATCAAGCTCTTTTTGTGTATGATCCCTCAGATTCTATTCTATCTACTAGTAAAAAATATCGTGATCTCTATCATAGTATCATCAAAACTCTTTTCGATAGATTAGAACAATTCCAGCTCAACCCAGCAAGAATTGTTGATCCGTAAACAATTCTAATGAGTTTTCACAATCCACCAGTAATGTCTAGTTGTATGTAGTGACAATCCAGTAGAACAGAAAAATTTGAACCCTAAATGCAATTACCATGTGATTCAGTCCTTCTATTGGGAGTTCCAACTCGATGGAGGTTATGGAGAACTCGTCAAACCCCAATGCCAGTCAAATACCAAATTGGCTCGACTCGAGTTCAAATATAAATCTCTTGAAAACTCTTTTTTAATATTTACACTTGCTTCGATCGAAGACTTTCTGAACTCAGTCTTATGAATCGCATAGGACTACTCCTTTTATACCAAGATTGATAGATCTCATCTAGATATATTTTACTCCAAACAATGAACCTAAACCTACTATAGCCAATATATACAGTAAGGACTCGAATGGCTAAGGACTAAGTAAGCATGCAGTCAAACTCAGAAGCTTCACTGCGAATAGCTAATGCACCAATATGTTAAAGGACCATTTACACTATTATAGCATCGAAAAAATCACTGACAAGTGAGTAGACATTCAAATGATTTCTCGTGTTGATCACGCTTAATGCAAGTTATTCTCTAACAGCCATCTACACCCTCACCTCAGTGTCCTTACACCACAGACTTGAGATTCATCTATCTGGAAGGGAGGTGATCTATGCACCAATCTTAAATGGATTGATTGTTGGAAAATAGACAGTTCAAAGCATATATTTTTTAAAATTTTTATAGTAGAAGTAGTAGATTAAATTTTTTAATCTCCTACATATACTTTAAATTAGATTTAAACTACCTTTCTAAGGATCTATGATATGAAAATAATACATAAAAAAATCTAATTTAATATAAAAGACTACATCGATCGTATTGATATCCGAAATCAGATCTAACGGTTAGATCTGATCCGATGAGCTTAGAACTCATTACTTGATCACGGATCGACAATCATCACTATTGATGAACATAGTAAGAGATCCTTCCTGATGTCGAGCAGCTGCACAGCACGTCCGGCCTTTATAAATGTCCACTCGAAGCTCCGAACGGATCGTCCTTTCCAAGAGTGTTAGCTCGCAACGAAGGCTCTGGATGGATGGAGACTCTTTTCTTCAGATCAAATGGATACCTCCAGATTAGAAGATGGAGCTTTTCAAGGAGGAGATGGTATGAAAAAAGAAGAACAAAACTCTTTTTTATTTTTTTCTCACAAAGCTGGAACTAGAAAATCTTAGAAGTCCATCCTAGATCTCACACCCAAAGAGAAACTTTCTTCCTCATTTTCTCATGCACAGACGCCCACCCCTCTCTCAGATTTTTCACACCTAAACCCTGAGGTTGTCTCATGCCAAAAGTAATCTAATAGTATGCACAAAAAACACCCTTTCTTAAGGTGGCATCCCATCAAGATAAGGATAGAGTTTGAATATTTTGGTTCAAGTTCAAACAGGGTTTGATCTTATCATGAATTCAAATCAGATTTGAACTTTATTTTGAACCAAACTCAATCCACATCTAAGAGACTTAGAAAGGTGGGTGACAAACCTCAGATTGGCACAAAAATATTCACACAAAAACCATTTTGGCATGATGAGAAAAGGTGGTCGGTGGCAAGAAAGAGTCCCTCCAATCTGAGACTCTAGATTTAAGTTTGTTTTCGAATCAATTTGAACTCAAACTTGAACCAACAAAATTTTAATCCAAAGAGGATCAGAAGAAAGCATCACACACTTTCTAGATGCAAAAAATTCTACATGAAAACTCTTTTCATGCATGAAGAATAGATGGGCGCAGATAGGGTGGCGCAAGGAGTTGTTCAAGTCAAATTCGAATTTGTATTCTTATCTAATTAGGTTCTTGACCCAACCAAATTAGGTTAGACCCAATTAAATTATCTAATTTAATTGGATAATAAATAATCTCAATTAAATCTCAATTAAATTAAGAATTAATCAAGCTCGAATTAGTAATCGAACATCCTTAGCGATTAGGTCATCTCATAACCTAATCGGATCAAATCAAATTGAATCCAATTCAATTAGATTTAATCCAAACTTCAATACTCAATCAAATTGAGTTAATTAGTAATCTAATCACTAATAAATTCTCCTATCATTCATCAATAATTAGCGAATTAATTTATTATAACTTTTACACAAGATTAATCATCAATTGAATTGATGATTAAATCCTAGAACGATTCTCAATTGTTGATCAGCCACATGATTAGTCAAAAACTTCTTTTGAATGTGACTCTATAGGTTTGAATCTAAGTAGATAGTATAGGAATGAACTTCTTATACCAATCGAAGTGATCATCTAGCAATGGTACCCGACGTCCGGATAAGTCAAAAGATTGCAAAGCATCGTTCATGAACCTACTAGCATATGGTTCTCGTATAATTCATCTTTTTGATCCTAATACTCAAGATGATCTGGGGTTTAACCGTCAACCCCAGAATAATCAGCCACATTTTATCTCAACCTTTCAAATCCATCACATAGATTACCCTGGCCAAGATTTTACTGAATTGAAATACACTGATGTATTAACTCTTACTTATTCGGAGGGGTTAAATCCATCTTGACTCACACAATGACTTCGCAAGTACTTGACTGTATCCAAAAATCTTTCATCACTGAATTAAAAATTTAGGTAGTCTAATATCAAAATACAGTGAGTTGCTTACAAGTCATCCGATCTCAGATTGGAGGGATATTTATACCTATATCCTTTGTGAGCTACTTTTGACAGCAGAGTGCTCAGCAGTTGGTCATGTTTAATGAGATGTACTCCTACGTCTCAATTGTATGCTATACCAGTATCTCCATACCACTTAGTTACGAGGACAATCAATGCATATGACACACAACAACTTATACTCGATAATCGCCATCATCCTAGTAATAGCGTATCATTTGATCGTGAACTTATTTTAAGGACTAAACGATATATCCTCCTATATCGATTAGGATAGTCCTAAGGACTTCATCACAATAATTGAAGTTTATTAAGAAGATTTATACTACTTTGTGATGAAAAAATTAAATAATAATTTTATTAATTTATCTATTCATATATTTACAAAATAAGCTCAACTATCAATAGGTTGATGATTGACTTTGGGATACAATTTTCAACAACTCTCACTTAACTTAAAGCTAATCAGTACAGTATCATATACCCATCTTCAATTTATAATCTTCAAACTCCTTGATATCGAGGACTTTAGTAAATGGGTCGGCTAGGTTCTCCTTTCCATTGATCTTCTGAAGCTCGACGTCATCTCAATCCACGATCTTTCGGATCAGATGGTAGCGGCGTAGAATATGCTTGATATACTGATGTGACTTCGGTTCCTTCATTTGAGCAATGGCACCAGTGCTATCGTAATACAACAAAATAAGACCATCGAGAGAGAGTGTCACTTCGAGCTCATCGATGAACTTCTATAACTATACAGCTTCTTTCACAGCATCGGATGCTACGATGTATTTTGCCTTATAAGTAGAGTCGGCCACAGTGTGCTGCTTGAAATTTTTTCAGCAGATTATTCCATCGTTTAGGGTATAAATATAATTCGACATGCTCTTGCCGTCGTCATGATTCGATTGAAAATTAAAATCTGTAAATCTCATAAGTTTTAAGTCAGATTCTCTATAAACAAGCCACTAGTCCTTAGTATTTCTCAAATGCTTAAGGATGATTTTTATAATCTTTCAGTAGTTCTCCTTTGGATCAGACTGGTATCTGCTCACTACTCCTAGTGAGTATGCTACGTCTGATCTTGTACATGTCATAGCATATATTATAAAATTCACTATCAAAATATATATAATCAAACTCATACGCTTCCTCTCTTGAGGAGTTATCGGATAATTTTTCTTTGAGAGAGTAATTCCATGACCTATCAAGAGATAGTCCTTCTTGAAATTTTTTATGTTGAACTATTTCAGCATGGTGTTGATGTACGTAGACTGGGACAATCCAAGCATTCTTTTTGATCTATCTCTATAGATCTTCATTCCAAGGATGTAGGATGCTTCTTCCAAGTCTTTCATGAAGAACTGAGATGATAGTCAAATCTTTATTCTTTATATTGCAGGAATATCATTCTCGATTAAGAGAATACCATCCACATACAGAATAAAAAATATTATCACAGAATTGTTAATCCATTTGTATATGCAGGGTTCTTCTTCATACCTAACGAAGCCACACGTTCTGATCATTTTATCAAAATGCATGTTTCAACTGCTACTTGCTTGCTTCAATCCATAAATGGATCTCCATAGCTAGCATATCTTAGACTCATCTGTGGATGTGAAACTTTCAGGTTATATTATATACACCTCTTCTTCCAGCTCACTATTAAGGAAAACTGTTTTCATATTCATTTGCTAAATTTCATAGTCTAGATGTGCAGCTATCGCAAGCATGATTCGAATGGACTTTGACATTGCCATAGGGGAGAAGATCTCATCATAGTCAATACCATAATGTTGATGATACCCTTTGACAATTAGACGGGATTTATAGATCTCCACCTTGCCGTCTGTGCCTCTTTTTCTCTTGAAGATCCACTTACATCCTATGGATTTTATCCCTTCAGGTGGGTCAACTAATATCCACACATCATTGACCTTCATGGATTTTATTTCAGATTTCATGGCTTCAACCACTTATCAGAGTCAGATATCTGCATTGCATTCATGTAGAAGATCGGATCCTCGTTGTTCTCATCGAGTTCAACAGAATTTCCATTTCGAATCAAAAAATCATAGTATGTCTGGTGGATGCGATACTCTATCGAATCTCCTTAATGGTGTATCAATAACGGATTCTGAATTAAATTTAATCAAATCAAATTTTGTGGGTTCACCAGATTGTGTCGGTTCTTCTACCCATTAAACTTCATCAAGCTCGATTTTAGAAGCACTAATTCTTTCACTAAAAATTTTTTTTCTAAAAAATATGCTTTATTACTCATAAACACTTTCTATTCATCAGCAAGGTAGAAGTAATACCCCTTGATTTCTTTAGGATATCCTATAAAGATACACTTGTCAGACCTAAGTCCTAGTTTATCTATTTTTAAACGTCTGACATAAGTCGGACACCCCCAAACCCTAAGATGTGAGAGAACTGATTTATGCCTAGCCCATATCTCGACTTACTTGAAATCCTATTAAGTACATAACAAGTCGACTCGAGTGCATATCCCAAAACAAGATTGACAGACTCAAAAATCCCATCATGGATCAAACCATGTCTAACAAGGTTCGATTTTTTCTTTCTAAGATGTCATTATGCTGTGGCATTCCAGAAGGAGTCTATTGCGAGAGAATTCCATTCTCTTCTAGATGTGTCAAAAATTCATTGAAAAGATATTTACCTCCTCGATCAGATCGAAGAGTTTTAATACTTTTTTCAGTTTGTTTCTTTACCTTACTATGAAATTATTTGAATATTTCAAATGATTTAGACTTGTTATTCATCAAGTAGACATACCCATACCTAGATAGGTCGTCTGTGAATGTAATGAAGTATTGATGCCCTCCTCTGGCACTTGTGCTCATTGATCCGCATATATTAGTATGTACAAAATCTAGAACATCATTGGCTCGTTCATCTTTTTTAGTAAAAGGTGATTTGATCATCTTTCTAAGTAGACAAGATTTATAGGTTAGCAATGATTCACAATCATTGTCCTTAAGGATTCTCTCTTGGATTAACTTATTCATCCTATTTTTGTTAATATGATCTAGCTTCCAGTGCCAAAGGTAGCCATCCAAGACATCATCTATCCTAGGACATTTTTTCGATGTGTACATTACACTAGGCCACGATACAGTATAAATTTTATTATTCAATTGTCCGTGTATTACAATAACACCATTCAAAATGATATTACAATTTTTTTTTTTAAATTTTATAATTTTTTTTGTCAGAAGGTCTATAGAAATTACATTCAATAAGAAACTAAGACAATAATGACAATCACTAAGAATAATGATATAAAAATTAAATATAAGTTTGATGATTTTTAAAGCTAGAACTGAAACTGATTTTCCATCTCCAACATTCAGAAATCTCTCACCATCTTCAAATCTCCAACCGACCTGAAGTCTCTGCAACGAATTACAAATGTTAATAGGATTATTAGTATCTAATACCCAGATCACAAATTGAGAGGTTATAAGGAGTTATCATATAATACCTTGCTTAGCAATCGATTGCTTCTTCTTCTTCGATCTGTTTGGATTAAGAGAAGCAATGTATTGAGGATAGTTCTTCTTCTAATGATCTTGCTTCCTACAATAGAAGCACTCTGCTTGACTCTGATTGGACTTGGACTTGGACTTCACGGTCTGACCCCCAGCACTTGGCACCTTATTTTCTTCTTCTTCTTTCCTTTCTTAAAGGGACGACATTCACTTGAAGAAGATGCTCCCACTACATTCACTGTCTCCTTGTAGAATTAGTAAGCTTTTTAAAAAATCTGCAGCAACCCCAACAGATCATGGTAGTTTACCACAGACTTCGTCATTCGATAATGATTGAAAAATGATAAGGAGGACTTCGGTAGGAAATTCAAAATTGCATCTTTTTCAAGTTGCTCGTGCAAGAAAAAGTCGAGTTTGCTGAGGTGCTCGATCTGTTCGATCATGTACAATACATGATCGGTTACTGACGCCCCCTTCCTTTATCCTGACATTGAAAATGGTATAACTGATCTTGTGCCGGTCAACGTCATCAAAAATGCCAAAAGAATCGTTCAATATTTTGAACATTTTTTTTGACTGAGCTTTCTCAAATTTGTGACTGAACTTATCGTTTATAGCCGCTCGCATAATACAATATACCGTAGTACGGTCGTTGAGCCACTTCAAGTAAATATCTCAAATCGCACCATGAGCGTTAGAAGCGAGCTCTTCAGATGTCGGATCTGTCAGCACGTATAAGATCCTCTCGTACTTTAGGACTATCTTCAATTTTCTATATTAGCTATCAAAATTGGATCATCTTAATTTATCACTGTCTAACAGTGATCGAAGCAACAAGTTGGTGGCCACAACTATAAAAGAAAAATCAATATCTAATTAGTATATGAATCAATTAAGCCTAAAGATATGAACTTTAGTCTAAAGGTTCTCTCCAAAATTTGCCGTACTGGGCCGAACCGTCCGGTACGGGGTGTATCGAGCCGGACCGATCCCTTACCGATCCGGTTCGGGCCTGTTTTTTGAAAAATGACCCCGAACCGCATCGAACCACCTAGTTCGGTGTGGTTCGGACCCATACCATTCGAAACCAGGCGATATAGCTCGGTTCGCCGTCGGTTCGGGATGAATCGAACCATACCGCCCGGGGGACCATTTCACATGGGGAAGGAGGGAAGGTGGGGGCCTTTTCATGTGGTCGGAGGGAGGGCGCGGAGGGAGGGGGGAGAGAAATAGGTGTAGTCCACTTCACATAGGGGGGAGGGCCTGGTGCTTATTAAAGCATCAGGCTTTTGGTGTTCTCTGAGAGTTCTCAGAGAACACCCATGGCCGTGGACAATCTTGGTCTCAACAGTTTCGTTGAGACCTCTAAAAAATTAAAAAAGTAGGTAAATTTTCATAAAATTAGAGGAGTGATTTGAAAAGAGACTGATCTTTGATCAGAGATAAGATAATCTATTATTTTGTTAGTAAATATTTTTTTTATTTTTATTGTTAGAAATAGGATAAAAATGAGATAAAATGAAAATAGGAGAAAATCATATCAAAATTTTATGATTTTGGTATGATTTAATTATATGTGATAGAGCTTTGAAAGATCTATATGATGACACTAAAATTATTAAATTTTATTAATTATATATATTTTAAATATTTTTATATATTTATTTATTTAAAAATTAATAAAAATTATATTTAAAGAAAAAAATCAGAATTTGAGAATCATGTTTAGAATGATTCAAGCTACTTAAATCTAATCTCAATTTTTTTAAAATATTTAATATTTAAAATATTTTTTAATTATTTAAATAAAAAAATTAATTATAAAATAAAAATATATAAAAATAGTATTATATTTTAGTTAATTTAAAAATATTATTTGAAGTATATAATATATTTATTTTAAATTTATAAATTTTAAAATAATTATTAAAATTATTTTAAAATTATATATAATTATTTTAATTATCATTAAACTATCATGTTTTGTTATACTTACATATATTTATAAGAAAAAAATTTAGAATATGACGTTCATTCACTTTAATTAATCAACTATTTTATAGTATATATTTATTTATATAAAAATTATTAAAAAAATAAAAAAAATAAAAAATTAGAGTTAGTTTTAAAATTGAGTATAATGTATAGAATGATTCAAAATAATTGAAATATTTGAATCTAACTTGAGATTTTTTTAAATTTTTTTATAAATATTTAAATAATTAAAAATATTATTAAATAAAAAATATATATAATTAGTGTTATATTACAGTTAATTTAAAATAATTAATATTTTATTATACTTACAGAAATGAGTAAGAAGAAAGATTCAGAGCGTGACATCGATTGGGATCATGGCGAGATGCTCTCGGCTCGGCATCATTGGAGATGCAAATAGTGCAACATAGAGTTCAAGGGAGGAGGAGTGACTAGGTTGAAGCAGTACATAGTTGGTGGTTATCCTGATATGTCCATGTGTCAAAAATATCCACAAGAGATCTGACAATTGATGAAAAAGTACTTTGCTGATTCGAAAGCAACGAAGGAACGGACAAAGTAGAAAGGAATCGAAGTAGATCGTTGAGCTGCAGAGCTACCTTCTTATCACTTTAGAGAGTCAGAGGAGGTTTCTGTTTCAGATGATGAGGAGGCATAGATTGAGGCTGCCATTCAGACGAGCTTGGCAGATCAGTACCGGTAGGAGGAGATGGCCCGGTATAGAGAGTGATTCGGACCATCATGCTATGAATCAGGATCTGGATTAGCAACTAGTGGGGAAAAATTTGAGTTAAGGAGGACTATCTCAGTCAGAGAGCCTGGTGGTAGAGGAAGTAGACGCAGCATGTCTTCTTTGTTGGAAATTTTTGGCAGGAGGAGGAGGTCCTTCAGAGATAATCTAGTAGGAGCCAGCATTCAAGATTTGGATCCATATGCTTTACCCAACAAGGATTCAAAGCAGCAGATAATTGACAGTATACTAAAAAAAGATAAAAAGAAAGATATGTGGCGAGTTATTGGATTATGGTTTCATTTCAACCATATTCCAGCAAATACAACAGCCAATCCTTACTACCGATCTGCTATTTCAGTCATATAGGCTGCCGACCAGGATGTAGATCCTTCAGGATCTAAAGACATTTATGGTCAGCTTCTTGACAGCAACAAGGAGGATCTGCAGAGATGGATTGCTTCTTACAAAAATGAATAGCCTACATATGGTCTGACAGTGATGTGTGATGGTTGGACAGATCCTATTAGACTGAGCATCATTAATTTTTTAACATACTGTGATGGAAAAATATTTTTTCACAAATGAATTGATGCTTCAGATAAGATGCACGATGCCACATATATCCTTGGTCTGATGGAGGAGATGATTGATTCAGTGGGTGAGCAGCATGTCGTGTAGATCATCACAGATAATGGACCACAATATAAGACTGTCAGAGAGTTGCTGATGGAGCAGCGATTACAAATATACTGGACCCCATGTGCTGCACATTGCATTGATCTTATTTTGATGGATATTGGGAAGATTCGCAGGGTGTAGCAGGTAGTGGAGATTGTCCAGACCATTACTAGATTTATCTACAATCACACATGGGTTCTTTCATTGATGCAGATGTATACTGGGGGAAGATCTTACGATTGGATATCACACGGTTTGCTTCCAACTACATAGCACTTGATAGTCTTCTTCAGAAGAAAGCAGCCCTACGTCAGATGTTTGTCAGTGCCGAGTGGCAGGAGAGTAGATATGCGAGGGCCAGCACTGATGGAAGTCATGTGGAGAATTTGGTGACGAGTCAGTCATTTTGACAGCGGACTGAGAAGGTAGTGAAGGCTATCAAACCTTTATATGAGGTACTTCGCGCTGTGGACAGTGAGAGATACCCCCAGATGGGCTTCCTATATTACATGATGGAGAGGATAAAGTAATAGATCAGTGAGAATGATCCCAAGCATGCTCAAAAATTTATTAACATCATTGAGCATTGTTGTGACTATCAGATGGATAGAGATTTGCATCTAGCTGATAAGTTTGGATTCAAGAATATTTTAAAATATTTTTTCGAAGCATAAAAATGAAAGTATGTGTTGGGTATAAAATACCCACAGCCGGAACCCTCAGCGGAATCAGCTACAGAATAGCTCCGCCCGGACTCCTACGGGAGCCGGGCTCCGCCTCCGACATCAACTACAGAACAGCTCCACCCGGACTCCTACGGGAGCCGGGCTCTGCCTCCGACATCAACTACAGAACAGCTCCGCCCGGACTCCTACGGGAGCCGGGCTCCGCTCTCGGTATCGACTGCTGGTAAGCTCCGTCCGGACTCCTACGGGAGTCGGACTTCACCTTTAACTTTGATTGCAGAGGATTTCGCCCGGACTCCTATGGGAGCCGGGCTCCGCTCTCGGTATCGACTGCTGGTAAGCTCCGTCCGGACTCCTACGGGAGCCGGACTTCACCTTTAACTTTGATTGTAGAGGACTCCGCCCGGACTCCTACGGGAGCCGGGCTCCGCTCTCGGTGTCGACTGCTGGTAAGCTCCGTCCGGACTCCTACGGGAGCCAGACTTCACCTTTAACTTTGATAGCAGAGGATTCCGCCTGGACTCCTACGGGAGCCGGGCTCCGCTCTCGGTATCGACTGCTGGTAAGCTCCGTCCGGACTCCTACGGGAGCCGGACTTCACCTTTAACTTTGATTGCAGAGGACTCCGCCCGGACTCCTACGGGAGCCGGGCTCCGCTCTCGGTATCGACTGCTGGTAAGCTCCGTCCGGACTCCTACGGGAGCCGGACTTCACCTTTAACTTTGATTGCAGAGGATTCCGCCCGGACTCCTACGGGAGCCGGGCTCCGCCCGCAGCTTCAGCTCCGAGAGGGTTCCGCTCGGACTCCCACGGAAGTCGGGCTCCACCCACGACCCCAACCGCCAGGAGGACCCCTCCCGGACCTCTACAGAGGTCGGACTCCGACTGCTGCCAAGCTTCAATCAACAGGTCCGCACCCCCTAGCAGGTCACAATAACAACTATGATCCTGTTCCACTTCCTGTAGCGGATTCCACGCGGCTCCATCACCCCCTGCGGCGAACCCATTACTCTCTGACAGGCTGTGTCAACGGCCACGATTCTGCTCCACTCCCTGCGGCAGGTGCTGCGCGACTCCACTACTCCCTGACAGCTAGCGGCAACGGACGCTGCTCCACTACCTGCAACTGGCTCTACGTGGCAGGCCGTAACAATAGCCACGTGTCTACTCCACTATCCTCCGCGATCAATTTCCCTGACCATGGGCGGCCCACTACCAGACGGTTACAAATATCGCCATCAATCCGTTGCCTCCTCCGCCTATAAAAGGGGGACCCAGATACGTTATTCTCTAAGCTCATTTCTTATCTCAAAACTCTGCTAAATTCTCCGTTCGAGCACTCCATTCTTGTTGAGGCAGAGAACTGACTTGAGCGTCGAAGGATCTTGCCGGAGCAACCCCACCTCCGATTTAGACTTTCCTTGCAGGTCCCGACGGCGACCGCGGCTTCCCCGACTCCAGCTTCTCCGGTGCAAGCAGATTTTTGCACCAACAGGATTGGAGCTAGAGGAAGGGCTGTGTCTTCGCAGTACCCTTGTTCTTAAAGGAGCGCTCAACGGATTCGCTTCCGGCCATCTTTTCCGGCATCCAATCCTCCTTCCCTCATCGGATGCCCTCTCATGAGGTCTCTGCACAACTACCTCCGGCTATGGTCGCCGATAAGGGGTGGTCGGATGACCGGTCTCTGCCGGATTCCGTCAACGTCATCTCAGGGAAATCCCGGCGGGAGGCAATCAGCGCACCGGCTACATCCTCCAAGCGACAAAAAGTTGAAGAACCCATAACCTTCACTGAAGTGGACACCCAGGGAGTCCAATTCCCTCATAACGACGCGGTCGTAGTTTCCTTGAACATAGCGAATTACGACGTCCGTCGCATTCTCGTCGATAACGGGAGTTCGGCTGACATCCTGTTCTACAACGCCTTTTCAAGAATGGCCACTCTTAGCGGTCATCTGAGACCGATTTGCTCCCCCTTGATAGGGTTCACCGATGACGCCGTTCCAACGGAGGGAATGATAGCTCTGACTGTGACCGCGGGTCAGTATCCAAAGCAGTCCAGAGCTTCGGTGAATTTTCTGATGGTAAAGGCGCCATCTGCCTACAATGCAATCCTTGGCCGACCCGGCCTCAATGCCCTCAGAGCTGTTGTTTCAACCTACCATTTGAAATTGAAGTTCCCCACCGACCAGGGGATCGGAGAGGTCCGGGGAGACCAAGCCCTGGCCAGACATTGTTACAACATCGCCTTGCAAAGAAGCGATCAAGCGGACCTCTGTCCGGTCGATGGATTGGATGCTCGCGATGACCTCACTGAAGAGAGGGGCGGTCCTATCGAAGACCTAATACCAATCCCTTTGAGTGATGGGAACACGGAGCATGTGGTGTTAATTGGCTCCAATCTGGGGGAGGAGGTGCGAACGCGTCTCGTAGATTTTCTCCGAAGAAATGCGGACGTTTTCGCATGGGTCCCGACGGACATGCCGAAGATCGACACAGAAGTCATGGAACATCATCTGACGGTCGACCCTAAACATCGGCCAACAAAAGAAAAAATTCGGAGTCATGCCCCGGAGAGGCAGAAGACGATAGCCGAGGAAGTGGATAAGCTTCTTAAGGCCGGATTTATTAAGGAAATCAATTATCCTGAGTGGATCTCCAATGTTGTTTTGGTCAAGAAAGCAAATGGCAAGTGGAGGATGTGTATCGACTTCAAAAAGCTGAATAAGGCTTGTCCAAAGGACAGCTACCCCCTTCCCAGAATCGACCAACTGGTGGACGCTACCTCAGGCCATGAGCTCCTAACTTTTATGGACGCGTTCTCCGGCTATAACCAGATTAGAATGGCATCAGAAGATGAAGAAAAGACAGCTTTCATCACTAATCACGGCCTTTACTGCTACAGGGTCATGCCGTTCGGCCTCAAGAACGCGGGCGCCACCTATCAACGACTGGTGAACAAAATCTTCAATGAGCAGATCGGCCGAAACATGGAGGTTTACGTGGACGATATGCTTGTAAAAAGCAGGTCTTCCAGAAATCATGTCGCTGACCTCGAGGAAACCTTTGGCGCTCTTCGAAAGTATAAAATGAAGCTGAACCCGACCAAATGTGCTTTTGGGGTAACCTCAAGAAAGTTCCTGGGCTTCATGGTATCGGGGCGCGGGATTGAGGCCAATCCAGAGAAAATTCGCACCATCCAAGATATGACCGCCCCAAGATCGATCAAAGAGGTTCAGTGCCTCACGGGGAGGATTGCGGCTCTTAATCGCTTTGTCGCGAGGTTGGCCGAACGATGTTTGCCCTTCTTTCAAACCCTCAAGCAGCCGAAGAACTTCTGTTGGACCTCTGAATGCCAACAGGCATTCGAAGAATTAAATGGCTACCTTAGCTCACCCCCACTGCTGGCGAAGCCCGAACCTGGGGAGGAACTATTTTTGTACCTGGCAGTCTCTCCCACAGCCCTCGCAGCTGTCCTTGTCAAAGAAGAAATGAAAGTCCAGCGACCGGTCTACTACATTAGCCGTGCGCTGAGGGATGCCGAGACCAGGTATACTAAATTAGAAAAACTGACCTACGCCTAGTTGATTGCAGCTCGGAGACTCCGACCTTACTTTCAAGGGCACACGGTGATGCTACTCACCGATCAACCGATCAAGGCAGTTTTGCACCGAGCTGAGACCTCTGGAAGAATGGCAAAATGGGCAATCGAGCTCACAGAATTCGACATCAACTACAAACCTAGACCAGCAATCAAAGCCCAAATATTGGCAGATTTCATAGTAGAGTGCACCATCCCAGAGGAGGCCGAACCTGAGCAAAGCAAAGTTGACGACCTGAAGACTCAACTGAACTCCCCCAACGAAGAAGCCAGTCCCTCCGATTGCTTTTGGACCCTCTATGTGGATGGATCTTCCAACATGGCAGGCGCGGGTGCAGGCCTGATCTTGGTCAGCCCGGAGGGAGTCGTCGCGGAGTACGCTCTGCATTTCGAGTTCCCCGTAACAAACAATGGAGCGGAATATGAAGCTCTGATTGCAGGATTAAGGATCGCCAAAGAGCTTGGAATAGGTCAACTCCGGGTGCACAGCGACTCCCAACTTGTGGTGGGACAAGTCAGCGGGAGCTATGAAGCGCGGGAGGACAGTATGGCCAAATATCTTGAGAAAGTAAAGGAGTTTACCCCCACTTTTAGCAGTTTCGACATCAGGCAGATTCCAAGATCGGAAAATACTAGAGTCGATCTTCTCTCCAAGCTGGCGACATTGGCTCCGGCCGAATTGCCCAAAGACGTCCTCTTTGAAGTTCTAAAACATCCGAGTACAGAAGAACCGCGGCCCGTAGTGGAGATTGACCACGAGCCCAGCTGGGTCGACCCACTGATAACCTATCTTAGAGATGGAGTTCTCCCCCAGGATGCGAAAGAGGCCCGGAAAATCCGAAATCAAGCCTCCTGGTACATCCTTTATGAGGGCAAATTATACAAAAGATCATATTCCTTGCCCCTCTTAAGGTGTCTTCGACCCTCAGAAGCTGACTACGCTTTATGGGAAGTACACGAGGGGGCTTGCGGAAACCATTTGGGTGCCAGATCTTTATCCCACAAGCTACTCCGCCAAGGGTATTACTGGCCAACAATGCATCATGATTCGATTGAATATGTCAAAAAGTGTGATCGATGCCAGAGATACGCCAACATCCAGAGACAACCCGCTACCGAGCTCACACCCTTGAGTGCCCCATGGCCTTTTGCACAATGGGGGATGGATATTCTTGGCCCCTTTCCCATGACGTCTGGGCAAAAGAAGTTCCTCCTTGTAGCGATCGACTACTTCACCAAATGGGTCGAGGCCGAACCACTAGCAAAAATCACAGAAGCAAAAGTACAAGATTTCGTTTGGAAGTCAATCGTGTGCAGGTTCGGTCTGTCTAGAATCCTAATCACTGATAACGGACGGCAATTCATGGGAGCATGATTCGTCGAATTCTGTGAAGATCTAAACATCTCGCACAACTTCACATCAGTAGCCCACCCTCAGGCGAACGGCGAAGCTGAGGTAACTAACAGAACCCTATTGCAGGGAATTAAGACAAGGCTGGAAAAAGCAAAAGAAACTTGGGCGGATGAGCTTTATCATGTGCTATGGGCGTATCGAACCACCCAGAGGCTACCTACGAGGGAGACTCCCTTTGCTTTAGCCTTCGGTACGGAAGCCGTCATCCCGATCGAGCTTAAACTCCCGTCGGCACGAGTCGTGACATTCGATGAACCCCAAAATGCACAAAGTCTCAGAACTAACCTCGACCTACTGGAAGAAAGGTGGGAGATTGCTCAGGTTCGAATGGCAGCCTATAGACAGAAAGTTGCCCGATATTACAACGCCCGGGTCAAGAGCAAAGCCTTTAAAGCAGGGGATCTGGTGCTTCGACGAGCTGCTGTCTCACAACCTCAGGACCGGGGGAAGCTCGCCCCGAACTGGGAGGGACCTTATGAGATCAAGGAAGTAGTTCGGCCCGAAACTTATTATCTCAAGGAGCTCGGAGGAGCCGACCTCCCACGACCATGGAGCTCAGAAAACTTACGGATGTACTACCAGTAACTTCGTTTTAGTCGAAAATCGCATACCCATGCGTCTTTAGACGATTCAAGCAAACTGTGTCAAAAACAAAAGGGCAATCTCACAAAGTCGAAGGCCCGGTTCTTTTAGACCGGATGGAGGGAGAGGCCTTACAACGCCCATATGTGCCCCCACAGCCCTGTTAGGGACAGGAGGAGAACCTCGCCCTAACTTGAGCAAAGTCGAAGGCCCGGTTCTTTTAGACCGGATGGGGGGAGAGGCCTTACAACGCCCATATGTGCCCCCACAGCCCTGTTAGGGACAGGAGGAGAACCTCGCCCTAACTTGAGCAAAGTCGAAGGCCCGGTTCTTTTAGACCGAATGGGGGGAGAGGCCTTACAACGCCCATATGTGCCCCCACAGCCCTGTTAGGGACAGGAGGAGAACCTCGCCCTAACTTGAGCAAAGTCAAAGGCCCAGTTTCTTTAGACCGGATGGGGGGAAAGGCTTTACAACGCCCTAATGTGCCCCCACAGCCATGTCAGGAACAGGAGGAGAACCTCGTCCTGACATGAGCAAAGTCGAAGGCCCGGTTCTTTTAGACCGGATGGGGGAGAGGCCTTACAGCGCCCTAACGCGCCCCCACAAGCCAGGCTGATAATGAGAGAAAAACCTCACGCCGGCTCGAGCAAAATGAAAGGTCCGGACTCCTACGGGAGCCGGGTTCCGACGTCAAGGAAGGCTTCACCCGGACTCCTACGGGAGCCGGGTTCCATCCACGACGCCATGGAAGGCTTCACCCGGACTCCTACGGGAGCCGGGTTCCATCCACGATGCCAAAGAAGGTTTCATCCGGACTCCTACGGGAGCCGGGTTCCGATGCCAAGGAAGGCTTCACCCGGACTCCCACGGGAGCCGGGTTCCATCGCCGACATCAGCTACAGACAACCCCGTCCGGACTCCTACGGGAGCCGGGCTCCGCTGACAACAGCAACTGCCGATAGGCCTTGTCCAGACCCCTACGGGACCCGAACTTTGCCTACGACTTTGATTGCAGGAAGACTTCGCCCTGACCCCTACGAGAGCCAGGCTACTCCAACCTCAGGAGGGCTTCTCCGTTCGGACTCCCAAGGGAGCCGAACTTAGCTCCGACTTCAGCAGAGAAAAAACCCAAGCAAAAAAGGAAAGCAAACAGTGCCCGAAGGCAACAGAAGCTCGAACCCCCAAATTCAAGCCCTAGGAGAGACTTCGGGCCCGAAGGGCCCCAAGCGAACCTGCAACCGTCGACGGAATGACAATCGGGTATCTCCGAACGGCGTAAGAGCCGAAAAGTAGCTCGGCAAATGACAACCCCACATGAACAGAAGAGGTCGTCGACGACCTTGGGATGACGTAATGCAGACGAAGAGAAGGAAAGAAAAATGAAGAAGTTTGACAGACAACTATTTAATGTGAGATGCAGACGAGGTAACAAAATCTCTTTTTCATTTAACAAGAGTATACGTTACAAGACCCGATGGGTCAGGAAAAAAAGAAGAAGAAGATACACGTCATCGCAAGCCTCGCAAACACGGTTCGGGAAGGGTGCACCGGAGGCCGCTCCGAGCTGCGAACTCCTCTTCCCGTCTCTGTCCTTCTCAATCGCGTTCTCCAGTGCGTGTAACAGCTCTCGCCCCATCTCGCCTCATTCTGTCTCCGAAGTCCCAACCTAGCGAGAAAAGGGTGGGATAGATCTCCGGAGGCGGTAAGGGCAACGACGGCAGTAGCGAAGACCTGTTTCAAGAAGAATCGGAGTCACCTTGGAAGCGGTAGTGACGCCAGAGATGTGCCTCATCTCCGAATGCTCCACGACAGCCGCCACCCAAAATGCTCCGGCAAGGTCGGCATGCGCTACTTCCACCGTCCCCGCAATAAGTTCCACTGCCCCACCGTCGACGCCGACCGCCTCCGGTCCCTCGACCCCGACGGCGTCAAGGATCCCGTCATGGCTTATGACGGCAGCTCTGCCCTCTTGACCGGTATCACCCCGCCTTGCTACTCCAAAATTCGCGGGCAGAATAACTTCACCGACAGCCCCCGTTACTAAACCTCTGTTGTTGAAGAAATTCTTTCCTGAGCCCCCTTTAAAACGATGGAGATTCTCACCGGCCGCCGTTCTCCTCCTCACCTTTCTCCAAGCCCTAAAAATCCCCTCAAGAACAGCCTCCGGGGTAGAGGACATGGTGTAGAAACCCTTAGAGAAGAATTGGGGAGCTGAAGAAGGCAAGGACTGGTGCGAGGGAAGCAAGGCTCTCAGGCGAAAGAAGGGCGCCAGGATGAAGCCATGAAAGGACTAGGGGGTTTAAATAGCCGACGGATCCTAGCGCAGTTATGGCGGCGAGTCTTCCTAGGCCAACTGGTGCGTGCCACGTGTCGCGCTTATCCCCTTCATCACTATCGAGGGTTGACCGTTCGCAAATTCTCGTGGCACGGCGCTTGGGGATCGCATTTCGACGGAGGTTCCGAAAAGACTCTTCAGGTCACCTTCACCGAAAAGCGGGCTCTGACGTACACACATTAAATGCCAAAATATCTGGAGGCGGCAGTGCGCAGGATTCGAAAAGACGGTTCCGGCTGTGCCCATCTCTCTCTGTACTTCCTTCGTTTGAAATTCAAACTCGAAAGTAGGGGGACTGGTGTTGGGTATAAAATACCCACAGTCGGAACCCTCAGCGGAATCAGCTACAGAACAGCTCCGCCCGGACTCCTACGGGAGCCGGGCTCCACCTCCGACATCAACTACAGAACAGCTCCGCCCGGACTCCTACGGGAGCCAGGCTCCGCTCTCGGTATCGACTGCTGGTAAGCTCCGTTCGGACTCCTACGGGAGCCGGACTTCACCTTTAACTTTGATTGCAGAGGATTCCGCCAGGACTCCTACGGGAGCCGGGCTCCGCTCTCGGTATCGACTGCTGGTAAGCTCCGTCCGGACTCCTACGGGAGCCGGACTTCACCTTTAACTTTGATTGCAGAGGACTCCGTCCGGACTCCTACGGGAGCCGGGCTCCGCTCTCGGTGTCGACTGCTGGTAAGCTCCGTCCGGACTCCTTCGGGAGCCGGACTTCACCTTTAACTTTGATAGCAGAGGATTCCGCCCGGACTCCTACGGGAGCCGGGCTCCGCTCTCGGTATCGACTGCTGGTAAGCTCCGTCCGGACTCCTACGGGAGCCGGACTTCACCTTTAACTTTGATTGCAGAGGACTCCGCCCGGACTCCTACGGGAGCCGGGCTTCGCTCTCGGTATCGACTGCTGGTAAGCTCCGTCCGGACTCCTACGGGAGCCGGACTTCACCTTTAACTTTGATTGCAGAGGATTCCACCCGGACTCCTACGGGAGCCGGGCTCCGCCCGCTGCTTCAGCTCCGAGAGGGTTCCGCCCGGACTCCCACGGAAGTCGGGCTCCACCCACGACCCCAACCGCCAGGAGGACCCCTCCCGGACCTCTACAAAGGTCGGACTCCGACCGCTGCCAAGCTTCAATCAACAGGTCCGCGCCCCCTGGCAGGTCACAATAATAACTATGATCCTGTTCCACTTCCTGTAGCGGATTCCGTACGGCTCCATCACCCCCTGCGGCGAACCCATTACTCTCTGACAGGCTGTGTCAACAGCCACGATTCTGCTCCACTCCCTGCGGCAGGTGCTACGCGACTCCACTACTCCCTGACAGCTAGCGACAACGGACGCCGCTCCACTACCTGCAACTGGCTCTACGTGGCAGGCCGTAACAATAGCCACGTGTCTACTCCACTATCCTCCGCGATCAATTCCCCTGACCATGGGCGGCCCACTACCAGACGGTTACAAATGTCGCCATCAATCCGTTGCCTCCTCCGCCTATAAAAGGGGGACCCAGATACGTTATTCTCTAAGCTCATTTCTTATCTCAAAACTCTGCTAAATTCTTCGTTCGAGCACTCCATTCTTGTTGAGACAGAGAACTGACTTGAGCGTCGGAGGGTCTTGCCGGAGCAACCCCACCTCCGGTTTAGACTTCCCTTGCAGGTCCCGGCGGCGACCGCGGCTTCTCCGACTCCAGCTTCTCCGGCGCAAGCAGATTTTTGCACCAACAATATGCTTAATCAGTCTCGAAATTTATCGACAGCTTATTACTTGAATTTGAGATTTCAGTATACCATTCTGAAGATAGATATGGACAGTAAGCTTCTTGCTGCTCTTTGCAATGTCATATATAAGATGGTGCTCGATCCAGAAATCACGTCATTGTGTCTGCAAGAGGTATGCTAGTTTAAAATAAATATAATTATTTAATTAAATTTAATTTAATATATTTATAAATAATAAATATATTTTATTTTAGATAAAATAATTTAGAGAGGGATCAGACAGTTTTGGAGTTTCATCAACTGTTGTAAGCAAAAAGCAGATGAATTTAGATAAATTACATATCAATAATGAGCAACATAGATTGATATGTAATTTTGCTTAATAATATCATCAAATTTGATATATAATTTTGCTTTTATAGCTAAATGGTAGATTCATTTTGAAACGTCAGCAGAAAATTTAAGACATATGACTGTCCGTATTCTTTCTCAAACGGTCTCTGCTAGTGGCTGTGAGCTTAATTGATCCACTTTCGTCCTTATCCACAGCAAACAGAGAAATCTTCTGACACAAAAATACTTCGACGATCTTGTATATATTCACTACAATCTGAGGCTGAGGTTAAAATGCATTCAGAAAGAAGTTCAGTTGAAGTACACTGATCCGATGCTGGATGATTATGCCGACGAGGATAATGATCCGATCATCGGATGGCTTGCAGGTCAGTAGTAGGAGCTAGAGCTTGATGAGCTAGGATCCCCTCCACGATCAACCAGTGTGGTGGCGAGGAAGATCAGGGTGGATTTAGGGCAATGGGCAGAAGAAAATATTTCACATAGGATTCCAGCTGATCAGCCACAGCCTGAGGGGACATAAGGGACTCATTCATTACATGACTCGTTGTCTGATATATTTTTTTAGAGATTCGAGCGAGAGATGTATAGACGATTCTTCCGACAACCAGCAAGAAGGTATCCATCCTCCCAATCATAGGAAACTCAGTCACAAAGGGGCACAAGGGAGAAAGGAAAAAATAGTTGTACGTGTACTACTCTCGAGAGTACAGGAGCTATCTGGCTTAGATACGGACACCAGGGAGAGTGATGATATTACTGATAGTAGTAGCAATGGATCTGATGATCAGAGAGAAATTGAAAGACAGGAGACCACCGTTTATGAGATACAACCATGGGGTGACATTCAATTCATCGATGAGTCTCAATTTACATATGTCACACAGGATAGGGATCATGGTGGACAAGTTGGTAAAGACCGTGGAGAGCCAATTTCATATAGACGATGGGCTCCTAGAGGTCATCCAGCACATGATGCAGCTGCGGACGATCTTGCACGTGAAGTAGGATCCATGGATGTATCTGCATCATCCTTGCATTATGGATCCTATTATCTGCAGCCACCTTATAATCCATATGCATATGGTACATCCGAGACATCGTCTTCTAGTGATTACTATCCTATACAGTCTGGAGCATCTTACGGATCAGATTTTGCTACTGGCATATTTGGATGGGCTCCTCCATAGCCGTACCATCATCCCAAGGATACTTCTCAGAGTCAGAGTTTTAGTGAGAGGTCTGAGATATCTTACAATGCAGAGAGGATACCTTATAGGATGAATATTCAAGAGTACGGTGCAGCTTGGCTAGAGGGTTGGACTGATGTCCCTCCAGACTATATTAATGATCCAGACATCTACGAGTATCACAGACACTCGACAAAAAATTAAATACAGAGTACATCTTGAGGTTCGTATATCAATTATTATGCTTTGTACTTTAATATTTAGATATATTTTAATATATATTATATATATATATTTATTTTAAGATGATATAGTTGAAATATAATGTAAATAAATATATATTTAAAATTTTGGATCAAGAGTCTTTGTATCGCTATCTAACTCCAAATTGAATCCAAATATATCAATAATATATAATATAATGCCATTTTCAGATTGTATTTATCAATTATTAACTTCAACATTCAAAAAAAAATAAAAATCAAAAAAAAAATTATGTACCGATACCAAATCGATATGCTATGGCGTACCGTGTATCGGTACGATATGGTACGGTATGATACCGTATCGGCCGGCACCGACATGCTGTCCGATACTGATATAGAAACTTTGGTTCTCTTATTATTTTAAATAAATTGATAACTTCTACCTTCAATTCGAGGAATTTCTTTAATTTTTTAGCGAGTACTAGAATCTACACAGTTGCATATGAGCCTGACTTTGGCCGGCTCACCCATGTTTATCCTATGGATAAATTCTTAATCAATTATTTCATCAAATATTTTTAGTAATTAATTTTATCTTAGAATTCTAACAGTAGGCTTTAGCCTCTACTGAAAGGTCTAGTTAGGTCCAACCATTAATATGATCACACTTAAGAATCTAGCCACAAATAATCAAGTCTGACTTTGGTCGGTCATCCTGATCACCCATAAGAGAGACTCGACTGAGTCGTCATATTATGAATGGTAATTTTAATAGTAGATGAGCATCAAACTTTTGGATTGTCCAATGATCATCCAACTATTAGACTTATTATCATCAAACTTAATGGGAGGCAATGATCTAGTTATCTCCATAACTATTTCATTTTAAAGACATAATAATTTTAGAAGATTTAATTAATTGAATTGATATATGAGAAAAGATTTGATTAGTTATTCTTAATCCTCTCACTGACTTCACTAAGTCAGATTAAAGAAGATTAGGTTCAATCTAGTCCACCCAACCAGTCATAAATCCTCCCACTGATTTCACCAAGTCATGATAAGGACTCAAGACAAGTTAACTAGGGGCACCTAAATCAGTCATACTGATTTTTAGTTAGCATGGGTCAAGCCTAATCATTAAGTGATCTAATCAAAATATGATTGATCATGTTGGTCAGATAAGTGAGATCGATGGGAGGATATATCATTAACTCGTCATAAACTCAATCTATGCAAGTAGCTCTCAATTAGTAACCACCGATCAAGATTGTCAAACTTACCTTAGACACCAACTGGTTAAACAGTTTCAATTTGATCGACTTATGACTTGGGTTTGACCTCGGAGCTACGATCAAGGTCCATCTTGGTCTAATCAAAGACATGGACTTGACAAATTACAATTATTGAAAATTGATCAAGAGAAAAATTGATCCAATCAGAATTAACTTTTAATTAGATTTGATCAATTACTAACATGGTCCATTATCAATGATTTCTAACTCTAGATCTAATCCAGTTAAATAGACTTGACTCGAGCTAACCCATTAATCCATGAATTTTGAAATTGATATCTTAAATCTTTGATTCTTAAATCTAGATCACTTAATTCTTAATTAAGTTTTAGATTGACATAGGTTGGAGTTTGATGTTTGAAAATAATTTTTAGTTTTATAAAATATTTTTACAAACAATCATCCATTAATTAAAATTCTAATTTCAGATCTAAGATATATTATATCAGAACTAAAATAAAATTTTAAAATTTTTTTGTTGTTCATCTTCATGAAAAAGATCGTCCAGCACCCCTACACGCCATAGGAGAACCTCATCGAATGAGAGGACAGAGTCATAAAATCTTACTTTCTCCTATGATCGGATGGCTATGGAGATCTATCCAATTAGATTACTACACTGCTCATATTCTAGATTAGTTATTTAGATCTAATCTAAATAATTAAAATTAGATTAATATCAAATTATATTCAAAAAATTTATATCATAAGAAATCAAAGGTTTGATACCATTGTTGGAAAACAGGCAGTTCAAAGTATGCATTTTTTAAAATTTTTATTATGAAAGTAGTAGATTAAACTTTTTAATATTTTACACATACTTTAGATCAGATTTAAACTATCTTTTAAGGATTTATGATATGAGAATAATGCATAAAAAAATCTGATTTAACATAAAAGACTGCATCGATCGTATCGATGGTCTGAATTAGATCTAACGGTTAGATCTGATCCGATGAGTTCAGAACTCATTATCTGATCATTGATCGATGATCAGCACTATTGATGAACATAGTAGGAGGTCTTTCTGATATCAAGTAGCCGCACAGCACATCCGACCTCTACAGGTAATCCACTCAAAGCCCTGAATAGATCGTCCTTTCTAGGAGTGTTAGCTCGCGACGAAGGCTCTGGATGGCTGATGGAGACTCTTTCTTCAGATCGAATGGATATCTCTGGATCAAAAGATGGAGCTTTTCAAGAAGGAGATGGTAGGGAAGAAGAAGAACAAAATTTCTTTTTGTTTTTCTCTCACAAAGCTGGAACTAGGAAACCCTAAAAGCCCACCCTAGATCTCACGCCCAAAGAGGAACTTTCTTCCTCATTTTCTCATGCCTGGATGGCCACCCCTCTCTCAAATTTTTCATGCCTAAACCCTGAGGTTCTCTCACACCAAAAGTAATCTAATGGTGCACACAAGAAACACCCCTTCTTAGGGTGGTGTCCCATCAAGATATGGATAGAGTTTGTACATTTTGTTTAGGTTCAAACAGGATTTGATCTTATCACGAATTCAAATCAGATTTGAACTCTATTTTGAATCAAACTCAATTCACATCTAAGAGACTCAGAAAGTGGGTGACAAACCTTAGATTGGTGCAAAAACATTCATGCCAAAAACCATTTTAGTGTGATGAGAAAAGGTGGTTGACGGCAAGAAGAGTCCCACCAATCTCGAACTCTAGGTTTAAGTTTGATTTCAAACCAATTTGAACTCAAACTTAAACCAACAAAATTCTAATCCAAAGAGGATCAGAAGAAGCATCACACACCTTTTGGGAGCAAAAAATTCTATATGAAAACTCTTTTCACGTGTGAAGAAGCGATGGGCAGGTAGGGTGGCGCAAGGAGTTGTTCAACTCAAATTCGAATTTGTATTCTTATCTAATTAGGTTCTTAATCCAATCAAATTAGATTAGATCCAATTATATTATCTAATTTAATTAAATAATAAATAATTTAATTAAATTTTAATTAAATTAAGAATTAATCGAGCTCGAATCAGGAATCAAACACCCTTAGTGATTAGGTCATCTCATAACCTAATCGGGTCAAATCAAATTGAATCTAATTCAATTAGATTTAATCCAAACTTCAATACTTAATCAAATTAAATTAATTAGTAATCTAATCACTAATGAATCTTCTATCCTTCATCAATAATTAATGAATTAATTTATTATAATTTTTACACAAATTTAATCATTAATCGAATTGACGATTAAATTCTAGAATGATTCTCAATCGTTGATCAGCCACATGATTAGTCGAAAACTTCTTTTGAATGTGATCTTATATGTTTGAACCTAAGTTGATAGTATAGGAATGAACTTTCTATACTAATCAAAGTGACCATCCAGCAATGATACCTGACGTTCGGATAGATCGAAAGATTGCAAAGCATCATTCATGAACCTATTGGTATATGGTTACTGTATAATTCATCCTTTGACCTTAATGCTCAAGATGACCTGGGTTTAACTGTCAACCCCAGAGTAATCAGCTATATTTTATCTCAACCTTTCAAATCCATCACATGGATTATCTGATCAAGTTTTACTGAATTGAAATACACTGATATATTAACTCCTACTTATTTAGAGGGGTCAAATCCATCTTGACTCACATACTAACTTCGCAAGTACTTGACTGTACCAAAAAATTTTCATCACTGAATTAAAAATTCAGATAGTCCGGTACCAAAGCACAGTGAGTTGCTTGGCAAGTCACCATGATGATCTCAGTCAGAGAGACACTTATACCCATATCTTTCGCGAGCTACTCTTGACAGCAGAGTACTCAGCAATTGATCATGTTCAATGAGATGTACTCCTATGTCTCACTTGTATGCCATACCAGTATCTTCACACCACTAGATTACAAGGATAACCAACATATATGATACACAACGACCTATACGATAATCAGACCATCATCCTAGTAATAGCATATTATTTGATCGTGAACTTATTTTAAGGACTAAATGATATATCCTCCTATATCGATTAGGATAGTCTTAAGAACTTCATCATAATAATTGAAGTTCATTAAGAAGATATACACTACTTTATAATGAAAAAGTTAAATAATAATTTTATTAATTTATCAATTTATATATATTTATAAAATAAGCTCAACCATCAACAGACTGATGATTGGCTTTGAAACATAATTTTCAATATTAATCACTGTTCTCCATGACGATCCTATGATTGGAGAGTATTTAAAAACTAACTATTAATAATGTATGTCTTAAATTCTTAATACTTTGAGAATATACAAAATCATCTTTGTTAATTTCTAGAATAAATATGGATATACATAAATATGATTGAAAATAAAAATTATCTTTTATTAATAATAAGAGTTTTATAAATATAAAAATAGATTTTAAAATAAAATATGTCAGTCAATAATTGACTTTAGACACACATTTAACAGCAAATAGTATACAGATTGGGCCACCAATATAGGAAAGTCTACTATTGAGCTTTGACAGCTTTCGATGCTTGATGCATGTTGTGCTTTAGCATAGTATAACTATAATCCTAAAAATTATAATAGCTAAAAGCAATGCTTTAATTTATATCCATTGTTCAAATATCAAATTTATTTTTTTGGATTTTTTTTTGCATATATACACTTCTAAATATTCAAATTTGTATGAATATGCTTTCAAAATTTATATTTATATATACCATCATAAAATACTTATTTTGCATATGTATCTTTTATTTTCTTATTATTTTTTTATGTATGTACTCATATTATCTAACATCATTAAAAAATTAATAATTTAAAATTTAAATAACTAAAATATCTTATGGATGATGTGTAAAAGAAATATGAGGGTATATATGTAAATAATAATTTTACAAGAGTATTCACATAAATTTGAATGTTTAGGAGGGTATACATGTAAAAAATTCTAATTTACTATTATCTATTTAATTTGAATAGATTCAGACCCTCTTACTCTATAATATAATAATATATTAAATAATATAACAATATGATGAGAGATTATATAATATATTATATATTAGAATACTATATTATATTTTATTTTTAAGTGAAGATGGGATAGCTCATTAGAACTTTATTCATTCAATAAATAAGTAGAACAAATCCCTCAGACAAAGAGAAGAAGGAGAGAAAGTGAATAGAGAAAAGAATCATAAAAACCATTGCAAACCAAAATGATGCTACTAACAGCAAGAGGATTGATAGAGATTAACAGCCAATATAGTTTCCTCTCATGAAACTTTCCATAGTTTTGAAAGAGGGAGCCAGCTTCATACATGCCACCACCAAGCTTTACTCGCATCCTCCAACAATTTCTTCTTGGTTTCAAAAAATGATGGCATTCGTGTTTCTCATACTTTCCTAATATTCCAGAGTAAAGAATCTATTGTAATATCCTATTTATTCTATTGCTCTCTTCCAACACTATTTACCTCCACTCTATCATAAATATTGAAGTTAAAGGCTCAAGAAGGGTAGAGAGGCCAAGGAAGGAGACTTGCTTAGTCTTCTTCATCTAGCAAAGCAAACTTCGATAAAGCACTTGACAAAGTAAATTCCCCAACTGCTCAGATTAATGCCAAACCCATATTGCAAATTTTTATTATTACACAATGCTCAAACCCATAACTATATCCATTTATGCAAATATACAAGCAATCCATCTAATATTAGGTTTAGATATTTTCTTAGAAATATATTTTATACATTGGAGAAACATGGATGGTTGCAATTGTCTATTTTCTGAACAAAATAATTTGATCTATTATTTAATAAAAGATCTTTTATCTATGTAAATCAATAAATTAAGTATATTTATTATTTTAGTTGTACATGTTAATTTTTTTTCATTAAAATAAGGAAAGAATTAACAAATCAAGAGAGGTGTATTTATGTTTAGGATTTTTATATATATAACCTTTCAAATATTTAAATTTACATAAATATCTTCATAAAATACTATTTATATATACCTTTATAAATTATTCTTTATGCACATCAGTCCATAAGAATATTTTAGTTATTTTAATTTTAAACTATAATTTTTTAACGATGTTAAATGATATGGGTACATATACAAAGAACAAGGAGAAAATAGGTATACATACAAAACAATATTTTATAAGATAATATATAAATATCAATTTACAAGAATATTACATAAATTTAAATGTTTAGGAAGGTATACATGTAAAAAAAAAACTCTTATTTTTTTCTACTTGTTTCCTCACTTTTAAATATAGTAAATTAGTAATACATGTTTAATTATGTTGGTCGACCCCATCAACATTAAAGACTCAGCCCAAAGATTCTCTACCTATAAAATCCTTGAAATATATATATGATAAGGCAACTACACTTGTTCCACATTGCATAAGGCATAGCAAATGCAGGGGTAGATCCTATGTATTGGTGTTGGGGCCATGCCTCCGATGGCCTAAGTCCTGAAGCCCATAATCCATGTAATTGTTTTACTGCCCCAGCCTGAAGCCCATAATCCATGTAATTTTTTTACTAGCCCCCAGCCCAAGCCTTGAAATGGTGAAACCTCCTTCAATTCTTCTCCGTGACTCCACTAGTGCCCATTGGCCACTGCTCCATGACCCCTTCAGTGCCCACTACTCTGTGACTCTATCGACGTCAGTCCCACCCTGAAACCCTCCTTCAAACCTTCTTCTCCGTGACTCTGCCTGGCATGGACTGAGTGATAAACATGAGTTTATTTTGATCTGAGGTTTTTCTTTTTCTGAAGTCTGTTCTGTGGCTGGGTGTCCGACCTACCTTGATAGTTGGCTCGCTGCATATTGTCTTCGACTCTTCTGTTCTCCAGCTATCCCATAAAATATCTTTGTCAAATAGTAAGTTTTTATTGATCTAATTGTATTTGCCTTAAACTGATTAATGATCATATATAGAAAAGCTTATTAGTGAAGGAATTTATCATTTTATGATTTTTTTCAGATAAAATTATGGAGAATTTTTTGAAAAAAAACTTCCTCTGACACCAAAAGTGAAAGTGGAAGCAGCAGCCCAAGTAGAATAGGTAATGCATCTACTAGTACTCCTTTAATGCCAAAACTAGTTGATTTGAACACTCTTCATTCTGATCTTGATGAAAGAGATAAAATTTCAGATTATCACCCAATCAAAGAGATGAAATAAGGCGATTTTATTAGCTCAAAGGATTTTGCCAACCTAAGAGCCATGAATTTCCTTTTAGATTAATTGAAACAAGATCACGTCGTTTTAATCCGAACTGATTTGATAAATATGGAAAGTGGTTAAGTATAGCATAAAAGAGGATAGAGCATATTGTTTATGTTGCTACTTGTTCAAAAACAATTTGTGAATCAGGGTGGGAATGATGCATTTGTGTCAGATGGATTTAATTGTTGGAACAAAATAGAGAGGCTAGGTGATCATGTTGGTGGAGTTAATAGTTTTAATAATCAAGCACTTACAAGATGTGAAAATTTGGTGAGGAAAAAGCAATCCATTCAAGTTGCTCTTCATAAGCATTCTAATCTTGCGAAAAATGAGTATCAAATTTTTCTAAATACCTCATAGATGTTTTTAGATTATATTGCGGTTAGGATTATCTTTTCATGGTCATGATGAGTCAGATAAATCTTTGAATAAGTTTTTTTTTTTTAAATGATAGAGTATACAACTAAGCAAAATGAAACTGTACGTAAAGTTGTGCTTCGAAATGCTCAGAAAAAAATCAAATGAAAGCTCTAGAAATATAGAAAGACATTGTTCCTTACTTTGCACAAGAAGTGGTAAATGCTATCATTAAAGAAATTGGGATGATGTATTTGGTTTACTAATGGATGAATCTAGTGATGTGTCCAACAAAGAACAAATGGTCGTAGTTTTGCGATCTGTTAATAAACTGGGGTTAGTGAATGAGAGATTCATTGGTGTTGTTCATATGACTGAGACTTCTGCTTTATCTCTTAAATCTGTAATTGATTCTTTATTTGCTGAGTATGGATTGAGCTTAATAACGTTAGGGGTCAAGGCTATGACAGGCTAGCAACATGCAAGATGAATTTAATGGCCTGAAAGCTTTGATTTTAGATGAAAATAGCTCAGCTTATTATGTTCATGGTTTTGCACATCAACTTCTATTAGCTCTTGTGGCTATTATTGCTAATTTTTTTAATATAATCTCCACCATGTTAAATATTGTTAGAGGCTCTTGTAAACGTAAAAACTTACTTCGAAAGTTGCAATTGGACAAAGTTGAATAAGGGATAAGTGATGGTGTTATTCAAATGGAATAGAATTAAATGGGAGATGAGTCTTAGGAGGGCAGGAGACATAGGTTGGAGTTCTCATTTTAAGTTATTTATAATTTGGTTGAATTGTTCTCTCATATAATTGAAATGCTTGAAGTTGTTAAGAAGGAAGCTATAGATTCAGGAAGAAAGCTCAAGCATGGGATTTTTTGAGATATTACGATCATTTGATTTTGTTTTTAATTTATAATTGATGATTATATTTTGGGGATAACAAATCAGTTATCCTTGGCTTTGCAAAGTAAAGATTAGGATATATTGAATGCTATTGCACTGTGAGAGTTGCTAAGAGGCGATTGTAAAATGTTAGAGATGATGGATGGGATACTTTCCTAGGTAAGATCTCTTCTTTTTGTAATAAGCACAACATTGAAATGTTGAGTATGGATGAAGAGTTTGTTGATTCTGATAACCCACGGTGTAGAACTAATATTAGCAATTTGCATCACTATTGTGTGAATTTTTTTTGATACTATTTTGGATATGCAGCTCCAAGAGCTTAATGATCGCTTCAATGAGGTAAATTTTGAGTTGCTTACTTGTGTGGCTTGCTTAAGTTCAGAAGATTTATTTCATCATTTTGATATACTAAAATGGAAGAAGTTGGTTGACTTTTATCTCAAGGACTTTTTTTTTTGTGATCGCATATATCTTAATATTCAACTTGAGAGTTACATTGATGATGTATGTACAGATAATAGATCTGAAGTTGAATGGGATCGGCGAGTTTTCAAAAATTCTAGTGGAGACAGAGAAAAATTTTTTCATCTTTTGGTATATTGACTTTTGAAGTTAGCATTGATTTTGCCTATAGCAATTGTAACCATTAAAAGATATTTTTTGCAATGAATATTGTGTAGATAGATTTACGCAATCAAACGAGTGATCGGTTTCTAAATAATTTTTGATTTATTTTATAAAAAAGATGTACTTGCAATTATTACTGATGAAGATGTAATAATTTATTTTTAAAAATAAAAATTCATAAATAATAATTATAAAAAATAATAATATAATTTATCTCTCGTTATATATTAGATCATTGATCATATATTTTTATTTTTATTATATATAATACATCCCAACAATAAAATTTTCAGAATCTCTCACCGAGCAAATGTAATCCTCTCACAACAAAAAATCATGTGAATCCGGCACAAATCTAACAACAAATTCACCCATCCATTTAATCCATGCACAATCCAATGCCAACCACCTTATTCCATATGTGTGATAAATTTTCTTCCACCGATCAATTACTAGTTTGATCAAATTCACCATTTTCTTTCTCTTTCTGCAGCATCCTGTGTCAGAATGATTTCATCTAGATTCATCATGGAACCAGATCACCTAATGATTTCTCCGCTGCAACAACTAATAATTCCATCCCCAACATCGAATCGACCACCACCCGTCCACTTAACTAATAGACAGACAAACAAACAAACAAATAAATAAATAAATAAAAATCGGCCGCCCAAAATCCATCTTAAATATCAACAATTAATCTCAGCTCAGCTGCTTCAACGATCCGAGCCCACCCGGTCTCCTTCGAATTCGTATAAACCGCCCGCAGAGCCCTCCCACTCCCTTCAAGAAGAGAAGAAAGAATTAAAAGATGGCGCTTTGCGCTTGCCTTGAGAACCTCCGAGCCCTACCGCCATTGCTCCTTCTCCTCTTCTCCCTCGGCCTCCTCTCCGCCCTCAAACTCTCCTTCGCCGTCCTCCGCTGGCTCTACGTCTCCTTCCTCCGCCCCGCCAAGAACCTCCGCGCCCGCTACGGCTCCTGGGCCGTCGTCACCGGCCCCACCGACGGCATCGGCAAGGCCTTCGCCTTCCAGCTCGCCCGCCGGGCCTCCATCTCGTCCTCGTCGGCCGCAACCCGGACAAGCTCCGCGACGTTTCCGACGCCATCCGAGCCAAGCACGCCGGCTGTCGGATCGAGACCGTGGTGATCGACTTCGCCGGCGACCTGGCCGAGGGCGTCCGCCGCCTCCGGGAGGCCATCGCGGGGCTCGATGTCGGCGTGCTGGTGAACAACGCGGGCGTGTCGTACCCCTACGCGAGGTTCTTCCATGAGGTGGATGAGGAGTTGATGAGGAATTTGATCAAGGTTAATGTGGAGGGGGTCACCACGGTGGCCCACGCCGTGCTGCCGGGGATGCTGGAGAGGAAGCGCGGCGCCATCGTGAACATCGGTTCGGGGGCCGCCAGTGCTATTCCCTCCGATCCGCTCTACGCTGTCTATGCTGCCACCAAAGCGTAAGTTTTGTGTTTGTTTCGTAGTTTTGACGCTAGAATTTTATGTTTTGAGTGTCAGAATTGAATTTGGGAGCAAGGATTTGCTAGAAAGCTTTGGAAACTTAGAGCGAGGATGGATGATTCGAAGGAAGGGAAATGAGGGAACATGTTTTTTTTTTTTTAGTTGTGAGATTTGAATTTGTTATGAAAGATTTTGTTGGATGGCTTTCGTGGCTTAGTTTAGTATGAGATATGGATGACCGGAAGAAAAAATAAAGGAGGGATCCGGGTTAACCAGAAAGAGGAGCAAAAAAGTCTTTTTTTTTTTTGGTTGAAATCATTAGGAGTCTCTAGATGGGTGATGTATGGCGATCCTTATAAAATCAAACTATTGGTCGGAAAACCCCAATTTATCTTTGGTGCTTTGCGTTTCTGGTTTTGGAGGATTGTTTCATATTACTGTTTTTTCAATGGATACATTTTATCAGGCAGAAAATCCTAAAAAGCAGTCAGCTTTTGGGTACAAATCATTTAGTTCATATGAGCTATTGCTTGGATAAGATTTATTATGATCATTTTGGCATTTTTTTCTCTTACGGATTTGGTTGGTAGAAATGTGTTATATGGAATTGCGTGATGACAGATGTGCATCTATCTCTTTTTTTTGTTGCAACTAACGAGGGTTTTTTGTTTGTTATCAGGTATGTCGACCAATTCTCGAGATGCCTCTATGTTGAGTATAAGAACAAGGGGATAGATGTTCAATGCCAGGTAACTGTTCTTTGTTTTGCTCATGTATCATTTATGAATACAATGAGCACATGCAGCACATCTATACTTGATGGCATAAGGTTTTCTTTTGCAGCTCTTTACTGAAGTTTAGTCTGTTACTTTCTTTCTCACTCCATCAGGTATCCATAAGAACCATGCAAAATTATCTATAACAAAGCACACCATCGAAACTGCCAGCATAAGTTTTTGCTCCTTTTAGTGTTCTCCATTTTAGCCTCATAAAACTTTATACTCAGATGGCATGAGGTTTTCTTATACAGCTCTTAACTGGGCTCTACAGTACTATTTTACTTTCTTTGTGGCTCTGTCGGCTATCCTTGAAATAGGTATGAAGTGTGCAAGAGTGCCTAGAAGTAAAAGCACACTATCTAAATGGTTGATATAGGCTGCTTTCTCCTTTTGATGCTACTTTGAGTCTTATATACCTCAATATCTCAAACTCGGATAGCCTGAGGTTCTCTTATATGACCTTTGGCTGTGCTTTGTGCTGCTATTGTACTCTCTCCAATGCCATCAGTTATCGTTGACATATATTTAATATATTCTTCTAATTTTATTGTTCTTCATTACTTTCCTATGTAGATGTAGTTGCCCTTACTCCTTAGATTCATAAAAGTAAAAGACCCAATTTCATTCTTTTGTATTTTAATCTTCTTTTAATCCATAAAAAAACTGTGGTGTATATAGCATGACTGTCTTCTCTTGATTTGTTCATTTTATTCTCTTCTAATAATGGTTTGATTCATATTGACATAAAGACTTGAGGAGTAAACTAAAAAGGGTGAAAAACTAGAAATGCCATGTATCTAACTTTTGATATGGGTTGCACTTCATAGAAAATCAAAACGAAGCCTATAACCTGGTAATATTATATAAGAGCTTTGAGATTCAATAAAATCAAGTGCAAAAATAGTGGAGGTCATTCGATCTTGGTTGAGAGAGTAATAATAAAGTTATTACAGCAACTTCTTTACTGGGAACTTTTTAGAGTAGTAGACTAATAACCAGAATAGAAACAATGGATGTGCATCATTTTTTGATTTAGATAGTTGAAGATAATTAAAATGAAAGCCAGGGATAGGATAATGTCATTAGATGAAAACTTATCAAGATAGCTTAAACCAACAAGCGGTGCTTTGTCCGTGTTTTCCATTAAGGCCCAAAGTATAGTCCAGCTAAGTTCAAGATAACATTACAACCAGCTCTTACCTCTTTTTATCCTTCTTAATCACTTTCCACTACCTTTCATAGGCATATCCGGGCAAGATAGGGCCTTGTAGAACAGTATACTGTTACCTGGCCGGAGGGAGGGAATTTAAACCTATTAGATTATTAGTTGAAGCTTATATAACCAGGAAGCAAGCTTCTTCAAGGCTTTTCTACACCTGAAATGAGCCTAGATGAGAGAGCAAAAGGTAAATTTTTCTGTGAGAACCACATTCATCTTTCTAAGCAGAAGCCATGATCAAAGAGTAAAATTGATAACAACACATAAAGGATGAAAACTTTTAGAAGTAGAATTTATTCTAGACTCTGGTTGGCTTGCTTAGTAGCTTATATGATGTCTACGAGACATCTACTGTAGATTGGAGAAAATGTTATCAGCTTCCCCCAGCCCCCCTTTGCTCCTCTTCACCTTGATCAGGAAGTCATTTAAAAGCCTGTGTACCCTGTTTCTTTACTTTGTTATAATGGACAGAAGTCATCATTAAAGTTCAACGTCCTGGTCCTTATTTAAAATAATGGAAACAAGCAAATTGCAGACAATAACTTCATAGCTGTGATGTCAGGGGGCAATAACCATTGCACATTGTTTTACTAGATCATTTACAGTCTTAAGACAAAAATAAGCCTGATACAAATTATTACAATGCTTGCAGTGAAAGACCAAGGATATTGATTAGTGGATTAAGCACTGCTGTCGTCATCCCAGACAGCTTCCTTGCAGCTCCTAGAAAACCTTCTTTATATCCATATGCTGTTTGATCTTTTTTCCAGAGAGCTTTCCACAGAGTACTGCTGTTGTAGTCTGCAAACTGTAATGCAAGCTTTCTTCTTTAAAGAAGGCAAAGGTATGTTTAATCCAAATTCTACCTATAGAAAATTATGGGCATAGCATATACTGTTTTCTTCCTCAATCATCAGCAATAAATAAATAATTAAATAAAATTTATTCTGTGGACTGTGTTTCAGGACATCCTGAATATTGCATTAGGTATTCATCTTGTTAAACTTGATCCCCTTAAGACCCGAAGGCCAAGATGACTTTTTTGTACTTAAAAATGTTAGCTTCTACTTCAGAAACAATTGTTATTGATGTGTTAAATGATATCCTTTAATAGGGTTATTTACACAATTTTGAAGTGGAAGATGTTCAATGTATCAACTAGAGATCATATGACTGTACAAATACAACATAGAAACTGCTCAGGATAACAGGATTTAACACTATACTTGCTTCTTGTTAGTAAGAATAAAATCAGATGCATGCTTTCTGTCGGGAAGTTGTGACAAAAAAATGCAGCTGTAGACTTAAATGATTTAAATTGTCCTGCTTTCAGTTGTAGATATTGTCAAATGTTCTGATGGTTTCAGTAATGACATGGTAAATCACTGAGAAGTATATCATTCCTATGTATTTCTGAAAAAAAAAAAGAAAAAAAAATCCTTATAACAATGAACTGGAATTAATTCCAGGCAAAATTTTCAGAAATTAGAGGAGATAAATATTCTGAAAATCACTTTTGTGGGTCAACTTGCCTCTACTGCCTAGATATCAGAAGGGCATGTATATAATATTTCCAGAATTTATGACTGTTATTTTGCAGCATTAACTGGTTTTGTATCTTTTTCAGAAGTATTCTAGTGATGTCCTTTAAAATGCAAATTTCTTGGGCTTTAGTGCTATTGTTAGATCTAATATCAGTGTCAAGGAAAAAAAACATAAATGGTAAATATCAACAAATGACATTGGCAGCATGCAAGTCATCTTCTGTCAGACTAATGCACTTCAGCAAGTCATCTCTCTGGAATTGTAATTCTTCTGTTTGATCACATATTACTCCTCGTTAACAGGCACCCTTGTACGTGACAACAAGAATGGCACCTATCAGGAGATCTTCCTTCTTTGTGCCATCAACAGACACTTATGCCCATGCTGCCTTGCAGTGGATTGGCTACGAACCAAGATGCACACCCTACTGGCCGCATTCCCTCCTATGGTGTCTGCTTTCCATGCTGCCAGAGGCTGCTCTTGATAAATGTTGCCTGGGCTTCTGCCTTAGCATCCGCAAAGGGGGCAGCTCAAAGATGCCAGAATGAAAGAAGAATAGCATCCGACACAAGCATCTCGATGACATCAACCTGCAAGATCTATTTTCTACTTTCAGTGTATCTGCTTGCTTTATTTTATGTTTCCATTGTCGCCAAAAAAAAAAAAAAAACTTTCTGATGATTTCCGTTGTTCTTGTGAAATTGATTGTATGCTTAGATGAAAAGCTTAGTAAGTTCTCATTTTCTTCTTGATATTTAGCTGATTGATTGTATCAGAGCCTAATGCTTTGGGTAAAAAAAATAAATATTTGTGCTGTTCAACCTTGGAGACTGTAAAAACCTTGTGTAGAAGAGGTCACTATCCGGATGTTGTATCAATACAATTAGATGTGGTGGACTTGGGAGGCCAAAGTAGGTGAGTTGGTTATTGCCCTTGAAGGCGTAAATGATGCTACCGGTTGTACACACTTATCAGAATGATATTGGCATCAACTGATTGCATCGCTTAATTTCCACAACAGTTAGAACAGCGTGTGCAATAAAGTCTCTTTTAAATGTTGGTGCACCAGCTGACTTTGTCAAGCTTCTTTTTTCTTTTTCTTTTTCTCCATTTTTTGTGTGTATAAATGTCAAGCTTGTTTGATATGAACCAGACTGTGGCAGCATTAACCAGGTTTATATCTTAGCAAATATAAATTAGAAGACTGTGCAGAAGCGGTCTCTCCAGAGTACTCTCTGCTTTTTTTTTCTTTTCCTTGCATTCTTCTTTGTCTCCGCTGTCAGTGATAAGATAAAGACGCAGTCTATAAAAAAATGGGAATGCAAGGAGGATAACTGATTTAGAGATAAGTTACTACCTCTCTTGCTCTTTGGTTGTTGTGGAGAGAGCAAAGATTTATAATTGAGTTCAGGCAAAATAGAGATACATTGGGCAGTGTAGTAGGAGACGCAATTAGGGGAAAAGAGATGTTGGGAAGAAAGGGAGGAAAAGGATGAACAAGATCCATTACAATACAATTTTATCATTGATTCAGATGGATCATCAGATTCAATATAGATCATTTAACTACTATGAATAGGACTCAATATAGATTATTTTGATCACTACAAATATGCAAGAAGATTGCTAGATTTGATGGGACCATCTTTATGATTATGAGTATCTAATAGGATCATTAGATTTAATATGGACATCTTGTTGATATGCATATCTTTGAAGATCATTAGACTCAATATGGACCATTTGGGTCATTACAAATTTAGTTGGATAGGGTTCAGAAGCAAGATTCACTACATTAAGAAGTTGAATTGCATGTCAAACTGTAGGAGACTATAACTTAGTCATACAATGTTTAATTAAGACATTTTTTTTTGAAAATAAATATCTTTTTGAGATCTATAATTTCAAGTCAAAAATCTAATGTTTAAATTTTGAAATAGACTAGTCAAGCTAAAACTTTTTGAAAAGTTAAAAGTTATTTTTTAATTCATAAAAAATAGACAAAGTGACAGAAGATAAAGTTGATGTATAAGTCAAGATGTATTTTTCATAGAATTTTAGTATTTTTTATTATTTTTTATATTTATCATATTTTTTAGAGATTTAATCATATTGAAACTTGATAGAGAAGTACAAATCAAGCTGTTCAATGTATACATTCTTCTAGAAGATAACAAGAGGAATCTTACCGGAATTATGTAAGAGCAAACATCATTATTGTAAATAGGAGTAATGTACCCCCAATTATGAGGTGGTGGAGAATTACTGAAAAAGATGAGACTTAAGCTCTACTTTGAGGATTCTTCCATCTTTTTCTAAATCTCTTTTTGAGAGATCCAAATTTAGCTGGTTGAAGAAATTATTCTTTCTCCTCGATTGAATCAATCGTAAATAGCCACCGCATCATTCATTTTGAAGATGAACTACTCTCCTTCATTTTTGCAATACATTTGTGTATCACGTTGAAAATATCTGGACACATTCATGAAATAAATAAGTGCCACCATCTTTGAGATAGATAATGTAACAGCTATCCATAGTAGTACAGGATTCTACCATTAAGAATAGAAGAATTTAATGCTTATCTTTTCTGATCCACGAAAACATGTTTAAAAAGTTTAAAAAGTTCTAAAAGATAGTTTTCTCCCTTTCTGATTTCTTCTCTCTCCTTCCTCTAATTGCCGCTAGAAATTATACCGATCTTAACAAATTGAGCCAATATTTTGAAAAAAATAATTAAAAGATCTGAAAGAAATCTTTTTTCTCCTATTTCTTACCTCTCGTTCTATGAAGAGGATGAGGATGACAGGGCTATGTCAATGGATGAGTACAATTCCTCAAGCTCCAACATTTATACCATTTTACTCTTTATTATGATTATTTTTGGACTTGATCGTTGCATAATCACATTTTAGGCTCTTTGTTTCATCATAATTTCTACCATGTCAGTGATTTTCTACTGTATTGGAATTATGGGGCTCGATGGATTGGAATGAGAGTTGGAATGATCATATCTGCTCATGTGTTTCGTTTGTGAGTGAATTTAAATTAGATTTAAATATTATGAGAGAATAAGTATTGATTTTTGGAGGATTGGAACATCTTGTTCTCCTTAAAATTGAAATGGAAATAAAACTCTCCCCAATCAAATGATTGGAGTAGAAGTTGTCTATTTTCATTTGCATTCCACAGTCCAACTCCCTCAACCAAATATACCTTCAGTTCACATATCTACATGCTTGGTCTTCCTTAGCTATGATATAATTCATATACTCTGTCATACTCTTTTATTCCTAATTTAGCATTTTAGCTCCTCTATCTATTCAAAAAAAAAAAAAAAAGAATGTGGTGGACCCATGTGACGGGTTATATTTTAATTGAGATAATGAAATATAATAAATAATCAGCATGAAGGAATTCAAGTTCAGAGTTCTTTGTATGATTCTGATATCAAATTGAGTAACTAATTGATCCCAAAAGTTTAATATTGATTCCAAAACTTATTTTGGATTTGTTAGCATTGTGAAGGAGAGTCTTGGGGCCAATGAAGTCGGGTCTAGCGTACCGTGTACCACATTATGGATGGTAGATGGGTGGCATTGGTAAAAGAATGAAGTCTATCCAATATCCTCTCCATGGTGGTCAGCATAAAATAGATCTGGGGGTGTTGGTTTAGGGAGTGGGGGTTTGAAATTGGAATGAGAATGGATGACTCCCATTCCAATCATTTGATTGGAAAGAGTCCCATTCCGATTCCGATTTTAAATAGCATGGGAATGGCCCAATCTATATAGAAACCAGGGGGTGCTTGGTTTGCGATGGATATCGAAATTGAAATTGGAATGAAAATCGGAATGACCAACTCCCCCAAAACATTTGGTTCATGATCGAAATCGAAATTGGAATGGATGTTCTCATTGTTGTTACTTGGTTCATTTAAAATAGAAATCGGAATCAACTCAAATTTTCGCTCTTATCCTTGAACTTAAAATCTCCAAAAATTGATTATTTTCAAATATTTTTAATATTTTCATCTTGTTTAATACTAAAAAATTTGAAATTAAATATAATTTATTAATTTAGAAAATCTAACTAATAGATCAGTGGTGGTTCTCTCCAATGTAGTTCTAAAACTTTCAACAATGGGTATCAAAAATATCTTTTTAAAAAATTTATATATAATTTAATATGATAACTAGTTAGATTCTTTAGTAAAAAATTTATTAGTTAGAAGTATTGTATTTTTTTTTTAGATAAAGTGAGTAGCTCCTAATGTTATTAATTTAGAGACAAAAATGTTTATATTATACTATATACATTAAAAAATGAGAATGATATACTGAATATATAAAAATACGATATATTGAAAACTGAGCAAACCCCAAAATTGATATAGATAATTCTGCAAAGCTAAGCATAATACATTGATAAAATTATAAAAAAAGCCTAATCATCAAGAATCAAGGTTACCATAGTGGTACTTGCTCTGCATAACAACATATAGAATAAAATTTTATAAAATTTAATAAAAAAATTAAGCACTCCATCAACAATAGCATCACACAAAACACTAACGTCTAAAACTTGACCTATTAATGCCCGAGTCAAGAAGGCTAAGCACATACTACCTCTTTAAGTGTGATGGAAGGGAAAAGAACACTGTGCTCTTGTTAGGCTTTACTGTGAGAATATTGGCCGCCTTTATCACTTCACTACTAGTCAATGTCTTTAACATAAGTAAGTCTTCCACTATTTTCGCTGCATTCTTCTTAGCCATCTCTTACTCACATGCCATTGCTTCAGCTATGGGACCAAAATGAGTATCCATATGTGACATAAATGTCCCAAGGCTCTTAGACATACACTACAAGAAAAAGAGCCATTTTTGAGAGATTTTTGATGGATTTCCGATGGAAATAAGGTGTCGAAAAAACCCTCATCAAAAAATTTTTTTTGAGGGAATTTATTTTTCAAGGGATTTTTAACAGAATTTTTTTCTTGGAAACTTTCGATGGATTTTTTGAGGGAAAGTTTCTGAGGGAATCATTCCGAGGGATTTTCCAATGGAATCTATGTCAGGGAGTTTTCGAGAAAAATTCTACGAGGAATTTTTCAAGAGAAATTTATCGAAGAATTTTATTAAGAAAATCTTTTCGAAGGAGCTTTCGAGAAAAATTCTTCAAGGGATTTTTCGAGGGATTTACCGAGAGATTTTCTAAGGAAATCTTTTCGAGAGATTTTTTGGGGGAAATTTATCGAAAGATTTTTCGAGGAAATCTTTTCAAGAGATGTTCTAAGGGATTTTTCTAAAAAAAATTTCGAGGAATTTTTTGAAGAATTTTTTGAATTTTTTAAATGACTTTTCTATATTTTTGAGGGAATTATCTCTCACTAAATAATTTTCTGAGAAAATAATCCCTTACAAAATGACTTTTCAAGAGAAAAAAAATCTCTTGCAAAACATCTTTCCGAGGAAAGTATCCCTGACAGTATTTAAATCTGATCATTAGAAAAACTTGAAATATTTTTTTTTAATACATTAGGTGATATACAAATAATCCATATAATAATAAATTTATATTCATAAATATAGCATATTAATTCTAATAGAAAATCATAATCACCACAAAAGAAAAAAATGACCATCATATCCGAAAGTATCATAAGTATCAAAATCATAATGGAAGTTCCAAAAGTATCATCATCCTCGTCATATCCAAGTTCATAATAAAAGAAACAAGTATCACAAGTATCATCATTCCAATCATAATAAAAAAGAAAATCATAAATGATCATCCTTCTCCTGATCATCATCATCGTCGTCATCACAATTATCATCATTTGCAGAAGTAGCAGTTGGAGGTGGTGCTGGAAACATCTACATCTTCTCCATCATAAGGCGCATGAATTCCTCCGTACGAGAAACACGAGTAGCTAAGTCACTATTTTGGATGACTAATTCACTATTCTGGATTGCTAATTGATTGTTATGAGTAGCTAACTTCTCATTTCGAGCATATACGGTTTCAAACATATTATAAATCTTCTCTTGCTCCTGAATCCACTCCTCAATGACTCATGAGGATGTGCGGCCAGAAGATGAGGAGCCTGTCAACAAGCTAGCCTGTCAACAAGCTAGCCTGTGATCACAGTTCATAAATCTGCCCCTTGTTCACTTTAACTATTTCTTTTCATACATGCATCATGGATGGCTGAGGCTACTGTTGTGATGATTCTGCACCATCCTCTCCAGTCGAGCTCTGACTTGATTGCATCTCTTGCCACTTCTGTGTAAAACTAGTCTGCGCAAGATATTAAATACAATGAGTTAAACATACAAATAATATAAAGATATGAATTATAGTTTTTTGAATACTTGCATATGCTATTTCTGCCTTCTTATTTACCCACTGATTGTCATCCTTTTTCTTTTGATGGGTGTGTCTGAAGAGCTCATCCAATATAGGTGCTCGATTCAACTTCTGCGTATGAATTTCATGACACAAACAACATTAGCAACTTTAAAAACAAAAATTATATTATTAACAAGTAAATAAAGAATAAGATGCATTAATAATAAACAAAGAAAAAATATCATAAAGAATAAATCAATACCAATCTTGTAGCATGGTCGTTAATGCTAAACGAACCACCAGTATGAAGTGAAAAGCCTAATCCATTACAATCGGATGCATGATTCTCCTTGTTCTTCTGACTTTTGGCTTTGAACTCATCACTATCCTAATATTTTCACAGCTCCTGCCATACACTCTCCCCAATCCAATTCGACTTATAGTCACAATTTTCATGAGCATCATTAAAAATATCAGTAAGACGATATGAACCATGGTGCTCCTAATTCCTTCGGATATGCTGCTCATCCTTTAGATCCCATTGAAATTTTTTCTACAAAAAAAAAAAGGTTTAGTATCAACAAAATATATATATAGACATTTTAAATCAAATATAAGTAAACAAAGGCATCTAATAAACTTAAAAATATTCTTGCCTCAAACTCACAAAACTAAATGTCTCGTGTCCTTTTTGGGATCTTCTTTTATAAAGAGTAAGGACCGTCATACTTGCTCTTAAGAATTTCAACCAAAGCATGGGTCACCATATGATCATTATTGAAACTGTATAGATAAACAATAGTCAAATAATCATATATATTTATTTCAATTGAACAAATACTGCAATGAACTAAATATTATATAGTTTTACCCATAACTACTTAGAATTAACAGTGCCTTCTCTGATGTTTGTGTGTGCAAACTCTCTTGGCTAGAAGTTGTAGTGGTAGAAGTGTGCATAGGTTGGATAGGTGGTGACTACCCAGGTGGAACCATAGTATGGGAAGAGAAATGGCTGCAAGTAGGGCTAGGTATGTGTGGCATGGTATTTGGGTATTGAAAATAAAGTGATGGATATGTAGAAAATGATGGTGGCATAGTGAAGGAAGAGGGTGGGGTAGTGAAAGTCATGGAAATGGAAGGTGGAATGGAACCAGAACATGATGGTTGAGTAATAAAAGCTCCCAAGGTCATAGTAGAGAGATGTGGTGGAATAGGATGGAAAAGAGACGGCACGATTGAAGAGAGTGGTGTAATAGAAGAAGAAGATGATGTGACAATGGTAGGTGCGAGTGAAGCATCTGAGGGGTCATGGTGGTTAAGGGTAGTGATAAGTCTGTCATGATTTTAATGGTTGCACGAGTCTTCTTTGGTTGAGAAGTAGATGACTTTTCTTTCTCCTTTCCTATTTGGTCTGAAGGTGGCATCTGTATATGCACAACAATGTAAATGTAAAACAAATCAAATATCAAGTATTGATTACAACAACCTAAATATAAAATAAATATCAAGTAAAGATTATAGTAACATATATGTAAAACAAATATCAAAGATATTACATAAGCACATATACAAATAAGTTATCATCTATTAACAAAAAAATATAAAAAAATTATCTAGAAGCATAAATATTATATCATAATTACTCATCATCATCCTTATTGTCATCTTCATATTTTTTATTGCCTTTTGAATAATCTTCGGTAGTGAAATATATATTCTTCTTCTTCCTCTTCTTCCTTCTCTTCTTCTTCTTCCTCCTCTTCTTCTTCAACTTCCTTTTTATCTTCTTTTTCTTCATCATCAATAGGGCCTTCAAGATATGCATCAACCTCCTCAAATAATCTCTCACTGTCTCAAAAATTTTCAATGGCTCATTATCATCTATTGCATTGACTCGAGACATCTCCTCATATTGAAAAATAGGCTCCAAAATGTGGTCATTATCTACTTGACCTCTCAGTCTTGTCTTGATGACCACCTACGAATCTACCTTATCTCTTATCCTTCCAGGATAAGGTAAATAATATACTTGCACCATATGTTAGGGAAGGATGAATGGATCAAACTTTGGATATCTTCTATGATATCAAATCTCAATAATATCGTATTGTTTATGCACTTTCATCCCATGATTTATGATAGGATCAAATTATTCACAATAAAATGTCACCACTCTTTTATCACCTTGACTTGAATACTGTAACTCCACCATCTCCTTAAGAATATCATAGAAATCACTTTCACTATCACCATGTCCTTTGCCCTTAACACACACTCCACTATTGATTATTTTTTTGCCACCACTATAAAAAAGGTATGGCAGCAGTTCGGAACCACTGCTGTAGCCCAAAAAATTACTGCTGTAGCCTACGACAGTGGTTCACAATCACTGTCATTGTCGCTGTCACCGTAGATCTATGACAGCGGTTGTTGCAACGGTTACTGCAACCACTGCCGTACATGGGTATAGCAGCGGTTATTAAACCACTGCTAAAATCGGATCTATCACAGCGGTATATAGCAGTGGTTGATAAACCGCTGCTATAGCATCTATAGCAGTGGTTCCTAAACCACTGCTATAGAATCTATAGCAGCACTCTAGCAGCAGTTAGAAAAATTGCTACTATATCTTCTACGGCAGTGGTTTTGAAACTGCTGTCGTAGATTATGACAGCGGTTATTAAACCACTGCCATAGATTATGACATCGATTGGCACAGATATATGATAGTGGTTGGCATAGATACGGTAGCGATTGCACAATCGCTGCCGTAGGCTGTTGGATAGCAAAAAAAATATAAATTTATCTTCTTTTTTACTTTTTTATCTGATAAATACAATTCAATATATAATTGCTCAAATTAAAACTTGAAAGAATAAAAAATTTCATATGAAACTCAATAATAATGCAGAAATATGTCTCAAATACTCAAACTTTATTATTGATCAAATTATATTATAATATTTTTTAAATAAAAATAAAATATATTAAAAATTTGCTAAATCTAAATCTTCCTCTCCAAACATCTCGTTATCATCGGAAGGGGCTGGAGCTGGAGCTGGAGCTAGAGCAGGAGCTGGAGGAGTTGGAGCTGGAGCAGAAACTGGAGGGGCTGGAACTGAAACTGGAGGGGCTGGAACTGAAACGCTGACCAACATATCCTGAATACTTGAAAAATCAGCTCCAAGATGAGTGAAGCACTGTGTCACCATAGCGGATATGATGCTCTATAGCTGAGATGCACGCTGCTAAGCCTGAGCTACCTATACCAAGGTCTCATCAAGCTGCTTCCGACTGACGACCTCAGAAGCATGTGAGGAAATGCTCGCCTCAGACCAGTAGCTTGTTGGCATATGTCCGAACTTGCAACGAATCCTCTCAGAGTGCTCAGATCCCAGAACCTGAGACAAATGGTCATGGGGGCCAGAGGTGTCCGGGCCCTCACTCGCAAGCGCGTCTAATTGCTCTTGTAATTGTAAATTCAAATAAAATCTTATAAGAAATGCTATAGTACTAATTATACTAATCATACTCTAGTTATTACTTACAAAAATCCTCTCAATTATGGTATTGATCAGCCTGCCCTTCTTGTCCGTACGACTAGATCGGAAGATGATGCTATGGGTGGGTATCACTCCCTCTCTCATCAGCTATAACAATCAACCAGCCTGTTAGAAATATATAAAAAAATAATAATTCAATATAAACTAAGGGTCAAAATTTATTACCTCTCTATGCACACAACTGGCCATAAACTCACGATCGCGAGTGTGCGTGTACTTCTGAGTAGCCCAATTCTCCCGATTCTGATGGAAGGCAGCCTACAAAGTATTTAAATTACATAAGTTAAAATCAAATATAATTGTCAGTGTAATAAAAAATTCATAAATTACAAATTAAACCTAAAACTCCTGGCTCCTCCAATGCCTGACCATCTCCGCCCATTGACTCGAAAGACAGTCCTAGATCCAAGGAACAAGCTCCTCCTCAGTGTTCCTATGGTGCTCTAGCTACTCTCTATGAAGCTTGACCTTGTAGTTCTGGTATAACTCTCTAATCTTCTGCAGTCGGACATCTCAAGCCCTCTCATAATTTGAAAAGTCATTCCTCCTCTGTATAAAGTTATTAGAAGTCCGTTACAAAATTATTCTAGTCAAACATAGTGTAAATATATCATATGCATATATATAATTAAGATACACTTATCCAAATCTCCTCCCACACTCGGTCCTTGACACCAGCATCCATCAATCGCTAGTCTACAGGTAGTACGAAAATGATGTCAGACCACCTCACAAGCACTCCAAAAAAAGAATGCATCTCCTGTGCGGTCTCTTCTACTGGCCTCCCCTCCTAATCATACTCCATTATGATTTGATGCTGACGGTTTCACACATGCGGCATGCGTGTGGGACCATAAAATATCCTACTGGATGATGCTCCTGCAATGAAAATATATTACGAATATATAAGAGTGTATAATAACTATATAAAAATAAATAAATAAATAATTGATATAATAAAAATCTACTCTCACTGGGATCGTGCAACGTAGATGCCGGTGGAGCCTCATCGATGGGTAAAGTATGTGCTGGAGATGTGACTACTGGTGGATGCTCAGATACCGGTGGTGTCTGCGAAGCCGAAGCCTATGTGAAAGTGGATGGAGTATGCTCCGACAGCGGCTCAGATGAGGAGCTCTGCATGGTTCGCCAAAGGATGAGGTTGAAAGCTAGATAGCATTTCAGTGCCATTGTGACCTGCAATGTTAATGAACATTAACCAATATAAATGTTGTTGAACAATAATATTAGTAGAGCATCAATAAATATATACTAACATTTATATCAAGATATTGAACTCATCGTCTAGTGGCATGTACAATATAGACATCACCATCACTCCTGACAAATGTATCTGGAACCTCGACATTATTAAGTAAGTTTTGTCCTATAAGAACACTTTGTATGCATGATCCAACATCATCATCAATCTCGATATTATCAAAGATATGCCTAGACACTATCCTCACAATAATATCCTATTGAGGCTCTAAGAGATCACTAACGTAGAAGACTTGACTAGCTTGGAAGGCAAGTATATACGGTTCTTTGGTACGGAGATAGCATTGCATATTGACGAGAGTAAAGCCGTACTCATCAGTCTTTATCCCTGATTGAGATAAGATGTCAAACTAATCGTATTTCATCAATACAATCCTCTTTTTAGAATAATAGTCCAAGATGACTATCTTCTCCACAACCTCATAATAGTTCAAATTCTCCATACAAGGCTGTGAATCCTTCGAGTTAGTATAACACCTAGTGATGGCGCTCAACATCATGCCACTATTTTGTGTTGCCATGTTTACAGACGAACTATGAATATTGAACCTATAGCTGTTAATGATGAGCTGTTTGTACTTACGCACGATATGATTAGGTTCCATTGAAAAAGCATGTATTTCAGGGCTCACATCACGAGTGGTAATCTCCATACCTAAGAACATGACACCTAATTTGTAAACATATTCAAATAAGGTGTACAAGGTAAGAATATGTACTCACTTACATGATCTTTGAACCACTTAGAAAATTCTTTGCCGTGCATTTTCTCTTTTTTTTGCATACTTAGAGCACCATATTTTACTCTTATGACCTCTTTGTGTTTACTACATGCATAAAGAACAAATTTAGATATAATGAGATATTTTCTTCTAAGTAATAAGAAATAAATAAGACTGAGTAACTCACCTTATGTACGGTTTAATAACATCATAATTAAATAGCACATAGCAGTGCGTCTTATCCCTTTCCTCAAGGCTCAAATCAGTGAGGCGGTATGAAGTGAAAAGTCCATTTGGCTGCAGAATGGACTCAAATGCAGACGCAATTGGCTCATACTGATCATCCTAATTCCTCATTGGTTGGTTACGATATGTCTCGAGCTTGTTTAAGTACATGGTATAAAAATCCATACACTCTTGATTCAAATAGCCTTCTGCTATGGTCCCTCTGGATGATTCATATTTTTTACATAAGATTTCACCATTTGAATATTTCTCTCGATGAGGTACATCCATCAGCAAATATTAGACCTCCAAGTACAACTTTTTCCACAAAGTGTACGATGAGATGCATCATAACTATGAAAAATGATGGTAAAAATATCTTCTCTAGATCACATAATACAGTCACCATCCTTGTCTTCATTTCTTTTACGTCTTTCTTAAGTAACCTCTTTGCACAAATATCTCTGTAGAAATTATAAAGATGAATAACAGCTATTCTCATATTTTTTGGCAACACACGGTGAATAGCTTTTGGGATCAACTCCTGCATCAATACATGATAATCATGAGTCTTCAATCCATCAAGTTTGACATCCTTATTATTCACATATTCTGATATATTGCTTGAGTACCTATCTGGGACTTTTATGTTTTCCAACACACAAAAAAATGTGAACAGTTCGAAGGTATTCATAATATAGCATGCATGAGGGAGTTTCCACTGTTCTCCCCCTACAGCTCCGGATGGAGTGATCTTCTAATATCCCATTCTTTCAAGTCAAATAAAAAATTCAAGCCATCCTTGATCTTATCCTTGATATTCAAGATCACTGCCAATAGGAGCTCGCATACATTTTTTTCAATGTGCATGACATCTAAGCAGTAGCGCAATAAGTTTGTCTCCCAATATGGCAAGTCAAAGAATATATTTTTTTTCCTCCAATTAAAGCGTGTGTCATTTGCTTTTGATTAACGGTTCTTCTTCTTACCACCAATCGGATCACCTTTCCCAAATTCAACACTGAGACCATCCAACTCTCTTAACACCTCACTCCCGAACATCCGATCAGGTGCCTCACCTTCTTCAATGGTGCCATCGAAGGAGCATGCATCCTTTCTGTATGGATGGTTTCAACAGAGAAAACGTCGATGTCCTATAAAGCTAAAGCTCCCCTGATGTGTCAACCTTTTAGATCGAATATTTTTTTCATAAATCAGACATGCTAGCTCACCTTTCATGCTCCAACTCGACATTAGGGCATAAGCTAAAAAGTCATTTATTATCCATATAAGTGCCGCGCTCATAGAGAATGACTCATTCATCAAAGCATCAAAAGTTGGAACACCTTGAACACTTCACAATGTTTCAGCTCAGCAATAAGGAGCTACAAATAGACATCAATGTCGTTCCCTCCCTCTATCTGTCCAAGGATGAGCACTATTATGAAAGCGAAAGATTTTTTCATACACATCCATGATGGAAGGTTGTAAATATGAGTAAACACTGACCATACACTATGGTTGATATTTATGTGCTTAAATGGATTGAAACTATCATATGACAAGCCCAACCTCATATTGCATATCTCTTGTGCGAAGTCAGAATATATTTTATTAAACTTTTGTCATGCCTCTCCATCGATTGGATGCCTCAATGCATCATATTTTATTTGCTCCTTTTCATGCCATCTCATGTCCTTCAATATCCTCGTCGACATAAATAACTTTTGTAGTCTCGATATCAAAGAAAAGTGTCACATCAACTTTTGAGGTATACGGGTCAATGTGCCATCTTTGTTCTGTTTCCATCTTGATATACCACACCTCCTGCACTTATTTTGGTTGGCATCCCTCTCCCAATAGAGCATGCAATCATTAGGGCATGCATATATCTTAGTGTAAGTAAAATCCAACTGTTCAATAATCTTCAATGTTTCATAATTATTCTTTGAGATTTGTGTATTGTCCGAAAAAATATCCTCCAAAAGCTCTGGTATACAGTTCACTCCATTATTACCGAACCCATTGGAGCATTTCATATGATACAATCGGATTAAGAACTCAAGTTTCACCATTTTTTTACGCTCGGGATACAGCAGAATATTAGCATCCTCCATCAACTTGAGGACCTTCTCCACATCTCACTATTTATTATTCCACTAACCACAGGATCAAACATGGACGTAGATGCATCATTATTGTAGCCAACAAATGAAAAGATATCACAAATCATTTGTTCCACTCCTCCATTATGTTGATTGTTTTCTTGCAGCCTGCACTCACCATGTTGATCCAAATAAATTTCATAGCTGAATTTAAAGCCATAAATATGAGGTGATCATTTATATTTTGATGAGGTAGCCAAGGCCCACCCATACACTTCTTACAAAGATATTGGATAAGTCCATGGTCATCGAATTTTTCTATAGTAAAATCAAAAAATTTTAAAGTCCAGCCTCATATTTTGGCAAGAGTCTACTCAACTTCATCCACCCCTTATCTATTATAAAAGTGGTGATACTGTAATTAAATTATGTATGAAAATGAGACACAATACAATAATATTAAGATATTATCTATAGAATTAATTATAATTTTCAAACTGTCCAAACCGGATAATCAATTGATCAATATACATAATTCTTCTATCCGTACAAAAATATATAAATATATGAATACCATAGAATATGTATATTAATCAAAAGATGGATCTATGGTTCTATACATAGCCTAGAACCCACTGTAAAGTAGCATGGCCTATAACCCGCCGGCATAGTTCAGAACCCATCGGCCCAAAACCCGTCAGCATGGCCTAGAACCATGGACTATTATATAGGCAAACAAAAAATATTATTTGTATTAAATATCATTTTCAGATACTAATGCATTATAAATAAAATATATTATTTGTATTACACATTTTACATACCAATGCATTATAAATAAATATTAGAAGGAATAAAAATATATTAAATAATATTTTCAGATATGCAATAAATGCATTCTATCACAAATAATAGATAAAGATAGATCCTATCCCATTCAAAAATTACAGTAATTCTATAGATTCATTATAGTAATCAAATGGTATGCAATAGGGACCGAAAAAAATTTTAACAATATTTTTTTTTAGTTCTTCCATATAGGAAGAATAAAAGAGAGAGAGACTGTCTGAAATTTCTTTCGAATTCTTAGCATACCATTTGATTACTGTAATTATCTATAAAATTATTTATAATTTCTAAACTGTTCAAATTGGATAATCAATTGATCATTATACATAATTCTCCCATCCGTACTAAAATATATAAATTTACGGATGTCGTAGATTATGTACACTAATCAATTGATAGGTTTACCGTTATACAATGCAACAATCCAAAGCAACAGTGACTAAACAATAACCTAAAAAATTTTATGCAATAAATTTCATAACAAGAATTACATTAATTCTAAAGTAAAAGGGAGGCCCAGATTCACTATTTAAACATGTGTGACAATGTTATTTTCGGTATCTACTATAAGTAAACCAAATCAGCTGCGAACGATTGCCCGCTAAACAGTCGCAAGCCATCCAAGATCACTTTGCTGTTTGGAATTGTTAAAATATTTATAGAACAAGAAAAAAAAAAGAGAAATATCACTAAAATCATGCTAATAATTAACTATTTTTCGTTCAAAATCATCATAGCCTCTTTATAAAAAAAAGAAATCACTTTTCATAAAGTGGCACGACTTAGAATCTGACGGTTCAGAACCCACCGATATAGTTCAGAACCCACCGGCATGACCTAGAACCAATGGCCTAGAACCAGATGGCACGGCTCACAACCGCTGACAAGGTCCAAAACCTACCGACAGCAGTTTTTTTTAAATATTATTATGATATAATTATTATGACATAATTATTATGATATAAATATTATTAATATTATTATGATATAATTATAAATATAATTATAGAAATAATATGTAAAAGAGAGGCTCAGATTTACTATTTAATCATGCATTGTAATGTTACTTTCAGTGTCTGCTATAAGTAAACCAAATCGGCTGCGAATGGTTGCCCGTTAAACAGCCATAGGCCATCCAAGATCACATTACCATTCGGAATTGTTAAAATATTTACAGAAGAAGAGAAAAAATAAGAGAGAAATATTACTAAAATCATGCTAAGAATTAACTATTTTTTGTCCGAAATCATCACAGCTTTTTTATTAAAAAAAGAAAACACTTTTCATAAAGTGGCACGGCCCAGAATTCATCGGCATGGTTTAGAACCCGATGGCTCAGAATCCACCGGCACAACCTAGAACCTGATGGCCTAGAACCCGCCGGCATAGCCTAAAACCCACCATCATGACCCAGAATCTGACGGTCCAGAACCTGCCGGCCTGACCCAGAATCTGACTATCCGAAACCCACCGGCATGGCCCAAAACCTGCTGGCACAACCTAAAATCTGCTAGCTAGGGCTGGAACTGGGCCAGGTTCTACCCCTACCCGAGCCCGACTGAAAAAATTTTTCGAACTTCAGGTCGGGCCTAGGCCCGATTTTTTTGAAAAAATACGGTCCCGAGCTCGGGCCTGAGATCGGTCCGAACCCAATTGGGCTGACCCGATTTCAAATCGATATAAGGTGTAAGGTCCGAACCCAATCGGGCCTGGGTGAGACTGTTGCGGTCCTTACGGAGGGAGGGGATGAGCGGGGGAGGGGATGGTCGAAGGCAAGGGAGAGGAGGGAGGAGCGGGAGGGGGAGGTCGGCGGGGGGAATGGAGGAGTACCAGAGAACGCCGCCTACCAGAAGGCTTCTACTATCGTGCCGCCGAGCATCCCCTCCGTCGAGAGCTCCTACGGTGGCATCGCGGCCGACGGCTTCGGATCGCCGCCCAACACATTGATGGAGCCCATCTGGGACACCATCCGACAGGATCTGTCACGGATCACCAGCAATCTAAAGTTGATCGTCTTTCTGAACCCCTTCCAGGAGGATTCGAACAAGGTGCTCCGAGATTGGGACCTTTAGGACTGATGATCGAAGAGCTCCACCACCATCAATGCCTTCAACTCCCCTCCACCGCAGCCGCCATCTCCTGCAGCCAAGTCCATTGCCGCCTCCACCTCTGGCATCGACGCATCATCTTTTCCCCACAGCAGCTCCCTCCGATCAAGAGGGAGACTTCCCACTCCGTCGACTTCGATTTGATTGTACCAGAGTCCAGGCAAAGATGGAGGAGGGGCTGGAGGGCGGAAGAAATATCGGGCCTGACTTTTGGCCTGATTCAGGCTTGGGCCCGGGTCGGGCTTGGGCCGGGCCAAAGGTCTGCCCGAGCCCAGCACGAAAGTAAATCAGGCCCAATTTTTTGGGCCCGAGCCCGGCCCGAATAGTTTTGGGCCAAGACCAAAGCCCGACCTGAAGCAAGTCCGACTCGATGGGCCTCAGATCGACCCAAGTCCACTTCCAGCCCTACTGTTGGCACGACCCAGAACCCGTCGGACTGGTCCAGAACATGCCGGCACGATCCAGAACCCTTCGGCACGGCCCAGAACCTGATGGCACAGTCTACAGCCACCGACAAGGCCCAGAACCAGCTGACAACGATTTTCTTTAAATATTATTGTGATATAATTATTATGATATAAGTATTATGACATAATTATTATTAAATATTATTGTGACATAATTATAAAAATAATATGACATGAAATAAAAAAAAATAAAAATCATACCTGTAGCTGCGGGGAGGGGGGTCACACAGTGCTGGGGGGTCGCTGGCAGCAGCGCTAGAGGAAGGGGGCGGCGATAGGGTGCGGCATAGGGCCAAAGGGGGCAGGGGCCAAAGGTGACCGGGGCCGAGGGAGGTGGGGCACGAGGCCAAGGGGATGGGGCTGAGAGAAGAGGGAGGTGGGGCCCGAGAAGGCCGAGGCTGAGGGAGGCAGGGCTGGGGGAAGAGGAAGGTAGGGTCGGGGGAAGAGGGAGGCGGGCCGAGGGAGGCTGGGGAAGAGGGAGGCGGGGCACGGGCCGAGGGAGATCGAGGAAGAGGGAGCCGACGGTGGTGCTAGAGGGAGGGGGCGGTGGTGGGGCGGGCTAGCGACAGAGAGGATAGGGCTCGAGTAGAGAGGAGAGAGAGAAGAGAAAAATCAAAACATCGATGCGAAATGAAGAAGAGGGGGCAGGCTGGGAAAAAGACCTAACCTATGGCAGCGGTTTTAAAATCGCTGCCATATATCATCTATTACAGTGATTATACATAACTGCTGCCATACGTGACCTATGGTAGTATGCATAATCGCTGCAATAGATATGTGGCAGCGGTTATAAATAACCGCTGCCATAGGTAGAATATAAATTTCATATTTTTGTCTAAATATAATGTAATTTTAAAATTTAAAATTTATCTTCATCATTCATTATCTAAGTAATTATCATTAGAGTATCGTCACAAAAGATTATTTCGATCCGATAGCCTTAACTATATTGATCAATAAAATTCGAATTCGATAGTCACGAATGACTGGTGATGATTTGATAGATAAAGACTATCGATGGATCCAAAAATATGCAACGATGATCTTGATGATATTTGTAGCATACTATCAAAATTTTACTTTAATTAGACATCATTATCATAGTCAATTTAATATGAAATAATTTCGACCGTTAAATAAAAAATAAGTGATCAAAAGGCCAAACGACGTCCGATTACGAGATGATTTTTTAGATAAATGATCTTTGCTACTATTTTAATCATTTATATGATGATGATCGTAAAATTCAAACCGTACATATATAAATGATCCAAAATTATATCTCTTGATACTCATTCATAAAGTCCTTAAGTAATCATGCTTGTGCTTTTGTAAAATCTGCTTAACGTGGACGGTTCATATAGGTATAGTTTGAATTTTATGATCATCACCATATAAATAATTAAAATAATAATAAAAATTATTTATCTAAAAAATCATCTTATAATCAAATACCATCTGATCTTTTCATCACTCATTTTTATTTAATGGCTGAAATCATCCCGTACTAAATTGATCATGATAATGATATCTGATTGAAGTAAAATTTTGATAGTATGCTACAAACATCACCAAGATCATTCTTGTAAGTTTTCAGATCCATTGGTGATCTCTATCTACTAGATCATCATGCGGTCGTTCGTGGCTGTCGAAATCAAATTTTATTGATCGACATAGCTAGGACTATCGGATCGAGATGGTCTCTTGTGATCACACTCTAATGATAGAAGATGAACTTTAAATTCTAAAATTATATCATATTTAGAAAAAAATATGAAAAAAATTATATTCAGCGTATATAGCAGTGGTTGCACGAAACTACTGCTATAATCAGTTATAGTAGCGATTATTATTAATCATTGCCATAGATTCGACCTATGATAGCGGTTATACCTAATCACTGCCATAAGTCAGAGATATGGCAGCGGTTACTGTAACCGTTGCCATATGTCGAACCTATAGAAGCGGTTACACATAACTGCTGCTCTAGGTCGAACCTATGATAGTGGTTATTTATAACCACTACTATATCTCCAACCTATGTCCATGGTTAGTCAACCGCTGCAATATCTAGAACCTATTGCAGCGGTTATTTGTAACTGCTACCATAGGTCGGGATTATGGCCGCGGTTATGTTTAATCGCTGTCATAGGTCGCCTATGGCAGCGGTTACTTATAATCGCTACCATATGGCAGCGGTTACTTATAATCGCTATATTTGCTATGGCAGCAATTTTTTAACCGTTGTCGTAGTAATCGCTGCCATAGGCCTGTTTTATAGTAGTGTGCTTTTATTGTATGCATATGTATGGAATTTGAATCCACCAACAAAATACATGGGCCATGTTTTTACCACTCTCATTGAACCCCAAGCTAAGTCATTCAAGGGTTGATTTCGTATCATACTACATGGATCGTGCACCTAATCATAAATTGCCAAAACAATGTATTTGTACTTATATTTTACATGAACAAAAAATTTCTGTTGGCACAAGCAGGAGTTAAAGCTTACATAATTTTTAAACCATGACGCAAATGAAGCCTTAATCCTTTGTTTTATTTTTTACATCTATAACAGTATTAAGAACATTGTTAAATATATTTTTTTCTATGTGCATGACATCTAAGTTGTATCGGATTAAATTTATTTTTTAATATAGTAATTTTCATAATATACTCTGTTTCGTCCAATTATAACGTTCTCTGTATCTACGAAATTTATATGGACCTATTTCAATTATTGTGGGATATCCACGAACTCTTTTCTATACTTGGTCTCTTGTTAATATGAGAGGTGGCTCTGATTTATCAACTTTATTTTTTCAGAAGGCATCCTTATTTCTTCTAAACACATGATTAAAAGACAAGAACTGATGATGACAATCAAACCATATATTTTTACCCCTATGCTCCAAGCAGAGAGCCTTCGTTCTCTCCATACAATAAGGACATACTAATTTTTCAGTTGTACTCCACCCCGACAACATGCCATATGCTAAAAAGTCATGATTGTTCACATTAAGACAGTTCTCATGAAAAATTTTTGCTTCCTTAAAATGTTATAAGCAACTACACCCTCGTTCCATAGAACTTTTAATTCATCTATCAATGGTTGCAAATACAAATCTATCATCATCTTCGGATAATGCGGTCCAGAAATGAGCAAGATTAAAAACATATATGGAGCGGTCATACATATATCAAGTGGTAAATTATAAGGCGTAACAATTACTGACCAACAGGAGTACGGTGATGCAGATAGATTGTATGGAGTAAAGCAAAATCATAATATGTATGATCAAAATATTTTCATGCTTCTCCATCTGATGGGTGGCACAAAGCACCATGTTTTTGTCTATTCTCATAATGCCATCTCATGTGTCCAGCTGATCTGTTCGGGCATAAAGCCTCTTAAGTTTGGGGATGAGTGGCAAATAATGCATCTTCTTATAAAGTACTTGTCTATGATTCTCACTTCCTGTCCTATCTGATTTGCATCGAGGATGACCACAAAATTTACAATCAGTTAAAGACTCATCATCTTTGTAATACAATATATATCAATTGAAGCAATAGTTTATTCTTTTTAGCAGATAGGCCAAGCTTCGAAACTAGCTTCTTTGTCTTATAGAAGTCGGCAGGTATTGGGTTATCGAGAGGACTTATCTCTTTCATAAGTCCCGCAAATTGTTTAAAATAATATCGAGACATATTATTATCAGATTTGATGCTCATCATTCTCACCGTAACTGATAACTCTGAATGATTAGTATAATGTAGCTTTCATATAAAATGAAGGATACTATTATTTATGATATATAAATAATTTAACTATGTACATGTCAGTAAAGATTCAAAAGAAAATCACAATGGAAGAACCGTTACATCTATTTTGTAAATAGAAATGAATATTTCTCATTACCGTCCAACTTTCTCTCAACTTTTCTTTGAGATTGACCCATGCACTTCAAAAGATCTCTCTGTCCCTGTTTGAGATTACCCTCCACCTGCCAGTGTGTGCACAACAAAGTAAGATGCTTTCAATTGCAATAACTGTATAGTTATTTTACCATCCATGGATTTTTTTTTTCCGCTGAGGAACCTTAGTAACAAAACTTGTCATGCCTCATGAAACCACAAGAAACACTTCAAAAGTCCAAATTGGATACCGCAGGGCAGCCAAAAAAAAGAATGGGATGCATCTAATAAAATGAACGTACTATTCATGATTATTTTGTTTTCCTAGAAAAAAAAAAATAACACCATGTATCTAGAAGCATGGAGAAGTGTCCCAATGAAATTGTTTCTTAGGGAGCCGTCCAAAATATTACTGGCCAATGCCTCGGCCTTTGTGATAGCCCATGGTCCAAAAGAAAGGACCGGTCGTCAAGTGGCAAACAAGCGTTAGGCATTGGAAGCCCAAAACCATGATGAAATAAGGCTTAAAGCTAGATACGTGTGCACAGTTTTTGTTACTCTACAGATGTCTGATACCAAGGGTTTCTAGCTATTGGCTATTTTTTTATGATATTCTGTACCCTTTGACACATTCGTCAAAAAATAGCCACCAGTATCACAACCATATCTTAAAAAAAAAAAAAAAAAAAAAAAAAATCGCCCAATAATTTTTAGTCTTAATTTTATATTATTATTTTCTTCCTCTCTGTTTTTATATCTCTATAATCCATGTGATAATCCTTACAAGTCTAGTATATTAAATTCTCAGGTAAAAATGCAGCTTATGTAAATTTAAATCTTATGACATCCTAGACGAGTATTTACCAGGTGTCCAGGTCCTGAACATGGCAGGCCCAGGGCCATGTTGCTCGTGCCAAGCCCACTGCAACCAGATCAGAATCGGTTTCTCTACGATCTCTTCCTAAAAGAAATGGATGCCATTTTTCTGGCAATTGGGGACATGGGGTCTTGCGTCAATCGGAGGAGGAGGAGGAAGAAGGAGAACAAGTGGTACTTTGGGATTGCTGGGAGATGGAGGCGTCGGTCTGCACGACGGCACGGCGAGGCGGCCCGGCAAAGGCACGGCCGCACAGCGACGCGGTGTGGCGAGGTGGCGACAGATGAGGGAACGGCGAGGTTGCTGGCGGCGGTGAGATTGCGGGAGAACAAACGAGGGAGTCGGTGGTGGGGATTTGGGGCGTCACGAACGAGGAAGAGGAAGGGATTTCGGTGTCACGAATGAGGGCGTCGGCGGTGGGACTGGCCGGTCACGAATGAGGGCGTGGGTGCTGAGGCAGGTCCCCAAAAATTGGGCGGTGAACGAGGGCGTGGGTCTTCTAACCTACCATCTGACCAAGAGTTAGGACCAAAAATTTCTTACATCGAGCCGGAATATACGTAGATTTAATCAAAAATTTATCAATCTTATTCTGATTTATTTGAATTAATAAAATAAAAATTTTTATTTAAATTTAATCTATTCATTAGGTGGATAATCTGATCCCATCTATATAACCTATTTATTGATAGATCAAATTAAAATATATAGATTAAACATGTTAAATACATTTCAAATAGATTTAATGGATTTAAACATGTTAAGTGGATCGGCTTAAATATGATAGAAATAGATTAAGCATATTTTAAATAGATTAATAATCCACAATGGTTATCGGATTTAATGTGGATCATTTTGATCATTGTGGATTAGTGATCTAGGCAGACCACTAAACTTGGTGAAGCTGCTGGCTCGAAAACTGGAGAAGTAGTCCAACTTCATTGGATCGTTGACTCATCAACGTTATGAAATGCGTCATCCCAAATCTGATTGGTGTTGTAGGAGTTGAAATAGCTATTATTGTCGTCCTGAGAAGTAGATAACTTTCCCTTCTCCTTTCCATGAACTCGATCTAAAGATAACATCTCTAGATGTACAACAATGCAAATATAAAATAAAATAAATATCAAATATTGATTACAACAATCAAAATATAAAATAAATTTTATATCTGATGGGTACACTTTCATCCTCCGATTTATGATAGGATCAAACCATTCATAATAAAATATCACCATCCTTTTATCACCTTATCCTGGATACCGTAACTCTATCACCTCCTTAAGAATATCATAAAAATTACTTTCACTATCACCATGTTCTCTGCCCTTTACACACACTCTACTATTGATTATTATTTTTTGCCCTCATTGTATGCATCTGTATGGAATTTGAATCTACCAATGAAATACATGGGCTATGTTTTTACCACTCTTATGGGATCCCAAGCTAAGTCATTCAAGTGTTGATTTCATATCATACTACATGGATTGTGCACCTAATCATAAATTGTAAAAACAATGTATTAGTACTTATATTTTATATGAACAAAAAATTTCTATTGGTACAAGCAGGAGTTAAAGCTTATATAATCTTTAAACCATGATACAAATGAAGCCTCAATCCTTGCATCTATCTGAGCATTACTAAGACATCCAAATGTGGAAATATGTATATACCGCACAAACATACTAAAATACCATGTTGTATTAGTTTTGATGGATTTATTAATTGAGTATAAAATTCTGTGTGGAGTTAAGGAGGATTCGATACTCACTCAAGATATGGTTTCACTTTATTACAGTTTAACAATACATATAATATTGCAATAGTAAGCTCTGCATCATTCAAATATCGAATTCTACACTGACCAAATGGACAACCAAAGTTACTGAATATTGAAAGAGTTGGTTGGTGCCTTATTTTATACTTTTTCCTATCATCATTTTGATAAAAATAATTTTCAAAAGATTTTTTAAAAAATATTTTTATTAAAATTTTTTAAATAAGAACTCATTTATCTAAAAAAATTCCTCAAAAATTTTCTCATAAAAACAATTTCTGAGGGAATGTTTTTCATCAAAATTTTTTTTTTCCTAAGAACTCATTTATGAGAGAACAATCCCTTGAAAAATCTCCACAAAAATAATTTTTGAGGAATTTTTGATAAAAAAATTTTCATCAAAATTTTTTGATTAAGACTCATTTATGAGAAAAAAATCTCTCAAAAAATTTCTTGTAAAAATAATTTTTAAGAGATTTTTTGAGAAAATATTTTTCATCAAAATTTTTTCATAAGAACTCATTTATGAGGAACAATCTCTCGATAAATCCCTCGCAAAAATAATTTTTGAAATTTTTTTGAGAAAATATTTTTCATCAAAATTTTTTAAATTAGAACTCATTTATGAGAAAAAATTTCTCAAAATTTTTTTGCAAAAATAATTTTCGAGAAATTTTTTGAAGAAATATTTTTCATTAAATTTTTTTCTAAGAACTCATTTATGAGCAAATAATCCCTCAGAAAATTCCTCACAAATATAATTTTGGAGAGACTTTCTGAGAAAAAAATTTTCATCAAAATTTTTGACTAGGACTCAATGGGGGAAAAATTTCTCAAAAAATCCTTCACAAAAATAATTTTCAAGGGATTTTTTGAGGGAATATTTTTCATCAAAATTTTTTTCATAAAAATTATTTATGCGGGAACAATCCCTCGACAAATCCCTCATAAAAATAATTTTTGAAAAATTTTTTGAAAAATATTTTTCATCAAAATTTTTAAATAAGAACTCATTTATGAGAAAAAAATATCTTAAAAATTTTCTTGAAAAATAATTTCTAAGAAATTTTTTGAGAAAATATTTTCATCAATTTTTTTTCTAAGAACTCATTTATAAGGGAACAATCCTTCGAAAAATCTCTTGCAAATATAATTTTTGAGGATTTTTTGAGAAAAATTTTTCATCAAATTTTTTGACTTAGACTCATTTATGAGGGAAAAATCCCTTGAAAAATTTCTTGCAAAAATAATTTCTAAGGGAGTTTTTGAGAAAATATTTTTTGTCAATTTTTTTCTAAGAACTCATTTGTAAGGGACAAATCCCTCGAAAAAACCCTTGTAAATTATTTTGACGAGGGATTTTTTGAGAAAAAATTTTTCTTGAAAATTTTTGATAGTATTTTTTGTTGAAAAATCTTTCGAAATTGTAAGGGATTTTTTTTTCTTGGTAAATTCACTTTTTTCTAGTAGTGATAGCCTCTAAAGTCTCCATAAATTCAGATTTTCTTGCCATTCTTGCCTCCTTCCCTTGGATAACTTTTTGCTTCTTTACTTTTCTTGAACTGCTACTAGATGCTCTCTCTATCGAAGGAGGCTGTGTAACTGAGTGGCTTCCATCATCTTCATCCATACTAAGATATATTGGATCTTCATCATCCAAAATAGCTACCTCTTCTCTTTCTATATTCTCAATAGCCTTTGTAAATGTTTCAGCATCCTTTTCCATCATCTTGTCCTTCTCATAGATCACTTCAAGTACATCTAGATGAGGAAAAGTTGCTTTTCACAAATCTTTGGCGGATTCATGCACTTGTCATTAGAAAATCATATATATTGAGTAAGAGATGAACAACAAAAAATATTATTTGAATAAAAAATATATTTATAAAATATATCTTGTACCACTCTATGTACCATATTTTATCACAGGAGATCATCTTCTTTTGGTCATTCCACGTGTATCCTGTTTGCGATAATATCTCTACAATAGCATTATACTTTTGCTTTAAATAGTTTATCTTGGATTCAATATGTGGAGTAGCCTTCAAACCACAATCAGGTAGTTTTTTTTCAATCATTTTCTGCAACTTGTTCATATATTTATTTTTAAAACCACCTCCTTTTTTCAAATGGGATCAATGGACAACTCTTAAAAGTATTCCACTAATACCGCATCCTCATCATTTTTTTATGCACACTTGTTCTTTCCTCTACCACGATTAACTTGACTACATTCATCAGATTCCATCCTATAATAATTAAAATCATGACTTTAATGATTATACCAACATACTTGAGGATCTTCATCCAAAAAAATGATAGACATGTCATTTCAGATGGATACTGATAGATGTATCACAATGACAATAATCATATGAAGAAGATGCCAAAACAAAGAGTTGCATGCATATCTTTAACAATTATATATGAATATAGAGCAAGACAAATAAAACAATCATATATCTTTTAGCATAGCCTAAAGAAACTATTAGTATGGTGAAGAGTTATTCAATCAAAACTTAAAGATGAATAATAAGAAAGAAAAATATGTAAGTTCTCATACTCCTATAAATATCCAATGGAGAAAACAACATTTGAAGAAATAGCAAAAAAAAAAAAGCAACATAATCACCAAACATACTTGAATCAAAAAATAGTTATTCAATAACTCCTTTCTCATTGTTGAATGCAACATAATCTCCAAACTCAATATATGTACATGAACCGTAAAAAATAGTAGAAAAAGATATGACATTTGCAGTACTTAATGGTAAAAATGATACAGTAAAATAATGGATAGAAGTTGTGCATATGGACAATGAGACAAAAAAGGTGATACTTCAGCCTATGACTATGGATTAACATATTTGTTTTCTCAAGCTTAAGGATTCACTCTTACAATTGTAGCTGTGTGTAAGTCTCGGATCAAATACAATATATAAGGGAATGCATTATCGAAAGCATTAAAAATCATTCTGGATAAGATCTATCTCTAGAAAGTCACATTAAGCAGCCATGCATCTTATACCTAATCTTGAGTATGCTCTCAAGTTTCAACCATGTTACTCATTATTCAGAACCATACTACACCAAAGAACTAAAAATATATAAAGTAATTTGGATTACAAACTCATCCTGCAAGCTACTTATTAATTGCAAATAACTACTTGCTTTCAACTTGACAGCTTTGAGGCTAAAACATTAGAGAGTCAGCTTGACAGAATGATCAAGACTTGCTTTGTACTCCAATAAGATTCTATCTAGCACAAATGCACTTGCAATTTGGCATACAGAAAACGTAACAACAAATTTGGAAAAAAAATTATCATAAAATCCTCCCAAATGTCAGAAGAATAGATATATATGATTAAAAATTGATAAATAGGCAAACATATATAGACAGGATATTCTCCAATTGATCTCACATAAAAATACAACTAAAAAATAGACCTCCGTATATCCTATATAAAGCATCAGGCATAGATACAAGAACCATTGTATTCCAATGTTCTGATATTCACCTAACATACTTGAACTAAAAAAAAAAAAAACACAAAACACAATCAACTACTGGAAGATGTAGATCTCCAATTTTTAAACATTTGTTGAGTTGGAGTATTTCTGAAATTGGTTCAATGGTCAGATGTCTCAAGAGTGGTGATGAACTCAACTTTATCCTCTCCCTATTCATCTTCCTCCCTTCCTCTTCCTCTTCATTCTCTTCTTCTTCTTCCTCTTCTATTGGGTCTCTACGCATATACCTCCTTATTAAGTTGTGAAGGAGACAGTAGGTCATAATAATGTGACATTGGATTTGTATAGGAAAGACGAAGGGCTCCTAAGAATTGCCCATCATCTTTTGAGCAGTCCAAAACATCTCTCAATCACATTTTAGCTTGGACATGTTTCTGTTAAAATACTCTTTTACAGATTATGATCATCGCCCATTACTCCACTCATTAAGATGATAATGTTGCCCTTTATATGGGGCAAGAAATCCCTCACCATTGGTGTATTCGGAATCAATTAGGTAATAACAAGCTTGACATATAAAATGAAAACACATTACACATCGTAATTATAAGGCAAGTAAAGTAAAATAAGCTTCATTTGCATATTTGTGTTCATCAATATATACATACCTTGAGGTACTCTCAAATCATTTGGCCTAATTATAGTATCTCGGAGCAATGAGTATCATTACAAGACCCTCCCAATAGACAGCACATATATAAATTGCATGTCAGGCGAACAAACGCCTAAGACATTGTTGCAATATTACTTTTCTTTGTTCGATATCTTGGTTTGTCCTCAGTAGGAATGAACACTCTAATAAAGATACCATCTAATGCTCCTAAGCAATTCTAAAACATCAAAAAATAAATAAATATCTAAGTAATAAGAAAATAGAATGAGATAATAATATATCTTGAAACATCTCCATGTATCATCAATGCAATTCTCTGTAATAGGCTTAGGAGTTTTGAACAACTCCCTATGTAATTTCAATATAGCTTTAAGACAAAGTGAAACTATCGACTCACAGTTTCTCCACTTCTACAAAATAATTTTAATTGTCCTACTTTTCTAATGGTGGGCCATTATGTAAAGAAACATAGAAATAATTTTAAAAATAAACTTAATAATATCTAACGTTACAGAATATAAATCATATCATCAGTGACAATATTTATCTCATAACATCATAATCATAATTATCACATAACTAAAAAAAAAAAAAAAAAAAAAAAAATCATAAATATTATACACATAAATAGACCTCTAATATAACGACGAGCCATTTCTATGTACATAGTCATCCACAATATTATCTTTTAGCAAAAACATTGATAACCAATAGCATAACATTGGTAAATTAGAGCCCAAAGCTATATTATAAAGTGAAAAAGCATATTGTTCATTATATAAAGATACTCTATTGGCCAAACAAAAGTATAGACTCCCGGAAGGAGTGTCAAAAATATAGAATAACAAAATAATCTACTCAATTTTTGGTTATGAACAGAATAGAAGAATTCATTCAACTCTTAAAAACAAATCATAACCATAAGGAACTCCCTAGTAGGTTTATGAGGGCACATAGAACCTCTCAGTCAAAATTTATTAGCTAAAATTATATTTTTGATCAACAAGTGCTGAATAAAGATAGGTGACTAGCTGCCTAGCCATTTGCTAAAGTGGTATTGGGACTAGCGGCAACTTACAACTTATAACTATGAAGCTCTATAAATTTTAATACTAGTCGAGTGCTTCAGAACAATTACAGACCCACTATGAAGCAATAAATGAATTGATTGTGTAATGAATATTCATGGTAGCAGATTGTGTAATTAAAATCATATAGTTGAATTATAACCTAAATGACTAATGATGGTAAAAATCATCTAAAAATTTTTGGATATACTTACAAGTGGTCAAGATTAGGCATCTCCTGAAAAAAATCCAGGAGTTCACAAGATATTGACAAGTTTCTTAACACTCATCATACCTCCAATTGATATGGACTCAGCAGGCAAGAGATCAAAATAGACCAACTCACATGCTTTACTGCAGTCCTAAATTAATTTTGTCTTCTTTATACTTAGAGGACTTCCAAGTTCTTCATATTTTGCAGTAAGGAAATTCGTATCTCCTTCTTTGTAGCCAGAGACTTTCTATAGTCCCAACCATACTGGTATGTAGACACTAGAAGCCACTCAACTAAGTGAAATGGATGAAGTAAAGCATTAAAATAGTTCAATTAGCTGAGCATTAAGATAGCCACTACTATAGCTAAAGCTACTGGCAAATCATCACATTCAAAACACATTGAACGAGTGGATTAATAATAAAAAATAAAAATATGTATATAGTTAGATCAATATAAATATCTATAGCTGAAGTAAAGAATAAATATTTTTCTAATAAAATTAGCTAGGCATTTCTTCAAACACCTTTTTGTCTATCTAAATATATAGAGATATTGAGAGAGGGAGAGAGGGAGGGAGAGACTTACCAGTGATTCGGACTGACGTAAAGAAGATGAGAGTCAGGAGATGGGATGGAGCCGAGGAGGTCGCGGGGGATGAAAATGGGCAGCCCTTTGGAGAAGAAGAGAGGTGGAGGCTCGAAGGGGTGGAGCAGCTAGGGAACTAATATGGAGGTGGGAGACGGTCTTTTGGTCGTGGAGTAAGGAAGAGCGCCTATGAGATCCATCGGAGGCTAGGGTTTCTTTTTTTTTTTTAATTTGAGGGAGCCTATCGAGTCTTTTAGGGGATGGGTCACGAAAGCAACATATTTTTTTGATAAAATAATTCAATAGGAGGGATATTTTGAAAAATAATTTATTAAATCCTGAATGGGCTTTGAATCCGAGAGAGACTTCGGAATGGGCTTTAGAGGGAGTAATCATTCTCATTTCATCTCAGAATCGGAATGAACTTTCCTAACCAAGTGACTGGAATGAGAGTCACATATTTCGATTCCATTCTAAATCTTCAATCCCTCCAACCAAACACGCCTCAATCTCTATTCTCTTCTGTAGATTCAAATTTTTATTTCAATTTCGATTCTAATTCCAATTTCGATCCCGAATAAGTGCTTCAAAGATTGACCATTCTAATTCTAATTCCAAGCTATTCTATTTTTATTCTAATTTTGATTTTAATTACGAATCAAATATCTCAAAAAGAGAAAGGGAGAACAAATAAGATCCCATATGATATGATTTTTATCCCGGTGATGCATGTATCTCAACACATTTTTAGGATAAATGAGAGCCACCAGCAGGACTCGAAGGTGCAAAAGCGGAGAGGAGCGGACGTAACACAATTTTTTGTTTTTTCTCCGCCGTTCCGCCTCACTCCGCCGCCGTGGAGTGCGGTTTTCCTGCTTTGAGATCCGGTAAAAGACACGTGTCGGCAGCCTCTTATTATTTTTGCAATAGTGTATACGATAGCATTGCCGCCATTCCACCGCATCCGCAGTGCAATTGTTCATCACCGACCGTTGAGTTGAAACGAAGAATCAGGAGAACACCAAAATCAACGGTCCAGATTTCATAAACTTCTATACGCTTATATATACGCACTGTGGTCGAAAATGTTGCCAGCTAGACGCTAAAGCCCTCTCCATCCTATAAACCCTCCGCCTCCCCCTCCGGCGAGAAGCCGAACCACCTCCAATGGAGAAAGGAAGCCCTTCTCTGCCAGCGGCGGCTGCTTCGTCCTTCCCGGTCTTCGTCGACACGAGCCTCGATACTCATCTCGCCATGGTCGTGTCCCCCGACGACACCGTCGCCGATCTCAAGAGTGAGATCTGATACCCTTCCCTCCTCTTCTTCGAATCTTTGTTCTCGATCTGGATTCAGTTTTCTCATCGCCTGTGTGTGTTCCTCAATTCGGATTCCTTTTCCTTTTGCTCCAAATGCTTTTTTTTTTTTTTTTTTTGTTTCCACATTTTCGGTAATCTCTACAGGATGTTTATTTTTCTTTTTCTTTTCTATCGATCCTGTTATGTTTTTCCTTCTTCGGAAATTTATAGAATTTGTGTTTTTCTGGTCCATTTGCGTATAAGTTATCAATTTATGATCTTGCACTTCTTGTGGTATTGACAATTGGAGAAGTGTAGTAGCTGTACCAATTAAGTGCTTCGCAGTAGGTTATAACGTTTTCATGCTATATGTGTATATTTTTTATCTCCTTTTCCATGGTTTATGATTCCATTTCAGTTCTATCTGCTCATATTTAATGCATGAGTTTGTATTTGTGCTGTGTTTTTGTTCGACTCGTATTTAAATGTTTGGTCTGTTTGTTTGTTTTAGAGCTTGGTTATTCAGTATAAATTTCGTGCTTTTGTGGATCAGGGAAGATAAGGATAGAGCATGCTCTTTGCTTTCCAAATGTCGGAGAGATCACCATCCAGGCGATGAAGGTATGCTTGCAAGTTGAAGCTGTTGTGAAGTTTTAAGCTTGGGGTCCTTCGACATGCTTATCTTGTCATATTCCTTTTTTGTTCTTATATGGAAATGCTTTTTGTCATTGAGATATGAATACATTCTAATGTTGGTAGGTCAAGCGCAGATCATCCTTCTATCATTTGTCCGATTCAATGCTTGTTAGAAGTGCTTTTGATGGTATCAAAGGGACTTGGTTTCTTCGTATTGATGCTCCTCCTGTCTCTATGATGAAAGGTCAAGCAGGAACTGCAGAAAACGTCATGAGTGAGAATGTTGAGGAAGCAGAAAAGCATGATCAGCTTCATGCGGAGCCTAATGTTGGTCACTTGCTGGGTTGCAGAAATGATAAGTTTCAAGGTGTTGTGGATGAGAAGCAATCATTGCTTGAAACTTCTGTGGACAGATTAGCCAGTCATGGTAACTCATCATTGCCAAATGCTAGAATCTGTCAAATTGATAGTGTGCAAGGTTCTTCACATGATCAGATTGATACGGGCGATGCAAATGTGGATGCATCAAAGGTCATGAACTTAAGAGAGAAAGTATTGTCTGAACCTGATCATACTCCTGATGTAACAGACATGCATGAAGAACAGGTTTGTAAGGTCAGTGAAGAGGTTGGACCACAAGAATGGTCCAAAACTAGCCTGGTTGAGTGTCAAGAGGAGAAGGGTGGTGGAGAGGAAGGATGTGAGAATCCTGATGTTGGAGCTAGTGATGGAGGTGCTTCTATTGTTTCTACCAAGAAAGGAAAATCCAGTAAAAGGAGTAATGTCCCAGTGAACAATCTCATTCTGGATGTAGATTCAAAACATCTTTCTCGAGAGAAGAAAAAGCACAAGAAGGAAAAAGATTTCTCCTTTAAGGAATCACTTCTTGAGGCTCCTGCAGCACGAAATAAATTTGAAAGGCCTGTCCATGACAAGGAGACATCAGAGCTGGAAAATGTCCCTCCAGGAACTAATTCTCAGGAGAAACATTTGGCTTTTTCAGTGGAATTATCTGGTAAGCTACCCCAAGGTGACTCCTCATTTCCAGAAAATCTGACTGATGATAAAAGGAAAAAGAAAAAGAGAAAAAGGTCATCCAAGTCTCACAATGAAGTTGAGTCAGCTGTTCCATCCAATAATGGTGATACTAGTTTATCACACTGTATGGAAGAACCACATACCAAAATTGGGCCATCTGATAACTCAGTGGATGTAAGTGGTGATGTTGTTCCAGTAGGTGAACAAGCTATTAAAGGTAATGCTGAGGAGGTAGGCGTGAGCAACTATGAAAGTCTGACTAAAGAACCTGATGTTGCAGTCCACATTGAAGAAGCTACAGAGAATGTCACTGAAGAGAACCATGAAGATCCTCTTGATCATAGCCATAAGGAACAGGGTGAGGAGCCTAATGTTCTAGAAGGTTCTGCATCACTTACAAATCCTGTAGAAGTGGGTCCTGAAGTTCGAACTAACTCGTTTTGCAGCAGGAAAAAGTCCAAGAATGAATTACCAAAGAACACAGCAAGCAAGTTTGATCCTTCTTATCCTTCAGAACATGTGAATAAAAAGAATCCTTATGAAGCATCTGGAGACAACTGTAGAGATCTGCATGAAGGGTCAGATGCAGCAACCATTTTAAACAAATTTGGGGATCCTAACAAGGTTGCAAATTTAGATATTGAAGTTCCTTCTGGCACCAATAGTAGAAGCTCACATCATCAGAGGAAAAAGAATACAAAGAAAGCTGAACTGACCAATCTGCAACCTAATAAAAATGGGATTGCTCATCTTTCAGGTGATCAAGTTACTGAAGAGAACTATAAAGAGAGATCATGGACCACCATAGAGAACCTGGTAAAGAAGATGAGGGAGCAACTATTCTTAGGAGGTTGTCACTCTCGAAAATTCTGCTGTAGTGAATTCTGGTATGCTTTCTAATATTGGTGGCAGAAAATCAAAACGTAAAAGCAAAAGATCAGCAAAATCCAAATTTCAAAATCATGAGTTCATCCAACAAGAATCTGCCAACTCTCTAGGGAAAGAACCTTTGGAAGAGAAGCCCAAAGAAACATTGGAAACCAACCATAAAGATTTGGGTGAAGAATCTAAGCCAATGACTGGTCATGGAGAACCTGCAGTTCTTGGAAGTCCTTCAAAAGTAGATTTAGTCATTCATTCAAATAACAATGATAAAATCACACGTCACCGCAAGAAAAAGTTAGCCAAAGCAGAACATTTTTACAACACATCCAGCAATCATGATCTCTCTGCAGGGGATCAGAGTACTCGAGAGAATTTTGAAAAAGCATTCAGAACTACTAATGCAGAATCAGGTAATACATCTAATGCTGTGATGTTTGCTCAAGATGCTTTCCATAATATATCTCCTGGAAATATTTCTGAACTAGATTCAACTGGATGGTTGAATGATTCATCTAACAAGCGTGAAACTGCCCACCATTCAGCAAAAACTATAACAGAAGATAACAGAAAGGAATCGTTGGGAAATACTGATGAGAATTCTGTTCAAGTAAATGAAAAGATGGATCTTTCCAAGTCAGGTAGTGGCAACACTAACTTCGATTCTTTTCTCCCTAAAGTCATCACACATGAATCTGTTCTTTCTGCAACAGAGCTTCCATTAAAGGAGACTGAAACTGGGAAATTACAAAAGGATAAAGGTAAAAGGAAAAGAAAGTTAAACATGCATCCACAAGATTCCGTTGCTGATATGGTAAAGCCTTTAAGCTCAAACGAGCAGCACATGCATAAAAGTAAATACCAAGATGCTGATCCTGGTAATCATATTCTGACTGATTCTATAGCACAGCTCCCAAAAAAGGAAATTGAAACTAAAACAACACATGATGAAAAACCTCGAGAGAGGTCAAGTAAATCAAATATGAATTTTGGTGATACGTCTTCTATTTTGACGCCACCACAAAACTCAGATGATGATAGCAGGCCTGAAAAGAAGCTTCTGGAGTACAAATCTGATACTTCTCATCAGGCATCCTTGTCAAGGATGAGAAAAGCAAGCATGTGCATCACCCCAAAGAAAAGACCTCTGCTTCTGGCAGTAAGTTTAAATCTCATGACAGTGTGCACTCAACAGATGAAGTCCCATTACCTGGGAAGATGAATGCTGTCATCAAAGGTGATGTTGTAGGTGCACCTGCTACTCAGAGTGATAGTGCTGATGTTTCTTGTAAGGGCACAGAGGCTGATCTGGCGGCATCTAGTGACAGCACTGAAGATACACCACATCAAACTAAGCGATATAGAGTTGCAGTTAGGAAGGTTCCAAGTAAAAGATTTGGAAAGGTTCTTAATCATTCTAAAGAAGAAAAGCCCTCGTTAGCTACTCCTTGTGCTATCTTTGATGATGCCACAAGTGAAAGTACTGATGATAAGTTTGTGATTAGCAACAGAGGAGATCATATGAAAGCAATCTCAGATAATTCATCTACATCTGCCGACTCAGATGGGGACCTTGAAGAAACAGAGACTACAGGTACTGGTGATTCTTAGTTTCTAAGCTTTTTGAATTTATTTCATTTAGAAAAATACCGTACTACTTCAGAATGAACTGAATTGATTAGTTCGATGTATCTGGGTTTGTTCATCATAAATGATGTGCTGTGGGCTGTAACCTTTTCAATGTGCTAGGTTGCAATTTGTTTGCCATAACCTAGGGAATTGTTAATGTCACCAAGAATCATGTCTGTGCTATCTGGAGTAAAATATTATCCTTGTTAAAACTTTTATTTCCATCTGACATCATGAGCTTTTGCATAGAAGTTTCATGGAATTGTATATTTTTCCCATATATATTAAGGTTTATTGTAGATCTCCCCTTTTCTCGGCTCTTGGCATGGATTGGAGGTGAATCATTAGTGATTTGTATCTAACTTTTGTATGCATAATTATTTGAACTGAAGTTTCCCAAGTTATTCCCTGTATGGGATGCTTTCGTACTGCTTCCGGCATTTTAGTCTCAAATTCTCTTCTTCCAAACATGTTTGTCTGCTCAATCTATGGGTGTTCATGTAGATAAGCGTACATATGCATGTATATAGTGCATATTTTTTTTTTTTTGGAAAATTGCTTTCAAATTCCAGAAAATTAATAAATTTTTGCTAAATATTATTTTTGACTTGAAAACCTGTAGGTATTAAGTGGCCAAAGCTGATACTTGACAATGATGACACTATATTTTGTTGATTTGAAGTGTCAAGGAGTGTCATGAAGTGTCTTGGTGCTTAAGTGTATGGACACATCACATATCCAAATTTGAAATTTAAGTTACTTTAGGTCTGGGCATTGATGAAACAGGCATTCGGATTTGGACTAGGCTTCAACCTGAACATTAAGTCCTAACATGCTGGCTCTATTATAGCTTGGCCTTGTCTTTGGGTAACTATTTGCGCCTAGGCATGGCTTAATACTTAGACCTCTAGTTGTAGGTAAGCTTAAACTTAGCATATGCCTAGTTTACTCGTCCCTTGGGTAGACAATTGGCTGTGGGGACGTTACTGCCCAACCATGGCAAGCATGTGTGTGTGTGTTGGGGGGGGGGGTGTTTTTTTTTTTTGGTTGTTTGGGGGTGGGGGGGCACAAGAGGTGAGAGGTTTATGGGAGTTGGGGTTGATGGTTATGAGGAAGGGTTGCAAGACAAAGGCAAGGATAGTGGTACCTAGTGAGAGTGCTAATGGTGGCATTGGTGATGAGCGGTGGGGCAGGGCAGGAATAGGAATGGTGGTAGAGATAGAGGCAGGGCAGGTTGAAGGTATGGGATGGTAGCTGTGGAGTGTGAGTGGCTGAGGGATTTGGAGATGGTGTGGTTTTGATGGCAATAAAGGGAGGGAGAGAGAGGAGGAAGAGCGAGAACGAGGAAGAGGTGCCCCTTAGAGGGAGATTGGGATAAAAAGGCCTCTTAGTATTGGGAATGTGGTTTAGGCAATATATATTAATATTAGTTTTAAAATTAACTCTTGGGCATGGCATGAATGGCTTATCTTTGAGCAAACCCATTCTTGGTTCAAAACTCAATGCAGCTATTAAATTTGGGCTTGGGCTGACTTGATAGGTTGGAAATGCAGGCCTAGGTTTGCCTAATAATCAAGCTCGGCTTGTTGTAAGACATTACCTATCAAACTCTGACTTGCATTGATGCTAATAGTGTGTCAGTCAAATTCTTTATTTGGCAGCTAGCATAAAAAAGGAAAAGCCCTATGAATGAGCCTCCCACCATGTAGGGTTTGGGGAGGGTCAGTTGTACATAGCCTTATGCCCACGTGTGGAGAGGCTATTTCTGTATTTTGAACCCATGACACCCAAGTCACACAAAGCAACCTTACCATTGTGCCAAGCTCACCCTTAATTTGGCAGCTAGTTTGTAAGTAAGATTTATGGGCTAACACAAAATTTAAGTCTTAATTTAATGGTAGAGAAAAACCATGATAACAATTTTAGATGCTCAACCTACTTCAGCAAATGGATGAGTAGGTCTTCGAACTTCCATAGCTTGAATTTTTTCAGAATGAAATGGAACGCTAAGCTCTCTATGGCAGCTTAAGTTGACCTGCATTCTACATTACTGTAGGACCTTATATACCTTGCTTTGCAATACACTGGTCAAGGATTTGCCTGTAATCTTCTTCTAATAACATGGAGTTCATGATTTTATGACTGGTGTAATATTGGCTATGAGATTGATTCATAAGCTAATAATTAAGGGAGATTTAGTCATCAGGCAACCCTTTAATGGGATTTATGGCCTGATTAACTGATTATGGTTCTTTATTATAATGCACATGTTTATGCCCCAGCAGAGGGCTCTGACCTATTATAGTTGTACTTTTGGAATTTGCCATTACCAGATCATTACATCAGTTGCAACCAGTTAGAGCATTCACTACTATGTCTATTTCCTCTGTTAGCTATTCCTAATGGAGAGAAATTTTTAGTATCATAGACAAGCTAATATTTGTTCAAAATTTGAGTTGTAATAGTGCAGATATATTTTCTTTAGTAGCTCAAATTTCTGAGTGTGTTACTGGACATGTTCTTTGAGCCTAGACTATACTGATTGGATTCAGTTTAGTGTAGTTTCTTTCAGAGTATCTGCAACTAGTGATTGTTGTCTGCAATACTTGCAAATGCTGATTTCATATTACTTCAGTGTTCAGAAACATATATTCTGCTGCCATAGATTGGAAAATTTTATTTTCTAGAAGTTGCAAGCAAGCATATGCCCAAAATAATCACTTTATGAGCTAACATATACAAGTTCCTTGTTAATGGTTTTAGGAATTAAACCTGCTGCATATGGTAAAAAAGATCGTGGAATTGATGATGGGGGCATCGTTTTGTCACAGTAAGTATATTTCTAAAATTTAACGATAAAACTGTTTCTTCTATTCTAGATCTTTGCATAATATTCATAGCTCAACGCAAAGCTTTACTGACTTGTTTTATTCCAGAAAATAGACATGGTACTGTAATCACTTGAATGAACAAGCTAATCTTTTTAGTTTTTATTGTGGACTGTCAGAAATTTGACGAACTATTCAAATTGTAAAACAAGTTGGTAAATCTAGCTCCTTGTTGTAAATAATAATGGAATGAACAGGGGAATGTTAGAAGTTACTTGTTTCCAGACATCAATCATCATAAAAGTCAGTGTTAGTCTCATTGAGTTTGTTAATTTTGTCGCAGTATAAATATGGAACTATAGTATATGCCCAAATTTCCCCTTTGTTTAGAGTAAATGGATCTCCTTATCCTTTTAATTTTGCATTGGAAAGCTTTCCATCTTCTATGTGGTGGTCACTATGAAGGATGAAAATTAAGCCTTTTAAAGGGACGGCATAATTTGGATTATTTTATGATAGTTCCAGATTTGTAGTTTGCAGTTGGTTCTCCTTTTCGCCACTTCTAAGCTGTCTCATGCATTGGGAATTGTAGATTGTAGAAGTTAGGCATGTGTTGAATGTCTTGGCCTTCATCACTAGTAGTTAGTTTGATAGCTCCAGGCTTTTCTATACTTAATTTTATCACTCTTATTGATGATAGGTTCGCCAAGCATGAGTTTAACATACCTTCCTTTGTAATAGCAATGACCTTTAGAAGAAACATATTAATATTTAAATAGAAATGTGGAAATTGAATGAATGACAAGTCATCATAACAAAGGCATCCCCTTAAGTTGGATATGTCATCTTATATTTAGTAATTAACTGTCAACATGCTTTGCATAATTAGTATGGTTCTGGCTTAGAGGATTATTGTTTCCCCTGCGCAAATGGTAACTTTATCAAAAACATTATAACATACAAGTTTCATTCAAATTTGCCTTGATATTCCATTTGCCTCTTTTGACTTGTGTTTCAATTGGTCATATCAAGTTTTTGCTCTTACATATCTTAAATTTTAATTTTGTGAATATCTTAAGCTTCATTGTCAAATTTGGATCTCTTTACTTATGAATGATATTACTCCACCGCAACATTCTATCTTTGCTATACCCTCTTCATTAAAAAAATAAATAGGTTCATGCTCCCTCTTCTTTACTGACTGTTATATGAGGGTGCCCAGTTGCCTCACCTTTTTCCTTTTTTTGGTTTTTTTGTTCAATGTGCCGAATCATGCTAGCGGTAACCATCTTCTTAATTTCTTCTTCGAATAATGATTTGAAGGTAATACAAGTGGAGGTAGTCGCTTTAGAAACTTTCTTATCGAATATTTGAATTAAATCTTGAGTGTAGAGTTACTCTGTATTGTCTCCTTATACTAAAATTCAAATAAGAAAAGGGTGAAAATATAGATAATTTTCTAAGAGTTAGCTGAATCAAGAAGAGAGATATGAACCCTATCTCCTTGTATTTTACTAAAAGCATCATTTATTGTCCTAGGTATTTAGGTATTTAAGCTTGATTCCTGATCTTTCAGAAAACAAACATTGTTTCAGTGTATTGATATTGCTATCTGTTACTGGTATATATGTCACTAAGGTTTCTTTCCTATTTTAGAGAGGAAGTGATTATACTTAATTAAGCAGATTAAACATTACTCGAGAAACCATCAAAAATCAACTGACGTGTACCAAAAATTATATGGTATTAAGCATATCAACATTTTGTATATCCTTCTCAGCTATGTTGTTCCATGAAACATCCTATGGAATTTATAGAACATGATCTATTTATGAAACAGGCAAGCTTCCTTAAAAATCTTTGGCTTGCCATCAAAAAGTTCCTCATTTTATTCCTTTTAGAAAGGTGGTGTCCTTTTCTAGACCAAAAGTGACTTTAAAGCCAGTTCACTTTTTTTGTGTATGAAGAATATTGGGTATTTATTATCATGCTGCAGAAACATGAGTGTTATATTTGGGCACATATAGGAGTGATTTAGCAAAAGGGTAAAAGAGAAACAATATATAAAACAATCATTAAGATAGATTTAGCTTAAATTTGTGGTATTGCAGAACAGAGAATATTGAAAGCTAATAGTTATGAAGGGGTTTCACTTTCACTATAATTTTTAGGGTTTCCCTCAGCATTTCACTGCAAGCTATCTTGCCCACTTTGGAATGGATGCTTTTATGCTTGAACTGAATCCATTCTGCTGTGAAATGATTTTGGTTGCTAATCTTGTTTTATACCACCCTGTTTAGAGTAATTATGGATAGTGATATCACAAACCTTCAACTAGGAAGTCCTTCTGCACTAAACTGACATTGGTCTCTAAGTAAGCCACGTTAAGAATGAAGACCATTAACTTGGATGATGGTGCCCATACCAGCAGAGTTTCATTAGGAAATTGGAAAGAAGTCTTTCAAGTTCTATGATATTGTAGCATTATTACATTTTTCTTGCAGTTAGTACTGGAGATTTGAAGTGGAAAACCACCTGTCCCTTTTGCTCTCCCTCCTTCACTTACATTTTCTCTTTTTCCCTCCCAACCTGCACCACCCTCGAACCCACACTCATGTGTGCACTTGCTGTGTTTTCATTTCTTCTCGTGCACATATTGCCTATTCTCCCTCCTATGCCTAGGATTCATCTAAGATATGTGCTTAATGCATTGACTTCTTATTACAATTTGACTTGAAATTTTCAAGCTGGATGTGCGGGCGAGTAGATAACACATTCAAAGACAAGTGCACCAAAAAATAAATACATCTACTTTGATGACAATCATCATATCATTCAAATGGCTGTTATCCAATCTTCCAACAAGTGTGTACCACATTTATTAATCTGGACAATAGGGGATGCTTTCTAAAGTACCTAGGTTGCATTTGGTGCATTGCTAGACAATCTTGAAAGATAATCTTGAAAGATAATCTGGATTGCATTCAAGATAGATTGCCATCATTAAATAGCCAGTAATGTTGATTACTGTGTTTGATATGCGCATGCAATGTTGCAGTAAAATTATTAGAAATCTTGATTGACATGTTTGATATGACAATCAGATTACTGGTTATGTGAACTCAAATTTCCAAAATACTCCTAAGTCAAATCTATTAAAAATTCATATATTATGACTTGTACTCAACATCATCCTAGTGTTGTGGCTTTCGGACAGCAATGTGCCTGTCCGCTGGCTGTCGGCCACCACCACTGTCGCCCTCACTGCCGACCGTCACCGCTGTCCCGCCACAAGCTGCGCTCTCGCAGCCCCCACCGTCGAATAACAAGTATTCAGAAATCTAGCAAAATATTCTAGCAAAAATATTGAGCAAAATATTTCATTAAATTACATGTTAAAATATGAAGATAAATAAAAAAAATTGTTATAACAAAAAAAAGGCATTGTGAAAATTACAGAGCACGAACACCGGTGCTCTATGATTTGTGAGAGTAGCAGTGGCTTGGAGCTCCTGTACAGTAAACAACTGACCTCTCCAGCTTCCAACAGAGCTCGAGCCCGAGTGGCTGGTGACCTTATCCGGCGGTCATCGCTCACCCTCCTCGCTGTCCCCAATGCCTACCTCCACTCCGGCGACCTCAGCCACTCCACTGCCAACATCCTCTGCTACTACATCCTCTTTGTGTACCTTTTTTGGGTGGAACTCCACCATATCTCCGCCGTCGGCAAGCTCATCACTACCCACTACAAGACCATCGGCCGTGCCTTCAATAACATAGGGGCCGTCGACAACCAGCAACACCACCCACGGCCTCACGGATTTCACCGATGGAGGAGCTCATCACGGGGTTCGTCGGGGTGACGCTCTTGTCTGCCACCCGTGAGAGCCATCAGGGCATCCCCAGGCTCGCATCCAGCACCGCCTCATCCAGCTCCACCGCTTGGCGGCTCACAGAGACAACCCACCTCAAAATGATTACTGCCTACAGTGACAAAAAAAAGAGAAAAATACGACTTAGCGGTCGAAGAGTGATCATGGCACTGTGTTGAACGGCGGCAACTTGACCGGAGGCGATGTGAGAGGCGGAGATTCGATGGCTAGGGTTTGTGACGGAAGGGGTTGAGAGAAGGGAGCGGCTTCATATGAAGGAAAAGAGGGTTTGGGTTTTGTTTGATTTTTTTTTTAATGAGGGTAATTTCGTTTAAAAACTTTATTACAAGATAATCAAAGAAGTGATAATCTAGATAGCCATCCGTCTTATTGGTAATCCATATTGCTTCATGGAAGGCAATCTGGATTACCAACCCAAAAAGTATACCAAACGCAGTAATCCATATTACCACATTAAATTGCTAGCAATTTGGATAGATTGCCAGCTGCCAAATGCAACCCTAGGATTTTCGGAAATAACTAGAGTAGAGAGAGAGAGATTAATTACTTTGGGGTTGATTTAAGGATATGGTGTGCTAAATTCAATACAAAGTGATGTCTATGCAAACAATAGTATAATGAATTCTCAAACCAAGGTTTGTCATACCGTGCCGAACCGGTCGGTACACCCCATCTCGTACCGGACCGGCGGGGAACCGGCATGATTCAGCCGGTAAAATCGGTACACCGACGGTACCGAAGAAAAAAGAACGGAAAGTGAGAAAGAGAGAGAGGGGAGGGAGGAAGGTGGGAGCCGCCGAAGGCTGGCGGTGGTGGCTGCGGCCGTCGGAGGGCTTTCGAGCCCCGTATCGCCGATAGGACTTTCAAGAGAGCAAAAAAGAGAGAGAGAGCGCTCGGAGGGGGGGCGAAGAACCTACCGGACGGACGGTGCCTTCGTTGCGAGGCTCCAGGTGGCCGGCAAGCCGACGCCGACGGTCTGAGGGCGGTCGAGCGGGCGGAGCCTCTTTGCGGCTCCGCCCCCTTCTTCTTTTTCGAAACAGACGATGTCTGTTTCGATTTTTTTTTTTTTTTTTTGTTTTAAACTTATGAAGTCGGCAATTGGGTTGCCGACTTAAGATTTTTTTTTAAAAAAATAAAAATCGTGAAGCCGGCAAATCGTTTGCCGACTTCACTTAAAACATGTTTTTTAAAAAAATTGCGAAACAGGGGCGATGCCCCTGTTTCACGCCTGCGGCGCCGTGCGCGTGGACTGCGCCCTCCGACGGCCACGGCGGCCAGTCGGAGGCCGTCCGGCGGCCCCGCCGGCTCCTTCCCCTCCCTCTTTTTTTTTCTTCCTCTTTCTCTCTCTATTTCTCTCTTTTTTTCTTTCAGTTCGGATTGTTGGTTTGGTACAGTATGAAACCATACCGAACCGTACCGTCGGTCGGCCAAATGGCCGACGGTACCGGTTTAGCATACCTTGCCTCAAACAAACCAAAAATTCAGATTACCTTAAGTCTAGCTACCTCACCACACAACCTGCACTTTTTCTCTTGTATATTTGATGCTTTGTGCAATGTATCCTGAAATCAGGGTCCAGTTCATCAAGGTCATCATCAAGAATAAATTTGATTTTCTAGTACCTTCATGGAAGGAGGGGTTTTTGTTCAGATTGAATAGTAGGGCATTAGAATTGATTGCTAGACAAGCGTGTAGATTGAGATTTCAGTTTTCTAGGTTTGTAGCAAAAGTAGACTTAAGGGCTGGCCTTTTTCAGGGTTCAAGAAAACATGGCTGGGAACGGTTTGAGGTTAAAGGGACCGTGTAGGTCTTTCAAATGGTCTGTGTCCTAATATGGACCTCAAGGCCTGATATGTTCTCAGATTTGGCCTGAAAAATTATATTAGGCCTGGGAATACTACAGCAAACTTATAAACTGATGACAGTGTCTTTTGGGTGTACACTAGCTGGTTAATGAGGAAACAAAGCCAACTAAAAAAGGCACACTGGATTACTAAACGAGCAGCTCATATTTGAGAGGAAGGCTTTTTGACTGATATGAATCATGCTATCAGATGACAATGTGGGATCACACAACATGATGCTTTATTCCGCAAATAAACTTAGACCCACCATCTGATCCCCATTGTTTTTCTTGGTGTTATCCAACGAGTAGTCAAATTATTATAAACTCCTGATGTTTTTCTTAGGTGTACTCTGTCCTTGCTCAAAGTTCACAAAAATATCATTATGGACGGGGGAAGACTATGCAAAAATTTCTTTGCAGAGGTGGAATAGTAGAAAAGGATGATACTGAGTTATTCAAACACTTTTTGAATTCTTAAAATCATGTAAAAAATATGCTTCACCGTGGATGCAAACCTGCCATGGAGATCAAACTTTTCTACTTTGTTGCTAAAGCTGTTCCTCATTTTGCTCGACTGTTGAGGCATGGTGCACATTGGTTTTGCCATTTCATGGAAATTAGCTTTGTGATTTTGCTTGAAGGAGCCAGTTTTTAAGCAGCTTCCCTTTCACCAAAATGTGCATGATTCTCTTATTATCTTTATCTTTTTTTTTTTTTTTTTTTTTTGAGTCCCTAACATTCCCTAACAATTGGTTTGTGTAAGATATTGATTGCCCATGCCATATCATTAATCCATTCTCCACTATTTTTTGCTCTTGTGCTTCTTTCTGTGTATTCATTTATGAAGCCCATATTTTACCACACATTTATCTTTACATTTTTATTTTTGCTATGCTCATTGTCATTTGGACTCTCTCTCTCTCTCTCTCAATATCCAAGCTTTCTACACTGCAGAATTTCAGGCCTCATTGCTACATAAGAATCTCAGTCTAGTCGCAAAGACATTTGTTGATGACACAAGACCACCCAAAAGCAAGGTTTTAATTTTGCTCATCAAAATTATGATTCGCCCTGCTTCCTAGATAAAAAATCACCTCCAATTTTGCTTCATCTAGTCAGTCTCAGCCACAAGTCAACCAGTGTGAAATCCATGTCTACATGCTCCAGGTTATTGATTGCCATAAAACACTTGTTTTGAGTTGATAGAGGAGAAAACCTCTCTCATGGGCAATAAATCAAGCCACTAGGTAGTCATATTGTAAGATTAAATGTAGTCTTCATGGCATGTGAAGTCAAAAAATGGTGGGAAGTTATAATCTGGATCATTTCATTAAGTAGAATTGTGGGAAAAATGCTCAAAACCTTTTGCACAATCCTCCAATAGATTGTTTGCCAGAAATCTAACAATTATTGTCCTTTATTGACTATACCATGACTTTGAGGGAGAAAAAGATGCAACATTAGGCGCATGAGTGTCCAGATTTTTTTTTTTAGCATTATGTTTTTGATGAGAGAGATGCTCTTGCGAGGTGGACTGAAGAAAAAAACTGGTTTAGCAATAGAGACAAGCAGTGGTCGGGTGAGGTGCTGCATCAGGATTCAAAGAAATCAGTTGACAGGATTGGGACTTGGGAGTAATAGGATGTTGAGTATCAAAAAAAGTTTGGAAGTACCTGGTTGTGACTTGTTAGTCCAAAACTGAGTGGTGAAGAAAGGGATGCAAGAAATTGATCAAATATAAAAGAATGAAGAGGATGACTATATTATTTTATTGATGAAAAGGATGCAAGAGATCGAGATACTAGTTCATGTGGCAATCCTAATGCCTTTGCAATTGCTCTTATCATCATGAAGCAGACACCACTCAAGATCATCAGATGTGCCACCCAAAGAGGGAGATGAGGTTTGTTCAAGATGCCTAGCATGCATGCTGCATCATCTAATGACAATTCAAGCGCCTGTCAGTTATAACTTGTTTATGTTCACTAATCTATGAAGCACTGACATGGATACAGGATACAGATATGACACGATACTAATATGCGTTACAACAAATCTTGAGAAAATAGGATACCCTATGGCTAGGATACATCCAGGAACACACCACACACACACACACACACACACACACATAAATGCATATATGCCTATCTGTGTATATCATACATACATGCATAAGTACAGGACACATATGTATGTAAAAAGGGCATACAGAAAGCTCAGTAGGCTATCAAAATAACATGTTCCATACTTTGCATGGTATTATTGTTCGCTTTTACAAGCTCATTATTAGTTATTATTTATACCTCATCATCCAAATTTATATTTTAATAGTAAGATATCACTAGAATACAAAATTGACCCCCTCTTAGTTTTGGAGGTATCACGGAAGTATCTAAAGTGTTTTAGAGAAGCAGCTGGAGTTTTTTTAGTTTTTTTTTTTTAATTTATTTTTGATTTAAAAAAAGGATACTTAACATGAATATCTGAGACATATCCAATAAGTGTCTCACAAGTATTGGTATCTGATACAAAAACTATATGGACATGGTATGTGCTTTGACGTATTCATGCTTCCTAGGCACCAATGTTCATTCTGTGCACCAGATGATATTATTTTGGACATGTAGAATCACAACATCATTAAACTCAACACTATTATGTCCTTTTGTACAATTACATCCATCTGCATTGCAACACTTGCAAAGATGATGGCGTTGTAGCATGTAATTTTTACTTTAGCCAGAGGCATAAATTCTATCCCTCAATGTTATTAATTTGAAACTTTATTGTTCTGTTTTTTTCTTGATTATGACTGATAGCATAGAAGTACTATGCATAATTTATTACCATTCAATATTTATCTTCTATCAGTATCATGTTTTTAACTGGCTTAGCATATCTGGAATTTGGCCAGTTACTGCTTATGTCAGAAACATGTATGCAAGAGAAGTCTTATTTTTCAGACAATTGGAAACCTTAGGAAAGCAAAGGTTGGCTGAACCATCCAAAGTATAAATGCTTCTGACACAAATTTCATGCATATCTGGTTGTCACTGGATATCGCAAACCTATTTGCATCTTGCACTCTCTCTCTCTCTCTCTCTCTCTCTGAGGGATGAAGAGAGTGAGTCTGGCTGCATTTTTGCACACACATGGAGATACTAGCACATGCTTTCTCACCTTTGCTTAATTTATTAGAAATAAAAATATTTATTTGCCATTGGGAATTTTATAATGGTATAGCCTTCGGGACTTTTACTCTTGCCTGCTGCCATTCGAAACAACAGTAAAATAACATGGGAACTTCGAGTAGACCACCTGGAATAATATCAATTTTGGGACCAAGGGTGTAAAACTGAATAAAATGTAGTTCTTGCATTTAGCTAGTTACAGATTAGGAGTTTCACCTACATTTTCACAGAGGCGAGGAGTAGGTGGCTGTTGTTGGCTAGCTTGAACACATAAGCGTAACGTGATCTTATCCTGTAATTGATTCAACATTTCTGAACGTAACCATGGATATGCTTCCTAATTTTCTAGTTATAATAAATATGTAAAAGGATTTTCTTATATTCTAATATTTTTCTCCAGTTAATAATTAATTTGTTATTTACCTTCTTGCCTTTATTTGACCAGATCGAAGGCATCCAAAAAGAATGTGCCTTTAGGTACGATCCTGAGAAGTTCAAGCAGCTACAAGAAGGCGAAACTTTTGGCATCTCAATCACAAGCTGAGGACTCTGAAAGCCAGCCTGTTGATATAGTCCTCGAAACTCAACCTGACTATACGACTACATAAAATGCTTTGCAGTTTGGTGAGTGAAACTACCTTGGACGCCTGGTTTCTGTGGCTCTGCTGGGAATCAGAGAGTTTTTCGACCATAATTTTGTTTTCACCATGCTTGCTTTTGCACCAACTTTTGACAAGTGGTAAACTACAAGGATTAGAGCTTGTATTCATGTATTCTGTGATGTGGGTTGAGGTTTTAAATTGATAGCGGTTCATCTTTTGAAATTGATGGTGATTCATGTTTTGTTAGTGAATCACAAGTATAGGATGATATTTTGAAAATTCATCTCAGCCCACACATCCCTGAAGAAACCATAGGCCATCCTTCTCAGGATCCACCAAGAAAAAGTTGGCATTTTGGCCCCAAATTAACACACTGTTCCCCCATCTCCAGTAAATATTTGGTTTACACGGGGAGGTTCTTTGGGAAGCCCTCTCGTGGGAAAATGTTAACATAAACGTGATGAGATAGAGGTAACAAGGAGTTTGGTGTATTGTGAATAATATTTAGGTGATCTGGCGAAGGATTTCTTTCAAGCTTCTTTGTTTGAATCTCTTAAATAAAATAATAAATAATAAGAATTTTAAAAAGAGGGATTATATGTCTTTACTTTTATTGGTCTTTTAAGATCCATAAACTGTATATATGAGAGGAGGAAATTAGAACCTATGCTATTTACTTTACTTTTATTGGTCTTTTAAGATCCATAAGCTGTATATATGAGAGGAGGAAATTAGAACCTATGCTATTTACTTTCACTCCGTTTGTTGGATTCTACTGGATGGAAAGTGGAGTCTTTGGTTTTTGCTTTCAGTTCATCTATTTCTCTCTTCAAAACTATATATTTCATATTTATATTAGTGAGATTTTTATTGGAATTGAATTCTTAGCTAAAAGTGAAGTGCAAGGTCTCTAGTATTTTATAAAGGTCCTCTTTTTTTCTTTTTTCTTTTTTTTTTTTATAAAAAATCTGAACCTTCTTCTGCTTCTAGTTAAAAGAGAATGAAAATGTCTCTTTTTATATTACTAAAGTCCATCTTAAATTAGATTAAATTCTTCTTTTGATTAAAAGAGGACGTAAATTATCATATGTAATAAAAACATTTTAATTATTTTCATATTTGAGAAAAAGTTAGATCTTGATTTCTATTTCGTCTTAGGTGATACATTAAAGTCTATCTGAATTAGAACTTATAACTTCTAGTAATTTCATATTCGAGAAAAAGTTAGATCTTGGTTTTTATATTAATTTCATTTTTAAGTGATACACTAAAGTAAATTCAGAACTTAATTGAATTCTACATATGACGGCTTTTGTTTCCGAAGCTTGTTCAAAATTTGCCCAAATTGATTAAATTGGTCAGTGGCAGATCAATAATCTTCTAAATCTTTAGGGCGGTTGGACAATTGTAGGTCGGTCTCCTCCATTACGGAAATAGACTTTTTCTCTCAAAATACAGTCTCAACATGGATATTTTCTTTTTGATAATTTTGCTTTTAAAGGAAATTGTTGATAATTTACTTAACCATTATGATAGAAAATCTCTTGATCATATATGCTAATAAAAAGAAAAAGCAAAAAAAAAACAGCTGTCATTAGTGGCAAAGAAGCCGATAAAGAACCTCAACATTAGGCAATGGCTAACTAATCCATGACAAAATTTCTTAGCCACCGTCCAGAACAGAATATCAGATAAGCTTAATGCATAAAGTTAACGACCCTTCCTAACCTTCTCCGGATGCATTAATCTTTTAACCAAGTTGCCAGACAAGATATCAACGTTACCGATACCGTTTAGGGCTATTCTTTTGTGGATAAATATCGTAGGGTTGAAAACGGATCGGATATCATCATATTCATATCCGTATTTATTTTATCTGACGAATATAAATATGAATACGAATATTATTTAGATGTAAAAATTTATATTCATATTTATTTTAAACAGATACAATTTGAATATTAAAAATATGGATATAATTATGAATATTACTTAGATAATTAAAATTTATGACTGTAACATCAAAAATATTATTAAATAAATAATAAATTAAATTAATAATATATTTATATAATTTTATAAATTTTTAATATTAATAATTATTATATTAAATTATATAGGATTATACGTAGATTCGGATATTTAGATATGAATCGGATAGTTGTCTATCCATATCCATATCCGTTTTTTTTTTGATGAAAATAGATATGGATATTAGTCGGATCCTCAAATTTCTATCCATATCTGGATTGATTTGGATATAAAATAAATCCGGATGGATAATATACATACTACTTTTACCCTCATAGATAGATCAATTTTTTCATTGCCAACTTAACTATTTTCTCACACTTCTCTCATGGATAAATTATTTCTCCCTGAATAGTATTTATCCATGAAATGAAACATCCATTTAGAAGATGGATAAGTTATTTTCTCATCAATCAAAAAAATAATATTTTTATTTTATTTTTAATATACCCCTAATTTCATAATATAATATAATATAGTATCACTATTGAATAATAATATTTTATGATTTTAATATAAGATATTTAATTATTAGATATGATTATAATAATATGATGTTATAATACAATATCTTATTTTATTATTATAATATAATATTAATATCTTATATTATTATTATAATAAAAATATAATATTATGTACTAATATATTATTTTAATATATTAATATTATATTACATTATATGTATAGTTTTTATATTTATGAATATATATTATATATTATTAATATTATAACATATAAAATATAATATATTATAATATAATATATTATTATATATTATTATATTTATATAATAAAAATAATATAAAAAATATGGATAGACCTTAGTAACTTATATAGGAAACTAATAATACAAAAAAAATATAAATAACATATTCTTGAATCATTTTTCAATACATAAAAAAATATAAATAAATTATTTTGCTATCTAAATGCAGTTTGGAAAATACTTACCAAAAAAAAAAAGATAAGTTTTTTACCCCTAACCAGTGAAGATTAACGTAACCCCAAATAAGCTGCTTCACATGAAACAACAAAAACAGATATAAAACTACTGCAACTCAGAAAACTGCCAACGGATCAAAGTGGACCTCAATTTTTCAATGTCAACCTTGCAAGCGAGAGCTGGTTACTCCCAGAACCGTGTAAAGGCACTAACTCTTGCATACCCAGATGGCAATAAGATTTAGAGAAGATTCAAGGTTGGATCTGAAATATCCTCGGCATTCTCAGTTGACGGGATTTTAAGAACCAAAATGATTTAAATGAATATAAAAACAAATACAAATTACATTGAATATACAAATGTATCTTCCTGAAAAGATACAATAGAAGGTTTTGATGGGGGCTCAAACTGAATTACCTCACCTGCACCTCAAAAGAAACTCTGAAAGCGAAGACAAATGGCATTGGTGATGATAAACAGAATACACAACATTGTCATACAACTGGTAGTCCATCAGTTGCCAACAATGCCCCTTGATTGTCGCCTTGGATGCTTGCTTTTTTCCCAAGCGACTTTTGGCTAAATAACCGGGTAATGCCACCTTGTGACCTTTGAGATTGTGGAGATACATTAACAGACTGACTTCCTCTCATATTCTTTTCGAGCTCTTCAGAGAGAGACTTCACAAGGTCATCAAATCGGCGTTTGGCCGTCGGATACCTTGAGATAGATTTGGTGATTCCTTGCAACCTTGTAATTGGAAGAAAAAAAAATGTCTAAGATAACAAGATTGAAAAAAGTAGTAACTGATCGCCACAATTCCTTGATACCTTCTAGCAAATGCATCGATTTCAGCTCGCCTCCTCTCATTTAGTGGGGGAGACTGAGCATTAAGATTCTTCAATCGCTTGGAATCACCAAGTAACAAGACCAATTTGGACAAATAGTTCTCTTCCTCTTCTGAAAAATTCTCAGCCTTGATCTGCTCCTTGATGATCATTAAAGGATCAAAGAACCAATCAAAAAATCTATCCTTGGGTCTATTATCAGTGGTTATCAGTGTGTTGTCACCTGAAATCCAAGATGAGCAAATCAAATACATGAAATAAAACAAATAAATCAAGTGAAAATCTGACTGATGCCTGTCTTACTTAACAGTAGACCATCTGTATTGGCCTTTCCAGACCGCAAAAGTGCCTGAAGGATGGAGTATGCTGGCAAACCTATGCTTACTACTCTGCTTCCACCTTTGCCTGATCTGGCTTCTTCAATATCCTCACTGGTTGTAACTCCTTCAGACACCAAATTGTCACCATAGCGCTTACACTCCAAGAATAGGTGTTCAAGTAACTATAACAGTACCTCAAATCAGCTCTCATAAATTCCACATTTAAAATACAGGACCATTAGACAATAATGCAGAGAATGACCATTGATGGTAGCCTGAACTCTAAAGGCACTGATACAGGCTGAGTATTTCTTTGTTTCTCTAGTTTCTTAATAGAAATATGGTAGGTATGCCACCACCAAGATTCAAAACTGGGACCTTAAGGAATATCACTGAATGTCCCTCTTCCTGGGCTGTTCCATAGGCTGTTTACAAATGAACCTAGCCCACCAATTAAAAAGTGGTCGTTCTGTTTTATTACAGACTGAACAGATTCAATTTTACAGTTTGGCAGAGTATTGAGTTTTTGACCATGAGTTCCGATACATATGCACGAGATTTTGATATGTGTGATGCATGCTGGCTAAGATTCATGCAGCAGGGATGGCTATGATCCCATATCATTTATACATGTTTGATAATAGTGTTCTTCTCTTTTTCCCGCTTCTTTCAACCGATTATAGTACTCCAAATTTTAATATATAAACCTTTAAGGGGCGAGCCTTCGTGCAACGGTATGCTTGCTCCATTGTAACCTGAGAGTCATGAGTTTGAAATATGGAAACAGTCTCTCCACATGCAGGTTAAGGCTGAGTACACATCACAGTGCTTAGCCAGCAATGGTGGGAGCCTTAGGCATTGGGCCGTCCCCTTATGTACCTTTATTAGTACTCTCTAAGAAAGGAACAACTAAATTAATAGAAGCAAACTTTATGTTAAAAAAGAGAGAGGTGTGTATCATGGTTATGGGAAAGGAAAGAAGAATAAAAATGTTACAGAGTCCATGAAAGTGAATACAAGGGAGCGAGGGGAGCCCCCTATGGATGAGATACAACTCTGCCATCCCTTGGTGTCATTTTTTTTTTTTAATTTTCAATTCTAAAAGGTTGGATGAACTCTAGTAATATAAAATTGTTCTGCATTGATGGTTATGATCCAAGGCAAGGGACTCACAGTTACTCATTTTTCTGAAAAGAAGAAGGTAAAATACAAATTTCCTTTCCCTCATATGCAGGACAGTCCAGGGATCCAAAAAAGTGGAGTCAAATGCTCAGGTGGAGTCAAAACCCAAGCACTCGCATTATAATAGTAGAGATCATAATAATACCAGGCATGCTTATGGCATGTCTAAATATGTTACCTTGAATGGATTCAATTCGCGGATGCTATTTTTGAAGGATGTAGCGCGTGAAGGAGGGCCTTTTCCTTCCTGTTTTTCCCGGCGAAAAGAGGTAGGCCTGGGGAAAGTGCTTGCATGTAACAATTCCTTCTTCCGATACTGAGGCCTAGAAATATCCATGAAGAATGGCTAGTCAGTGTTTTACTGAAAGCTTCCGGAGAATGAGTGAATGAGAATTCGAGTAGCACCTAGGAAAACAAGACCCTTCTGGCATGTCAAGTATGTCGTTACTGTATTCATCAAACATAGATAAGGAAGCAATGATGTAGCAAAGCCCCATGTATATTGAGGACTCCTGAGGCATCAAAGATTTGAGTTTCGGTATGCATTTCCAGAATGTGAAATTGGAATAAAAAAAAAAAAAAAAACTTTCTTCATATGGCTTTCATACATGGAATATGGATAAGGCAATGATGTAGGTCAGACATGGTTAGATAAACCCCATCCAGAAAAATATGTATCAATGGTACAAGATATATATTACCTAAATATAATGGTCAAGTAAACAAATCAAACCTGATAAGCAACAACAGCTGCATATGCACCTAGAGGAAAACTTGCCATGATGGAGGCTGCAACTGCTCCTGTAACTGCTAATGGCCAGAGGAGTATAGCAAGACCAGCAAATGGCACACAAGCGGTCTCTAGAAATGGTCCCTCTCTGCCTATGAGATCGTGAAACAACCGATTCCATCCTTTGATGAGCATGTATGGGCTCTTGCATATGGCAGTTATTGTGATCACTGGCACATCAATCATGATTCCAAGTATACCAACTAAAAAAGAACCAGGAATACACTGCAGCCTGGAAGATATCAAGTTGAAGTCCTATTAGCCAAACTACTTTATTCAGCCAAATTGCAAAACCAGAGAGAGAGTGCCAAAATGCTAAGCATACTGATGAGTAATAAGATCACAAGCTAATTTTGGTTCCTTGACAAAATAACAAGATTCACTTCTTAGATATTGCGATGCCATAAGGAAAAGGCATGCTTAAAGAAATGATAACATGTTGCCGGTAAGGCCTTTGCCAACATGTCTATATTAAAGAAAAGCATTTTTCAAGGAAATATGTTTGGTGAAAGATAAGAAAAGAAAGGGGAACAGGAAAACTAACAGATTGAGCATGCCACCTCAGTTTTGATAACGTTACTTGTCTAATCTAGCAACAGAGAGAGCAAGAGTGCGCAAATGCTTTGGGTATGGTTGACTCACAAAATGTGGCAATGAAGTTCAGTATTTTAGATGGATTGTAATTGGAAATTTGGTAATGATTTGGCTTAATATTAATTTTACAGGGTTGTCAAAAGCCAAGATAGTCCCTTCAAAATTTGGCTTTGCTGCAGAGACAAAACCTAGGTCTGTTTTAGACTTGCCTTGGCCTAAGACCTAGCTAGTCCCAAAGTAATGCAATATATAACAAAATAGGCTTGTATTTAACACAAATCAACAAAATCGTGTCCTCCATCCAAGTTAAAAAATGTGAAAAAAATCTACCTAGACAACACTAGGGGGACAACCTGGATAGGGTCAACAGGAACTCAAATTGCCTAACCCACTCAGTATGTAGGGTCGGGTCACGGTTATATACATTTGGGTTGGGCTCAACAATCCCTACCAAACATCAAGTTGGGTTGGGTTATGGTTCAGCTTAAACCAATCCTAGCTCAAACCCCAAGCCAAACACGAATCAAGCCAACCTATCCGACTTAACCCAACAAGTAAACAAATAGATAAGTCATATTCACATTTCATATAAATTAATCAGTACATATTTCATATGTGTTTTATATAAACTACTTGTATGTTCTATACTAACTACATCTTTAGTTCTATTAAATTATAATATCGTGTATCATCAAATATGATGAATGATTGATGCCTCAATCCAGCAAATATTAATTCAACAAAATGTACCCAAATTTTCCCTATTTTTAAATTCCCATTCAGCCCAAACTAACACAATTAATGTGGCCTAAACCAGCCCAACACTAACCTAACCCAACCTGAATTTAACTTAGGACAAGTGTAGGTTAGGTTGGATTGGAGAAATTTTAACCCAAGACAGGATTGTGTCATGTTAGGCATGGAAGATATCCTGGTTGGTTTGGGTTAGACCCAATCAGCCTGAGTTGTAACCCAAGAGACCACAGACCTGGGCTCCTAAATTTACAATCAATATTTGTGATCCCACCCATAACTTTGTTTTTTACCACTACCAGGAAAATGTAGCCTTAACTATGTTGTCTTGCACCTAAGGATGCATCTCTATGATACTGACATTCACTCCAGGTCATTATGGAATTGATGCATCAATTGAAAGCCTGATAATGTAAATTCTAAGAGCTGGTAGGAAAACCAAACACATGTTTTGGCTGGATAAACCAAGATTCACACTTTAATGGCATCACGTCAGACCAAGGCTTCTATCTATCAAGATGAACTATTCTGAGCTTAGAACTTACTGATTAGAAGCAAATATTGGTAAGTGATGGTGTTAAATTCTTGACCCATTTAACCATTCCTCTCTCCCTCCTATCCCCCTGCTGCCATAAAATCACAAAACAGAAAATTACTAATCATTCAATCAGCCAAACATCATTCCATCTTGCCATTCATATGGGAAGCTAGTTCCAACAAGTTCAAGTGACACCCAAAAAGCCCCCTAGACTAGTCTGGCCTATAAAAAATACTAAAAAATAGAAAGAATAATTGCTAGATATTTCTTGAAATTATGACTCTGAAAATTTTAAAAAAAAATTAAATATTTGGCTGGTCAGGCTTCATGTTGGCAATATCTGATCATAATGAAAGTTCTGGGATCATAAGTACAGAAAAGAAACAATTGTAGACAATTTCTTGTAGTTTGAAATATCATTTTTTCAATCTCAGTCATGGTCTGATTAGTTGCATTTATGCAGTTGGCCCTCTATGAAATTGATTGTTGTCTATCATCGAACACATGATGAAGGAGGCTGCCACAAGCCCCCCACCTGCCCGAAGTCACCTCAACCAAGGATTCAACACAATTCTTAAAGAATTGAAAATTGACTTAAAGTTGATGTTCAATCAAAAAAAATTGCACATGTTATCCATGAAGCTGTGCTTTATAGTCAATCACCCCATTTCTTGGAAAAGGCTTGGTGATGATGCCAGTGGTGATTCCTTATTTGATCATTATTGACACTGTTACAATTAAATTAACCAATTCTATGATTCTTTACAAGCATGCTTTTACACCCTATCAATAACAGGAGTCTCTATCATCTCATCACAACATGAGTACAGCAAGCCAGCATGCTGAAACTTAAGAAGATCGAGGAGCCAAGTTAGAGCAAAGAGTGCAAGTCTTTCATTTCAGCATCAGCCCCATGTATTCAGTGACTTAACTTATACGAGCAAAAGAATTCATCAGGTGTCAATCCTATGCACATGATATAGTCATTGCACCACTTATTTTTAACAAAACATAGCTTGCATTGATTAGTACTACAATAGTTAATATATCATGTCATGCCAGTTCATGCATACTACATGTATTGTGCAGCCAAGGTACCATACAAGGGTACATACCCTTGTATGACACATATCACTCTGTGCCAGTCCATATTGGTCATGGACCTACTTTGCTTTTCCCATGAGCCTCAGACACTTCCCTGGCATTACATAGTACAGTATGGTACCTATTGTGCCAGCCCCTGATGTGAATGGGCATGACACTTAGTACTTCGCTTCTTCAATACCACATGTTGTGCATGTATATGCTTCCTGTCAAATGAAGACAAATCATTTCAAGATCTAAAAAACCACAAACTTATCAGGTACAATCTTCCATCTGATTAGACAAGTCTCTGCAAATTAGATCCTTTAACCGGAAAAATCTTCTTCTCCCTTTAACTAATGGATGGATGTCCAGAAAATGGAAAAGAGAAAAATGATGAGAACTGATGGCACAACAGAAAGAACAAACAAGAAGAGTTAACCGGAGTAGCCGGCAAGATAAGGGACAGAATGGAGGAGGAAAAGAACCAGCAGGTTTCTGTAGAGTAACAGGATTGAGTGCTCCATTTTTTTATCAGCTCATAAGTCAGTCACCAGGAAGGTGGGTTGGTATGACCAAGAAACATATGCTAGTGTAGTTGGGTAACAAAAAGGTTACAACCTTGAAAGTGTTTGACCCTGATAATGGGTCTAAAAAACATCTTAAAAATCAAATACATGACTTACAGACTTTAGTTTCTAGACACAATTAAATAACATCAAGTGATTCGGTAAAGATATCAACCACTTGCCTGTTAATAACAATTAGCTAAAGCCACAATTTCCGTATAATTTTTCTTTCGTGAATTTCTGGACAGAAAATAAACACGTGGATTGATTATCACATGACATTCTAGTGTCTCCCTTAGTAAATTCTGCTGATTGTGTAAACAACTTCAAGAATATCACCCACCAGTTTTATGAGCCACTGCCCTGTACTTAGCTTCCATAATTAATCTATATAAAACATTATAATTTCACTCCAATTAGCAAAGTTTCTTCCCTCATACTTACAGTATCTTGCAGATTATAATTAATCAATTGAAGATGATCATTCTCTTGAGATATCTTATGATTTGATGCGCTATTTTTTTTTTTTATTAGGAGTTTTAGGATCACATAGGAAGATTTGAGCAACATAGATCAGGCAAATGAGTTTTCCTTCAATTGGATTTTTCAAATATCTTTCCTCTATTATCAAGTGATATATCAGATCTATAGGTGTATACCAAGAGTCCTATTTCAGCTATGTAGTCAGTTACAATCTTCTTCTTCTTCTTCTTTGATAAGACAAAGAACTTATACAAGCCTAGTATAAATACACCCAAAAGAGCCAGAAAAAAAGATATCCCAAAGGACACCGGCAAAACTGCTACATGAGTCCAGAGTGCCTCTCCTGAGTGCTTAGCAACAAAAGTGGCGACCCAGTCTGCAATGTTGCTCGCCTCGTGATAGACATGCCTGATATCCACGAAGGCACATGCCCAGCTACAATCTTCTTTAAGGTACATTTACCCTCTTTAAAGTAAGCAAATTCTAATTTATTAAGTAGGCATAAGCAGATAAGCCCTTTTGTTTGGCAGATCCTTTTAAGACTATATTTTGTAATACTGATTCCAGAATAAACCTTACTATTTATATGTACGTCATCAACATAAACTAGCAAAACCCTAGCTTCTGATGTTCTTTTTGCAAACATATATAAACAGATTGCAATAACTTATTTGAGGCATGTGACACAACAAACTCACTGAACTTATCATTTCATTCGTTGGAAGATTGGTCTGATCCATGGATTTCTTTGACTTGCATGGTTTACTATACACTGAGCAAGACAGAAACAAGTTATTGGTTCACGGAAACTTTGACCTTTATGTCTCCATCTAGGAGGGCTTTTTTAAAATTTCAAAATAATGACCAACCTAGCTGTGGAGATTATAACCTAAGCAGATATAGCTTCATAATATGATAAAACATTCACTATGACCGCAGCCAAAATATATTGGTCATGATTCTAACCCAGGATTTGCATCCCAATGGTATTATACCATACCATTCTGATCGGAGACTGGCACTTGGGATGGATATGGAACAGTGGTTCTCTCTTGGATTGGGATGTTCCAACCATTTCAGTTGGAATGGACTGGGATGGTTGCATCCTTACAGTTTGGCACTTGGGACAGCCTGATTCTGCAATGCCTTTTTTTTTTTAACCTTTTTCTTTTTCATTCTTATTGCTGATGACCATGTTAGTCCATCTTGGTCCATCCCAACTCATCCTAGTACCATATTAAGCTGAGAGGATAAGTGTCAATGTTGGTAATTAAACCATTGAATAAGAGTTTAAGTTCAGTATGCGACCTTGTCTCAGTTTGCTTTCAAAACAATAAATATCAGCAGCCGATGATACAGTTAAGAACTTAGGATAGACTAAAACAGCCAAGAACAACAAGAATAAAAAAGAAAACATTAAAAAAAAAAAAATGTATCCCAATACATCGTGACCATCCAGGTGCATTCCAAGCATCAGAATGCAACCAAGATAGGTGAGACCACGGAATGCCATACCATGCTGAACTGCTGGTACACCCATACTGTACCTAACCGGGTTGGTACCAATATGGTGTCTCGCATCATAGACACTCAGTATGCTATCTCGTATCATACCGAACCACTACCAACACTATAATAAAATGGTACCAATGTGGGGTCCGGTAGTGAGACGGCAAATCTTGATTGAGATAGATTCGAACAATCGAGACATCCCAGTTCAATAGAGAATTGAGGTCTCGCAAGTGCCCTAGATTTTTGGTTTCCTATTCGACAGATATGGTACTAATGGGACTGTACAATTCCAGCAAGACCTAAATCCAATGCTGTTTTCCCACCCAAGAGTTAAAATTTCATGTCTTGGACATAAAGCATATAAGAGTAATGTGAAGATGATCAATTCCAAAGACGATATTAAGCAACAGAGAGTACAATATGGTAGCAACTCTTTATGAATAGCAGCATACGTGTTGCTCTATTCAACAAATTCAAGGGTAGCAAGAGACATTGGTTGATGTAGTCAGATTATTGTGTAGGTTGAAATGGATGGATACCTGCTTTCTAGGTACTTACTGTTTCTTCAGCCTTCACAGTTCAGTATTAGCATATTATTGCAAGAGAACAGAAGTAAAATTAGATTGTTACCAGAAAACATGATCATTTTAATATCAAAAGGTTATTATCCAAAAATAAGCACTCATGGAAAAATGAAAGTTGTGTGCAAACAACATAACATCCACAACACAAACTACTTCAAAGAGGATTTATACCCTTTTTAAGGTTGAGTACTCTAAGTGCATGGGGAGAGAGTTCATCCCCCAAGGTTTTAAGCCCAAGTATCGGTACATAACGAAACTAACATGTTTCAAAAACTTGTAAAAACACCGATATTGACCAGTATGGTTCGTCAGGTATTGCCAATATGCATCGAGACAGGCCAGTAAGGTTAGTATGTACTGGTACAACTATTTCAGCATCCCAGCACAAGTACTTGTGCCGATTCCATCCAGAATGATATGGTATCGATCGCACCCCATTTCGGTGGTTTTTGAAACCACATGTTCTTGATAGTCAATAAAGTGGATGAAAGCAAATCCACTAGGAAAAATGATGAAAGAATCAACATTAGAATAGAATAAGAACAGTTGTTCAAAATATAAGGAATTTTTAATTCAGTAATAAACAAGATCACAGTGTCAACCTATGTAGGAATCTTTTGTAACAAGGGTTTAGGGCTATAGCCAAACCACAAGTTGCATGAGAAATATATTGGTACAAACAAGATAAATTACTATTGTTGGAAAACATATGTTTTACTACATTCATTCTTTTTCAAAAATATAGACACCTTGCATGGACATAGGGGAATTCTGGACCAAGCATATTCCCATATCCTCCCTACCATGATAATTTAATTTTTCTTTTCTACTCAAAAAAGAATTCATTCTAAAGGTAAATTTACACTTAAAAATGCAATATCCAACTAAGGAAAATTTAAGTCCATAAAAGGACAATAGAAAGAGTTAAAGGAGTATGCTAACCTACACAACCAAATGCAACTAAATCAACCAAATATTCAACCAAATCACCACCTGTCATTTTTACCTAAAATTACAAGAAGTGTCAAATTTAATAAAAAATAATTCCCTCAAACAGTCCTTATTAGTCTTGCATGCAATACCAAGTGCACCTTCAGTTATTTCAAAAGTTATTGCATGACACTACCACAAATCAAGCATGTCATACACATGATGGCACTACGTCATTTGTGTTTGTCTGTGCATTTAGATGTGTGTCTTGAACCTAAATGAATTTTCCTTAAGCTTTTTCCTTGAGTTAAAACAAACATAGATCAATTTTCAAAATTAAGAATAGGTCAAAAGCACAGAATTGGAAGCATGTTGATTTGAAGTTACATCATCTATTTTCTTTCTTTTTCTATTCCCCCTTTTTTGTTTTACTTAGAGCTGTTCAAGAGATTGCACAACAACAGAAATTAGAATACACAGAGGACAAACTAAGGGTAAAAAGATCAAATGTCGGACCTGATCTCATATGGTTTCCCAGCTGGAGGATCATGCAGACGGAGGTCATCCATAATTGAGAAATAAGAGTGAAAGCACACATCTTTCAAGTCCCTGACCACTGTAAAGCATCCTTTAATCGTACTCCATGTTCCATCCTACATTTTTTGAGTACCTCAAAATCTGGAGATATTCTAAAAGAGAATATACCTGAAGACTATCCAAATTAATTCTAGAAGTAACACATAAAACATACCACAAAACAATGGATAAACTCATTTGTCTTTCCTTCTCCAACAGCATCAAAAGTAGCAAGTACTGGTGCGAAGAAGCCATACCCAGCACCCACTAAGATACTTCCTGAGATGCCAGCCAGCGGCCACAACACTAAGATGACTGATATACCAGTGCCAAGGACAAGCTTTAGGACAGGTCCTAACTGTTTGCTTCTGCCTTGAAAAAAAACCAGGGAAAACAATTAACATGTCATAAACAATACAGATGACAAACCAAAAGAGAAAGGAACTGTGAACCGATATCGATATGTATTACCTTGCTATACAGTAATAAGTCCAGATTGCATGTGCTGGCCAGAGACCCAAAATGATTGCAGAATTTCCAATTGTCATGATAAGACATATTAATGGGAAAAGCAGAGCACCTGAAGATGAAAAGTGAAGAAATGATTACATCCTGCATGTAAATGAGTATCAATTGTTACCACTACTTATAAATTACATCCTGCATGTAAATGAGTATCAATATTTCCTGTGACCTGGAAATATCCAATACTAATCACGTGGCTAACAAGGAGAGGAAATGGGGGCATGGAGATATAGGCAAGGAACAAAAAATGAAGAAAAGAATTATGTAGTATTTTGGTACCCATCGAAAAGAAGTGGCAAGTCATGAAGGGAAATTAAAATAGAGAAAAACAAAGAGAAAGAGCCAGATGGGACAAAGTGAGAAGAAACAAGAATTTGATTAGGACCCTTAGATAGTAGTACTAGTCAACCTAAGTACTCCAGGTGATCTGACAAATATTAGATTGTTTAGAGACCAGTAACCAGGTTGTCAGCCTAGTCCAACAATTATTAGAAATTTAGAACCCTTAAATAGTATTACCAGTCAACTTAAGTACTCCAAAGCAATTGTAGTATAAGCTCTAAAGATCTATCCCTATAATTAAAACAAAATTAATGTTTGATACTCCTGCAGGAAATCCTTGTCCAAATATGGGTTCATTCAAATGCCCTAGATAGCTTTTGGATCAGTTAGTACCCAACAAAATCTTAATAACTAATAGCATGAGAAACTCTAAATTTGGAGCTGGTAGAAGCGCAAATGAATCTGCCACCTCTGCAACCAACAGAAGATAAACTTATCCTCCAACGATGAGTTCAAAACCCAAGATCAGACTAAGACTTGAAACTCAGTAGTTAAGTCAAAATTTCCATCAGTATAATTCACCTGACAAAACCATTCCAGAGCCTTAATCGTAAGTCATTTTAAACCACAGTGTAATCTTCTTGTTCTTCTTCTTTTGTGTCCGTGTGTTTCAACTTAGCAAAACCAATTTGAAAGCTGGAAATTTTCTGAAGAAAAATGGCCCGCACAATCCTGTAATCTCTAACAGAAAAATAACTTCGCCTAATCCATATACTCCAAGAAAAATTAAACCTAACAACAAATACCAAACAAAAGAAGAAGAAGAAGAAGAAGAAGGAAGAAGGGTTAAAGAACCAACCTTTGATGATGCCCAGAAGCAGCAGCCCAAGGAAGTAGGGCAAGAAGCGAAGAAAGCTCCAAAGCGTTGCCCAGAACCCCTTCGGAGGCTCCATCACTCCAAGAAAAGAACCCCCAGGACAAACCCTTCAAACCCACATCAAAATGCCCTCAAAACTCCCAATCAACCGCAAAGCAGACCAATCACTTTAAAACCCACCAAAAAAATGCGTCGAAATCGCTCTTTTCCTCCTCCTCCCCCACCGAATCCACCATGGCCGATATGGAAACCGAAGTGGGTCTCTCTACTCCTCTAATAGAAACTCGGAATCATTTGGAAAGTGGTTGGGACACGGAAGCCTTTTTAGGAGAAGCCGGCGGTTAACCAAACCGCTTTGCCGCCGGCCGAGAGACGAGAAATTGGAAGTATTTGAAGGCATTCAGAAGCCAGCGGCGAGAAGAGAATATATGCTTGCGTGAAGACCGTAGAATAATAATCAGTGGTTTAGTATTCTAAGAAAGGCAAAGCGGAAGGTAGGCCACAGCCACCGGTTTGGTCCACTTGATGGATGGACTCATTCAATCATAGCCATCCATCTGTATTAGATGATGATTTATGAATGTTAGATAAATAATGGCATTTTGGATGGACAATATTTGTGACATAGAATCTAAGTTACAATTATGGCTTCTATTTTGTCAGTAGTGGAGTGTGGGTGGTGAGCTTGGTTAGAGACGGGCTAATCCTTTGTTTCATTGGTGGATGATAGAATGTGCTTTTAACCAGTGGTTTGCATTTTCTTCTGCTGGTGGATTCAAGATTGAGTTTTAGAAGAAATTATATTGTTTTTAACTAGTGGTTTGCATTTTCTTTCGTTGGTGGATTCAAAATTGAGTTTTAGAAGAAATTATATCTTCCACGGCATGCTGATCATGCATACAATCAATTACACTCGTTCATTTCTACGTAGAGATTGACGGCATGTCGTGCATACGTAGAATATATTTTCTCAAATTTCGGATCCATATTTATTTATTTTTGGATGTGGATATTAGTTGATGATGAATGCTTATTGTTGTTGTTGGCTAAATAATAGATTCCATCGGTAGAGTCAGTCAAATCTTATTTAATTTACAATCGATAGTCGATCATATGTGAATTATATTATAATTTATTGAGATAATGATCACAAAATATTGCAATCTGATGTGCTCTTTAGTAGTTAAAATATCTCAACTACTATTATAAAAGATGACTATGAAATCTCAGATTCATGTGTATATGATATCTACTATCTATCTATATATTTTATGGGATCCACAAAGAAATATTATTAGGTTAAACATTTCTTTGCTTGTGAATTCAGTAAGACATGGCAAGAATCCAGTCAAGGTGCAACTCAGATAGAAGCTATCGACTATCAAATCTACAAGTTAAAACGCTAGCCAGTGCTATTATTATTAGGTTAATACATTATAAGCTCAAAAATACGTTGGGGTGCCGGATAAGAAAATGTTCTAATTAGGGCTGAGGTTGGGCCAGCTTCACCTTATGCTATGTGTCTTTCAGCTGGATAACGTAGGTATTTCCCACAGTCCAATTAGAACCTTTGGTCCGAGAGCATGTGGGCCCAAAAGTGGTAAAGAAGCATACGGCAGAAATAAACTGAGACTGACATCTCAGTTGATAGGGACTCACGGACTTTGTCGTTTTGCTGGCACAAGGCAAGGTTTAAGTATTTTTAAATTTAGGATAGAAGACAACCGCACTAAACCTTTTTGTTGCTTGTCACTCTTCTATTTCTTCTTTTGGTGGTGGAAGGGTCCTTTTCCAAACCAACTGTCAAATAATCATCTTTCTCTTTTAAATATTGTATCAAATGATTTTCTGCAAATTTACAAAATAATTTTTATTTTCAAAATTGATGACTATTTTTATTGATACACTTGTGTTTAAGAATAACTGTTAATTTAATTTTTTTCCATTACTAAAGTACAAACTCTTTTAAGAAAATGATAGTGGAAAGTGTATCATTGATGGGAGTAGTCCATCTTGTAGTAAAAGAAAAATTAAACTTTTAATTTTCAGTAGTCCCAAGCATAGATAATGCATAATCACTAAGATTAGAGAGGCTACGGCTGGCTTAAATCATGAAACATGGATTTTTGGAGAAATTTTCATAGGCAGAAGTATTGAGGTATAAGCAACGCTCACGACTCAAATTCCCAATCCCTTGCTTAAATTAGAGATAATAACCCCAGTCACTAGAAATTGCACGATAATAGTAGAAATAGATGAGCTCAAAACTTGAATTAAGACTATGTACCTCAATTTTATAATCATCAATGAGAGAAAATGATACGTAAATCCTACTTCTTCTATAAACTTTCAAATTTTTTTGAGATATTAGAGTTGAGTAGGATGAAAAAATTCTTTTTCCTCTCTGATAGGATCAAACTTAGCATTATTCATGAGTATATAATGTATGTGACTCAGGTCAGAGAGGTTAGGACTGTCTCAAATCACGAAACTTGGATATTTACTTGGAGAAATTTTTTCAGGGAGAAATATTGAGGTATAAAAAACTTTCAGGACTCAAAACTCCCAAAACCCCTCGCTTAAACCACCGAGATAACACTCAAGTAACTAGAAATTGTGCAACAATAGCAGGGATAGATGAGCTCAGAATTTCTCCAACTTGACAGGTCAATTTCAGACTTACTAGTGGCAGCAATTCCTTTTAGAAAAGCTTCTCTAGCTTTTGTTTGGACTAACAGGAACCAATCAAAATTATAATTAAATTGTTAACCATGACGTTAATGCGAAGCAAGTGGGAAGAGCCTGGACAAATTTTGTAATGAATTTGGCTTCATAAAATCCAAGCTGAAACGATATTAGGCAGAGTCAGCACATTCACAACTCTGTTTGTGATGTACAAAATCCACAAAGTTCAAGTTAAAACTAAGATTTTTAAAATTGAAAGGTCATGGACATCCAGTAGGGTAGCTGAGACAGAGATGAACTGATGTCTAGAATTGTCATAGCAGAAACATAAGTTCAGAAATATTGGAGAAAGCCAAGATATTTTGAAATCTCATGGTGATATTACATAGCTAATATAGTAAAAATGAGAATAACAATCATTATAAATAATTAATAACTAAAATAAATATTAAACTGTCCAATCTTTGTCAATATATTGATATAATTTCAACTGAGATATTAGTTTCCATCAGCCAAAGTAACAACACATGAGATATAATTAATGCCCCTCTCTATTCAGATGGAAACAGTAGTTAAAATCCAACCAGTGGCTTTGAATAATTAGTCCAGTGAGCTAAAAACATGTTCTACTCATGGACCGAGATCCAGACTCAGTGAGTATCGTAGACATCTTGCAGTCATTGAGCTTTTGCCCCACAAACTTGCATTTCTACTCTTGATTGTGATGCAACTTCAGTGCAACATCTCGGAAGCCACCAGTGGCTACCATCTCATTGACTTAATCACCCAAGTTTATGAGGTGAAGATTATACATCACGTTGACTTCTTTTTTGGTAAACAAGATAAATTTAAATTAATGGTGAACAAATAAATCCATGGAAATTAGAAAATAAAATATTACAAAACTGAATAGGAAGATCAATCGAGGAATCCTCTAGTATAGTTTGACAATACCATTGGCTTCTCTATAAACATATGAGAAATTATAAGATTATTGATTTTGTCCAGTCAACAAAAGAATCAAGTCAACTTGACTCATAAAACTTGAAAGAAATGAACAAGTAAATCATCGGACGACCCATTTGCCAGAACTTTATAGTAATATGTTGTCTTGTTGAATTTCAACAATTATTTGTTACTATATTTTTTGAAGAATTATGAAATATTAAGAATCAAGATTTGATGAGAAAAGAATTGATTCTAATTGAAAGTTTAGTCATTTAAGTTGTCTTCTTTAATACAATCACCAAGTCCAGAGCCTGAAATATCAAACTGTGGAGAAACTTGGCAGACCTTGAACTGGAAAAAGACACCTTAGTTAAAGTTAAATAAGAAGAATAGATGATCCAGGCATGACTCCCTGCTAGGCAAGGTATTTAGAATGTAACCTCCAGACCAATTATAATCCAACTACTGCCTTCTCTTGCAGTTTAAGTCACTGTAGCCGTTGTTCTGCGATAGAGTTCTATGATGGAAGCAAGTCGCATCGCCGATGCTGCCCAATCTCAAATATGGATCCCATCAACTTAGCAATGGGACCAATAACTGAGAATCCAGACATTTGCCTTCTTGGATTACTCGTTGGATAACTCATCTCCAAATTTATGTGCTACCTTGAAGCCACCTTCCTGATGCTCTTTGGAAGCCATTGAAAAAGCATCTGGTTGTAAGGTTTCTTGTCAATGACATATACTCTATCAGGAAGATAAAGTTCTGGTTCTGGGCAAAGTATCTCATGTATCTTGACAATCCTAAGCACTTCAACCTGCACATACTGAAAGAAATTAGTTAGCTTTCTATTACCTTGAAATGACTGCTATGGAAATAATCTCCTTTATGTTTGATAGCATAAATCATCACCAGGCCACTGTATCCTTTGGCCGCTGATTTATAGCATTGTGGCTCATAAGTCATAAAAGTAAAGCACTGGTGATGGGCTTTTAGGGTTGTTAGGATTGTTTAAGATAGCAATGGAGTATTTAGAACTTTGTGGTCAGTTTCATAACAACTGTTAACTGGATTTGATCACTAGTCATGGATGCATGTTCTCATAATAAAGTCTGCTGTTGATTTTTTGAGTACTTTAGCTGTTGGTTTGCTACCAGTCTCAAATGCATGAATAATTTCCGCCCACCAAAGAGTTTATTGAAATATCCTGTCTGGTGCACAAATCAAAAGGCACAACTGCTTGTTTGTTACATAAAAAGCAAGCTTCAATTTTGTACTTCAGTCCTATGAAAGTATGAAACTACTTTGTCAAGCATCAGCAGTTTAAAATGAGATGAAACATATTCAAGTAAAAAATCATTTTGAAGAGATAGGATGCTAGAATTTAGCAAAGAAAATTACTTTACACCAGGAATTTTATTAGAAAGAAATTTCTCTTTATATATGTGGAAAATTTGTTGGTCAATTTGAAATCTGAATCAGATGCATAAGGTCATGAAGCATGGTCATATTTCTAATTATATGGAATGTAAAGTTCATTTACCTTTGCAGCTAAATCATAGAAAGGAAGGTGAAATTTTGTTCCTATTACCAAAAAGTGAAAATTATATATGAGGTATTGAAACAATAAACAAATGATTATATTATTTCATTGTCAAATAATGGGTGACATTGATCTAATAACAATCATTAGTAATAAAAGTTCTGAAAGTATAATTGATAAACGCATGCTGTTGAAAGCAAATAATACAAATTACATAAATAGTAGCAAAAATATTGTCTTGCCACACGAACTAGATAATGTACTCCTTGGTGATTGATGGTGGTATGGACCACAAGAATTAATGTCAAAAATACTAAATCATTAGTGAGACTTCTCATAATATCAACTAAACCATCGATATATTTTTTCTGCAAATAATCTATAGCTTCAGGTGAAACTTCCATGCACAAGGAATGAGGTATTAATGATTCTTTAGATCTTCATATGACAAATATTAAAATATGGTCTGAGAGTTATGGATGTAGGTTGATACATAGTTGCATACATGCAAAATGATTATTGTGCACTTGAAAATCCATATCTTTGGGTTCAATTTTCGATGCAAGTCCATTGAATTGTAAGCATGTTTTTGAAAAATCCATTTTTTTGAGGATGAAAGAAGAGGAATCACGTACACATGCTTGATTGAAAAGCAAGGTTATGCCTCAATAGTTGCAGCTCAACACCATGGCTGGTGCACCATGGAATCAGTTAATGGTTTGCGAGCAATGAACATCGCAACAAATTTCTAGTTTCTGAAGGTATGCTTTATTCCATGCACTCTTTATATTGCAATTAGTGGACAGGTGGTGAACTTGAAGCAAAGATTGTCCTCTATCTATGTTTTGATGACACAAAGGACTGACATATTTCCACAAAATACTCAATATACACGCTCATACTATGCAATGCTTAGTATTTTTTGCATATTCTTCTCTTTTTTTCCTTCATCATCTCAAGATAATTAATCATTACATGACATCATGACACAAAACCTGACCTAATTGGAACTACTTCTCTTTTATTCTCAATAAGTTTTTGTCCCTCCTATTCTCTAAAGAAATTATAACATGCACAAACCACTGACTTTTCATGGGTTTTAGTTTTCAACATTCAATATTTACTTATAAATAGAGTCTCACGAACACTGGGCTCAGATGAGGCATGTCATGAATCATAGACACAAAGAAAGAGCAGGCACATTATAGGGAAGAGGAGGCCACTTAAGAAGCTGATTTTGGAATCCTAAGAAACATACTCTATATCCGAATCAAATGTACCTACGAATAATTTATAATGGAAAATATAGAATCAACAATCAGCAAAATACCTTGTAAGTTTTGAAAATGAGAAAGTCATTCTAACAGGAACATGTTGAACCAATCCCTAAGTAAAAGATACATCAATAAATAACTACTGGAGAGGAAAAAATTAAAGACATATTATACAAGTTCCCATTAAGTAAAAATTATATTCATAGGTGCTGATTTATCATCTGTTGTTTGGATTAGCAGATAAGAGGATGCAAATAATGTTTAGCTATGTACATTATGATGCTGGTAGATGAATCATATGTTTCATTGTGCCAACTCTCATCATAAAGCAAGTAGCATGTCTACTGTTGTCATTTTTAATGAAAATTTTCTATTCTGACATCCAGAGGCAGTAAAAATATTTCAATAGGTGGCAAAAAATTTTTGTAATAAAATTTATATTATCCATGCACTTATTGCAGGAAGAAAATGATATTTGCAGAGCAACTTGGGATTATACGACAATCAGAAAGTTTGAGTAAAAGGAAGCTGCACAAACCAAACAAGAAAGCATAAAAAATGTTCGAGACCGAGTAATTCATTTTAAGCTTATTGACAGCATATCAAGTCATGAGGGGAACACTAATATTAAACTTATGGACTATGGTGATGAAATTTTCATGGATATGTGGCAGCCCAGTACTATTTGATATGATTAAATAGTTAACCATAAAAAGCATAATAAAGGATCTTGATTACAAATTCTGCTCTGATAGATTAATGCATGAGACTCAGGCAGGGAAAATACACAGGATATCTGATAGATACTTTCATGAGTGGATTTCAAGTGAATATTGCCATCTACATTTCTTTCTTGCATCCTGTAGTGTTTATTTTTGTCTTATCAAATGGTTTGCCTCTCCTACAGAGATCTGCAAATCTTAGTTTACAATCTTGTGCAATGACTTCAATTAGCATTTCATAAGTAATCTGATTTGGCTTGATACTTCAAACTTTCATGTGGTGAAACCACTCAAAGGCAACAACACTCAAACGAGTATGGCACTTATTTATAAGAATAAAGATATATATCCAAAATCATTCTAACTATGTTGATATTAAACTTATGAGCCATACTATTAAATTTTGGGAGAGGTGATTGAGCACAGGTTGAGGTATAATATAAATGTATCAAAGAACTAATTTAGTTTTATATCAAGAAGGTTGATTATGGAAGGTATTTTCTCCTTTGGAGATTAATGGAGAATTATAGAGAAAAGAGATAATATTTTTATATAATTTTTATTGATAATATTTTTATATAATATTTGTTGACTTCTAGAAAGCATATGAGTGATCCCCTAGAAAAGTCTAATATTGGATGTTGGAAAAAAAATAAAAATCCATTTATTAATATGAGTAAGGATATGTATAATGAAGTGATTATTAGTATGAGAATACTTGGTAATAATACAACCAATTTTCCAATCATAAAAGATTTACACCAAGGATATGCTCTAAGTTATTATATTTTTGTGTTGTTGTTGATGAGCTTACTAGGCATATCCAAGATGATATTTCTTGATGTATGTCATTTGTTGATCATATAGTGTTAGTGGATCAAATTAGGATTGAGGTTCAGGATTTTAGATTCAGTATATCAAGACAGGACATGAAAAATATAGTTTTAGTAAATTAAAAATAGTGATGAAGGTAGAATGGAAATCGAGAACATAAAGTTCCTAAGAGCGACTATTTTCGATATCTAGGATTGATTATTCATAAAGAAAGAAAAATTGAAGGGGATGCTATTCATGTAGGCAAGATAAAATGGAGAGGTACGACTAGAATATTATATGATCCGAGGATACATGATAAGTGAAAAGGAAAATTCTATAGAATAGCCACTAGCTATACTTTACAATAGGCAGCTAGAAAACAATATATATGCATAAAGATGAGTATGGCCAAAATAAGAATATTGAGATAAATGCATGATAATGCAATAAAAGATGCAACAAGTAATGAAGTTATTCAGAAAAAGGTGGGGGTAACACCAGTTGAAAACAACTAAGAAAAGTGTAACTTAGATAATTTGGAGATGTACCAGCACAAAGAAGTGATTTGAAATATGTAGAAAGAAAAAAGATAGAGGGAAACCGAAAATCACAAGAGATGAAGTAGAAGGAATGACATGATATCTATACATTTTTCAGATAATATGGCTCTAAACAGAGTAGATGGAGGAAAAGGATTCATATAGCTGACCCTAACTGAGTTGACTTTTGTTCCACATGTGTGTTGCTACTGAATATGGGTCCAAATTTTCTTTGCTGCATTAACTTAAAATGCTTTTAAACTTTAATGTGATGAAACGACTAACTTAAAAGCTAAAAATAATTAGCAGTAGTTAAAATGCTTGGGTTTAGATGATTGGGAGACTAAAAGTTTCTTTTCAAGAAGAAAAGACATTAGGAGTTCCTCTTTAGCATTCCCTTGATCCCAATTGCATAAAAACTAGAAGTGAAAGGATATAAAAATCATCAAATAACTTACATTTTTCTAGGAGAAAGTATTAAGCATCTCCACATGAAATCAAATTTACATAAAACTACATGTTGATACTTGGACATAAGCAAGTCAGGTTTTCATTCCATTACACCATAATTTATGGAATGCAACTCTGAAACATCTCCACTTGAGATCAGCTTTACATATAACTCAAGATCACACTACATTTAGAAGCAGACTAGTTATCTCTTGCAGAGGCAGCATAAACTTTGGCCCTGCACCTTCTCAAGAAGTTAGTTCAAAAGGCAACAAAGACACAACCCCATGGCCTACACCTCTATAATGGCATGGCAAGGGCTCCCCATGACTTGGTTTCCTGACATTGCTTGCAGCTTCATTTCCTTGATGGCAGGATCCTCTAACAGCAGCACCTTGTCCCTGTCCCTGACTCCCACCATGTGGAGATGATCTCCATCCTCCCTCTCCTTTCCCCTGAACAAAAGCCTCTGCTCTCTGGGCTCCAGCCCTGTCACCATGGACACAACCATCTTCATCTCTCCTGCAATACCACACACACCCATGGATGATCAGATACTTCATAATTAGAAGTGATGTTGATCTGGCTTTTAGCAACAAGGAAAATTTACTCTAGTTGCCTAACAATTTTAAGGCACCTCCATGGTCACAAGGTCAGCATATGTGATTTAACAAAGATGTCAGAAAACAAAAGATATCTACTAATTTGGACAAAAATAAAGCACATAAGATAATTAATATATTAATGTACACATTTGGTGCAGAAGAAATAAGAAAAATGAATACTAGTAAAAACACCATCACTAATAACAACAAACAGATTTCTTGAGTAAACTGAGTCTGGACTATAATATGGAGAACCATTTGGATAGGGAAAAAATGAGAATAATTCGAGATTCTATACAACTATATCATGTCCCCATTGCTGTTACTTAACAATATACTGTTACAATTTTAAACATAAGAACAAGTTGATGTTTGTTGTCTGTAAAATATGCAGAGTGCTGTATTGCTGTTATTTTCTAACAGTTCGAAGTGTTTTTTTTTTAATTTGTCATGATGATGGTTAGCAATGGTTGTTAAAACACAGCAATACAATACTTAGGGGGAAAAAAGGGTTTGAAAATTTCTAGCTGGATGATAGATAGGAGCACCTCATGTCAATATACCACTAAACAGTCAAATCAACATTAAAAGGTCCATTGTAACAACTAAAGCATTTGCTTACCAAATGTGGAGGTGGCTCCAATGGAGATGTCATGCCAATATGACCCAGTGGAGACTCTAACAGTGATCACCTCCTCATCACCCTTTCCTCCCTCTCTCTTCTGAACCAGCATGCCCCCAGGCCGCATCTCCCACTCAATGTTGACACCACCACCACAGCCTCCAGTGACAACGCTGCTCGAACTGCTGCTCAATTTAGAGCTTCTCTTGAAGAGCTTCTTTGATCTCAACTTGATCATTCTTCCTTTCTTTCTTCTCTCTTTCTTTGTCAATGCGTTTAGATAGTCTGGTGACTTTGGAGAGTACTTATAGAGGCTGGACAGGCTTTGGAAGCGTGCATCAGGATAAAGACTTTATTGATAGACAGGAGCTGCTTTATGTCTAAAGTAATGAAAAAGTATGGGCTTTGGTAAGCTTCTTTTTTGAAGGCCTCTGTTAAACACTAAGGAAATGGAAATTTTATTACCTTCTGGAGAGTTTTGTTGGCTAAAGAGATGGTATGTTTTGGATATCCCATTATAATAGTAATATGAGTGGAGTTTCCTGTGGCGAGTTTTCAGGGGGATTTGAGAGCATCACAGAACATGGAGTTGGCAGCACGCTTTGCTTGATTGGTGGGGAAACATAATGATACATTGTTGGTCGGTTAGGCCTAATCTGGTGGGTCTTTTAATAATGAAGGTTTGGTCACACTCCATGAAATGGGAAAACTAGATAGTTCTTAGCCAGTTAAGAATTGTCGTTGCCAATGTGGGAATCTAGTGCGGGAATCTATGGGCGAAATTTTAGCAGGAAATGATTAAAAAAGGATTTGGAAGTGCATGAAAAGTTTACAGGAAACCACAGAAAACCTGGTTAACATGTTAAGGATTACTTGATTTTGGATCACCTGGCATGATGAATCTACGATCCAACTCGATAGCTTAATTAGTCGAAGTTCTTAATCGGATCTTTGATCTAATCTTGCTTGAAGTTTCTATGTTTATTCCTTTTGGAATTTTACATGGATTGCTTTATTCTATTGATTTGATTCTACTTAAATGTTTGGTTTATATACCTAAGCTTCTAGAATACTTCTTGCCAAGGTTTATCTGGATACTATATATACATACATACTTCAATTTATCTGGTTTTAGTTCATACCAGTTCATTTGTTAACTCTTTTAACTCACTAACATACAATGAGGAATCTGAACTGAGGAATCCGAGGAAGTCGATTTATTAACTGGAACACAATCCAACAATTATTCCATTGCTTTGCATATTTTTAACATGTTCCTCAGCATTCTCTTAGTTATATAGATGCTAATTAATAAAAATCTTGGGTATATCTACCTCGCACATGAAAGGCTGGCCTTGGATACTCATTAATCATATGTTTGTTGATACAAACCCACTGTGACTATTTCCTCATGTGTTCATGGATTCCTGACTCTTCTTATCATAAAAATCTTAGGCAATCTTAATGCACGTGTTACTTTGCATAGGAATCACTAACATTGGATGCTTAAATATCTTGCATTTTATTGTCTATTTATGATGGGGATATATAATTTGAGGGCTGGTATGCATATTAGCTTATTATTGCATAGACCCATTGTAACTATATTTTTGCATGTGTTCAACATGCATGTCTCTGGTTTTTTTTCCTTAGTTAAAAAGAATTAATAATAAATAACAATTATGAGCATATACGAATTCACATGGTACTTTATGTATGAATGGATGTCATTGGATGCTCAAATATCATGTTATTTCTTGATAGCTTGGGATACAATTTGATGGTTCCTAAGTATAATTTTTATTTGTGATAAATCAATTGTGATTTTGTCTCTCAAGACAACACATATGAGAAAAGATAGATGAAAGATGCCTCTTAAATAAATTTAAAATATAAAGAAGTAAAAATATTTTCAGGCATGATTTGGTGGTGCGAGTCACACATAATGCTTAAGCATTTGATATGATAGAGGTTGTGAATTCTAATTAATGATGTATATTTCAAAATCACTATTGCATGTATTCTCCAATATGCACTGATGGGAAAAATGATGGCTGGTCCAAATATTTCTTACAAGATAGATCTTCTCTTAGTTCCTACACCTTTTTTTTTTAAGAAAAAAAGGTGCATATACTTTAAATTAATAATTTATTCCAATCTGCATGAGTCATTGGTGAGATTCTACTCCAAGACACTAGCCTGGTCCATAAAGATACATTCACTATTTGAATACCTAATAGAAATCATTAACATAACTCCCCTATTGATCATTAATTAGATGTCTACATGAGTCTTCAAAATCAATCCAATATTTAATGATAGTTGTGGTGGTCTTGGGTCTAGACTTAGACTTGAGCTGAATTACAATTTAAAAGAGGCCTACCTAAAAGGCTAAACCTAGATCAAATCACAGAAGAAATGGTTTATATACACATATCTTAAGGCTTTGATTCCAACTAATTTTGTCAAAGTTTCTCTCATGAAAGTTCTTGTTTTCAAAGAAAAATGAATCAAGAAGCAAGTTCCCTCCACTAAAGAGCTTGGATGAACCCAGAGCTTTTTCCTTTTGGTGGGTTGGTGATGTCAAATCACCTATTTATCCCATGGCCATGGTTCATTATGGTTTCTTCTTTTTAAAAAGATTTCACTGTCGTTTGGACTAGCAGATCATGCTGCTAATCCTCCCTGCAAGGATAAAAGTTCATGTAGGCCTACTTTTTAGAAAGCTGCTATCAACATTTGAATTCTATTAAGGCGAAGAAGGTTTGGGACTGCTCTCTTGTTCCTTTGTTCTAGCCTTTGATAGTATTTGATTACAGAATAAATTTTAAAGGGATAAAAAAATTATCTAAATAGTTTGAAAGTGTAGAATTTATTTTGCAGAACAGGAATTTTGTGCATTTAATTGGAGAGATAAGTGTAAAGGATAAGTGCATGCATTTAATATGAATCAGATCTTATGGTATTTAAATTTTATCATAAAACAAAATTACCCCCCTAATTTTAAATACTTTTAAAAAATATTTTAATCACCTTGCCATATAGGTGATTTTTTCCTTTGATGTCTTGCCAAGGTATAAGATTATCTTGCTAGCAAAAAGACTATGTCTGGCAGTATAACCATGAAGCAAAGCATGGTGGGTGTTATATATTACCTACTAAACACTGCATTAGTCATCCAAGGATATTCGGATGTGCATCCAAGGAATTAATTGATAAGATTTGTAGCACCAAAAATGTCGAGCATAGGGTGGAGCAAGAAGAGAGACAAACATTGTGGTAGCAGTACGTACCCAACAATCTGAAAGAGAGAGAATCTCTCTAATATCAACTTTATAATTTCTAATATTGATGTTTATTTATTAGAAGCTTGGGGAAAAAAAAAAAATGAAGAAAGAGAGGCACAAAAAGACACTGCATGGGCTTGGATAGCAAAAGAGTTACTCAATCGTTCACTTCATAAAGCAGTAGTTTAATTCTCAAATGACATAAAATTTACCCCAGAGCAGATATTGGATTTTCCTAATTTTCCTAAAAAGGTGGTTATATTGCTCTTGAATTTTCATAAAGAAGAATAAAGACCTCCAAGTTTTTTAATTAATATTTTTTAGTTTAGCAAACATTAATAATGTAACAATTTTTGGAATTAGGTACTGTTTGTAACTCATTAACAAAATAATTGATTTGAATATTAAGTAGCATGCTTTTGTGGACTAGGAGTTTTTCTACACTTGTGATTAATCTTCCATGGGTCAAAAATATGTTTGACTATTGGCTGGAATAAAATCTAAAACTAATTTAAATCTTGCACAAATTTTAAAGTTCATCTCTCATTAAAGCACAAGTCTAATTTCCAACCGAAAAGGAAAATTTTTCATTTTGAGATCAAGCGAGATACAAGATGGCATTTAAGTTTAGAATCCATGAAGATCATTATACCCACTGTGGACCTTTTGACCAGTTCACGTAGATTTGGATGGGTTTCAGTGGGAGATTCACTATATCCAATACTCAGTCATGAATCAAAGTTTGGGAGGCTATAACTTGTAATCTAGGAGGTATGTGATGATGTAACAAAAGGCTAAGTTAATAGAGTTGAGATCTAACCTTTATCCTATTTTGAAAATATTTATAATATTTTTTATTTTAGAAAAAGTTATCTTTTTTTAGGTGAGATAAGAAAAAAGTTATCTTAACCAGAAGAGGAATCGACTCTGATTCTAAAATGACCGAGCTCACTAGTGTAAATCAAGGGCCTTGTACCACAATTTTCTACACATTGATTAGAAGAAAGTAAAAAGGGTGCTGCCTTGCTTTTCACTTCATTTAACTAGAAGAGAAATTTTATCCAGATTTGCTATACAAACATCCCTAATATAAATAGAGGATTTTTTTTTTTTTTTTTTGAAAAAGTAAAGGGCTTGGAATCCCGCTTTTGAAAGTCTATTATTTTATTATTCTTTTTTGAACGATTAGAATTAAGCAGATTGAAACAATTGCTTTATTCTCCCTTTGATTTGATCATCTTATTAGTGCGGACCTAATTAGTAGTCCACACATGCGAGCAATTCAAGTAGATGGGAGAAAAGTTAGTAGTATTTCAAGTGCATCGAAAAGTAAGGATCAGAATGATGGCTTCTATATCGAGAGATGATAATGTGATGACTTGCCACACGCAACTAGTGACCACTCAACTGACATGCTCGCATCTTAATTGATGCCTAGAAAGCACTAGCAACTCCTATACTAAGCTATCTCCAATTTCAAAAATAAAGTTCATTGTAAAGTTAAAAGTTGAATTGAGAAACCAGTGCATGATGGAGCTTCAAACAAGGAGCATCTAGACAACTAGCTGGATCAGCTACAAACTTATTTTACCGTGTAAGGTTACATCATCATCCAAAGGGTAGCTTTTACCCTCCTAAAGCTTTTCCATCATACTTTTGGTAAAATTTTTGCGAGAGGGATATCGATATTTCTAGTCTAACATGGAGCAAATTTAAGAGTTTGGTTAAGAATAATTTTTACCATTTAGCTATGAGAAAGATTGGTAGATCAAGTAGTATTACCTTCATTAGAAATATGATCAATTTGTTCGATACTACCGACTTCTATAAATAGAATCTCTCTCTCTCTCTACACGCGCACACATATATCAATCAACAATGCACATATTAATCTTTTCTTCATTTTACGCTAGTCTGGAGCAAAAAAAAAAAAAAAAGAATCCAAGTGGAACAGAAGCCCATCTACAATCCTATAAGCAAATCATTGTTTTCAAAATTGTCTCCGGGATTTTAATTAATATTGTAAAGCTGGTGATAAGAGTGGCTATAATTGAAGGAGAAAAAAAAGAAAGAACATTCATAAACCCAAAGTACAAGGGCAATATGGAGCTAATATGAAACTAGAATGAAAGCAAATGAATGACCTTGAAGAGTTGGCATTAGCATCCAACATTAATTTTACATGTAAGAGAGCACGCCATGTAGGGCACTCACTTTAAAAGCACTTACCCTGATTCTTCATATATACTTATCTATCTACTTTGATTCCATGTTAGTATCTTCCAAGAATGTAATAAAAATAAATGTCCACCATCCATTCTATATGATATATTTTTGTTTTTGGTACATCATTCTATCTAATCTGTCATCCATATATTGGATACCCACAAATTGAAACCAAGGTCGCAAACACTACCACAAGCCAAATGCTAAAAACTAACAAGCACTCGAGCCTACAAGGAGCCAGAGCTAGGAATCCTTGAAACACAAGTTTCTTAGCATGGCCATGGGTTTTGGGACCATTCCAGGATCCCCTTGGCCCTGGCGATGGAGAGCCCACCCTTTCCCTTTTTCATGAGACCAGAACCTAACATCCAGGTATCCAATTATATCCTATACCCTTTGTATAATATAGGCTTCATGGAGTGCCATCTATATAATATAGGCTCCTGATAAGCATACTTTATGGAGTGTCATCTACATAAAGATAGCAAGCACCAACTCCACTTGCCCAACAAAGCCAAGTTGAAATATTTCAGGTTCTTGGACACCCAAAGTTCCATCTCTTTGCAAAACCTAACTTGATGGAACTGGCCTGGGCCTGAACCTGCCATCCAATTGAACCACAAGGCTGGTCAGACACGTGCTCAGCACATGTCAAGCAGGTAGCAGACTCTCAATGGGAGTCCACCTTCCCTTATGACTGCCTGTGGGGGGTTGAAGTTCTAGGAGGTAGGAGGCTGGAGGCCAGGAAACCCTATCATCCAATTCTATTTAAATAGTCTACCCTCTTCCCCAGCTTATACCACCACTGGACAAGCCACCTGCAACCCAATTCTTCCTATCTACTCTATTATTTGTCACCATTCCACCACTCTGTTTTCCCCAAAATCCCAATCAAGATATCACCGGAGATGAGGTATCGGTGCCCCATCTCTTTTCTTTTTTTCGGTCACCGGCAACACTGCCACACTTTGTTGGGACCTGCATGCAGGTCCGATTGATAGAAAGTCTGATTTGATGATGAGACCATTGATGCTCGTGTTCTTGACCCTGACTCTTGTTTTATTCTTTTCTTTTCCTCCTTGCTAGCCACCTGTCCTCACCGCCACCATGCTGCCGATCCTGATCGAACCCCCCTTGACCATTGATAATGCCTGAGGCTTGATTTAATGCCTAATCATCACCATTCCTTATTTTTATTTGAATTTTTTTAAAATATTATTTTTTAATTATAAATTTTCAAAAATACCTCCATCGCCAACTTATTTCCCAAACTGCCTTCCAAGGGTGAAATTATAGCTTCAAGCCACGATTTCACCCTCTATGTTGCACACCCACCCACCACATTGCATCTGAAAAGTACCATATTGTGAAATCATGGCTTTACTGAAATGGTGTCTGGAAGACACGATTTCCTTGAAATGATGGCTTCAAGCCATGATTTCTGTTGTGTCTTTTCTCTGATCGTGGTCCCTTCTTGCTCCCTTCTTTCTGACCTCTTTTTCTACATCCGACACCCTTTCTCATCCGATCTATGCCCTCCGGCCCACCTTGCTTCTTATCATCGAATCTCCACCCTTCGGCTCCCATCCGGCCCCACAAAGCTTCCCATCCGAGCTCTCCATCTGATCCTCATTTGACCTCATTTGTCTTGGTCTGGCCCTTGTTTAACCCCACCATGCTCCCCATCCGGCCCCATTGTACTCTTGGTGTTCCTCGGTCCTTTGACCACCCCACTTTCTACCTCTCCATCTGATTTTTTTATTCCCCACCATAAGTCATTTTTTTTAAATTATTATGGTATAATATTTATTTTCAAAGATATGGTTAAATTTGATCAAGTTGTGCTATGTTAATTAGATTAAATTTAATTGAATAAATATTTTTAAAAAATTTAATCATTTATGTTGTATTAAAATATATTGGAGTAATACATTGATTATTCATTAATTGTTACGGTTGCATAATCTTTTCATGTGCATCACATGTGCTTAGAACTAATAAAGGCTAATGTTAAATTTTATGTCCATTTTCTAGATTTAGTTCTGCAATACCATATGTATTGTTACCTGAGATGGGTCGTCTTTTTAATGTGTTAAGCACTATATTACTCTTTACATCAGTTGATAATGTGACTCATGCAGTTATTTTAAGCCTTAATTTGTTGCTCACAGTAATTTTAGTAAAGTGACAAATTATACGCCGTTTCAGAATGTGTGCCTTTTACTTTGAGAAAGTTAGGCATATTATGATATTTTTTCTATACAAATGTCTCGTCTAGTCACACATCCATATATGCAAGTCCCTCCCTGACAAATATCTTCAATGCATCTACTCAAGTAGACAATACATGTAGATCGGAAGACTACCGATCGGATTGTAGGATGTCTAGGCTGGTCTCTATCGATAGGCTGACCTTCTCCTTCACTATCATTTTCTTCTTCATCTACCTCAAACATATGCCTCTATATCCCATCAATAAGTATATATGCTTTAGAGATGACTAATTGTAGGTGTCAATGGATCTAAGCTTACTAACTTTATCATCATCAGTGATAGAGACATTAAAGGCTTCAAAGATAGAGGTTATAACAGCTCCATAGGTAAACAAGTTTTGAGATTTTGAAAGCATTCATTCATATAATTTATTATTAAATATAGCAAATTAATCCTATCATCTGAAAGAATCATTATGAGGAGATAAATATCCATGTGATACATTATCTCTGTGACCTCCTCTAGGTAGGAAATTGAATGTAAAAATATGACGAATTAGTCTATTTTTAAGTAATAACAGATGTGCACTAGGTTTAGCACTTCGAACTAAACTATCACTCTCAAAAATAGTTTTAATATAGGTATGATAATCTAGACCTCTACGACTCCAACAAATACTACTGAAATATCTATCATCGTTTGACAAAATATCCAAAATTTGATTAATAATACTATAATCAAACTCGATAATTTTTTCTTTCACATATGATGTAATAGAATAAACTGAACTATTAAAATTAAAATTATTATAAAAATATTTAATTAGATTAGGATATGTTGGCTTGTTTAGCGTAATCATAGAAAGCCAGCCTATCCTTTTAAACAAAAATTTAATTCAAAAATTACTAAAATAACTTAAATCAACTACTCTTCCCTCTACAATATTTCTTTGAGAAAAATTTGATCTAAAGTTTTCGCTATACTTACTATTTAAAAATAAATCTTCTTCGTACCTACATGATGGTTGTTTTCTTTTTTCTACTCGAGTTCTTTTTTCTTTTGAAATATCTCTTCCTTTTCTTGAAGCCATTAGGTCAATTTTAGAGTGGGAATGAGGTTGCCAATAAGAGGACAGGTTTCTCAGATAGATGAGGAGCAGGGTGGGTTCAGTTGATAGGGGATGAGGTTGTCAATAGGGGAGAGGTTTCTTGGATGGATGGGAGCAGGATGGGTTGGCTTGGTATTTAAAAATATTAAAATCATAGGTTAGACCCACGTTTTCAATGACTTCAATGAAATAATGGGTTGGATCTGAAATTTCACTGAAATCGTCAGTTGGACTCGCGATTTCACTGAAATGAAATCGCTAGTTGGATTTGCTATTTTGAACTGCCACATCCCCCAGTCAAAATCATGGGTTCAACCCATAATTTCAATTGAGATGACGTTGAAATTATGGGTTGGAACCACGATTTCATACAGGAACAATAGATCGAAATATAAATTATGGTTAGAGATATTTTTAAAAATAAATAATAAAAAATTATATTTTAAAAAAACTCATTTTTATTTACTTTTTTTCTCATATTTTTCAGCCAACTCGCTATCGCCAACCACCTGTTAGCTAGCCTTAGCTCCAGCAACACCACCAATCACCATAGCCCTCTTCCTCCTTCCAATGCGAGCCGAGAGGTAATGAAGCCTACTTCCTTCTTCTATTTCTTATTTATATTTCGTCTTGTCTTCTCTTTTTCTCTCGTCTCTTCCTCTTTTTATCTATCTCTACATGGATCTATGGATCCAGTGGAGGGTCCCTATTGTTTTCTTGTGGACCTCAGGATTGACCCCACTATAGGATCCTGAACTGGTGTTGTTGCGATCATCCATCATGCCAGTCTTCACCCTGATCCCCGTTGGCCTTGGGACTCCACCATTGATAACCTGAACCATTACACTTATTCTAATTGGATACTTATTTCTTGATATGATGAAATTGATCATTTTGACCGATTTGAGTGGCTCGATACTATCACTTTGTTGGCCTCATCCTTCTTTTGATGCAAATCTTCCTTCATGGTCGGCCTTGCTTTGTGTGTTGAAATCATCCAGATAAGAAGTCCAGCAAAGGGCTTTGCATTCATGAAATAAAACCCTATCCCTTTATTTATTTTGAGTTTTGAATAAAGAAAGTGTAGGGAAATTATGGGATAATTTGAATATTAGAACTCTAAAATTAGGGAATTATTAATAAGCTAAAAGTTAATGTGAATTATTTGAATTTATATTAATTAGGTGTGAACTGGTAAGCACTGTCATTGGTAGAGGTAAGCTAATAATTCGTAGTACTGTCTGCTCACAATTTGTAAGAAGAATGATCTTAAAAAATTACAATTATTTTATTAAATTGTTTTATGATTTTTACTTTATATTTGATAAAATGAGCATTGCCCTTTATTTTTGAAAATGAAACAAGAATGTAGTGTGTAATTTGATAATTCTTGCAAATAAGTTATTTTTGAATACATAACATATTTTGAGTAGTGGATTTGAGAAATTTGACTGGAGGATTTGTGATGTTTATATATATATATATATATACAACTTCCAGCCCCTGTGTGTCCTCACATACATGGATCATTCACTAACAACAACTAGCCTGGTCAAAAATTCTGTCCATCACAGTAGGCCTTAAATGAAATCTTGACTGAAAAAAGCAATATAGTCCAGATGATTTGGTCTTGAGGAATAGCCAAGAGCAGAAAAATTAAAGTAACATCTACTACCTTTAGCATAATATCTGTAAATGTGGTGCAATCAAAAACTAAAAGTTATATAGGCTTTTGTCATGCATCACTTTTCAGTCCATGTAGATTGCAGCTTATGTATCCTGCATGGTTGCCTGCAGGAAACATGCTTCTGCGACTGTAATTACACAGAGGAATATGTATGCCAGCATTAAAAGCTGATGCACTAAGGCTGCCTAATAATTGCAACAGAAACTTTTTTTAATATTTTCATGCTCATCCTACAGTATTGTGATGTCGCTGAGTGCAATTTACCAGATTACACGGCAGCATGATGTAGACTATGGCATCCAATAAGATGTCGGAAAAAGACTAATTCACACTCTCTTTTGCAATTTGAAACAATCACTATTGGCTGCATAAATGCACCAATGGATAATTTGCATTGACTAGGGTGCTGTGGAGTACTGTTGTAGTTCCATTATGCTTTTCTCCTCTTTATTGCGGCATCCATTGATTACCTATTTGAAAGCAAGCTCATCTGCTTCTATACATTTAGTGTCCATCCAATTGTGCATCATTACTACCTACTATTTTGGTTTGTCTATCATTTAATTTTGAAAGCTTTATAAGCTTTCTGGTTCTCCTAAAGAATCTTATCTTGTTGATAACTTTTTTTTTTTTACCCTCTTCTTATTGTTTTGCTCTCGTTGAGCAGAACATACATTGGCAAGAGAGTGTTGCCACAGAAGGCCAAGCTTACACAGTTTCTGATGTGACTCATGGGTACCAGCTAGGAAAGAGAAAATACCAACCTAGTGGACAAAAGCTTGATATGCAGTCAACAGGAAGACATATATTGAATCATACCCGGAGAGTACTTGAAAGTTCATGAATAATAACATATCCATGATAAAATCAGATTTAAAAGCATTCTGATATTTGACTGATAATTACTGAATGGTTATATTATTAATTATCATCCTCATATTGTGTGCGTTTAATCACTTAAATCTCTCTCTTGCACCAACTATAGTTTATGAACCACCATAATCAGTTAGGTGGGCCCATATTTTTGCATTCCCTTGCTAGCTCCCAGGCAATGGCAGCCATATGGTACATATGATAGGTTGCTCTTATTAGCTTGTTACCAAATGATCCATGGGTCAAACGGATCAAGGATTTCAAAGTTATATGCGATCGTGGTAATTGAGTTGGTTCATTAGCTATGGTTCTTCAATGAAGGGTTTTGCTCATCCATCGATACTCCATGATGCTTTAAAGGAGGTTTCGAATTCATGACACTTAAAGGATGCAATGTTTATTTACTTCTAATTCAAATGGCGTACCTCAAAATGATTATATTTATGATCAAAGCCTGTGATTGTTTTGGCTGGCTTTGCTTCTTCTATGGGTTCCAATAAAAATAATGCAGTGACACAGCACGCTGGCTTGGCCATTCATGATATGTGGATGCGTATTTCTCGCCATGCTTTATGCACCAGACTCTGGTGGCCTGAGATGAAAGAGAACGCAGACGAGAATTCAGTTGTGGATGCTGTAATGAGAAAGCAAGCTTTCCAAACAACAGGGGCATGTAAACACTTAACAAAGTGCGCATCTATAATTTCTTTAAATATTACATGAAGCAATGAAAATTCTCTTTTCATTATTTCATTAAAAAATATTCAGAATTTTAAAATCATAGACTTAATAAGTTATTAACCTATCCATATTGCTCAAATCCTTGCCGATCAAATCATCACTCATCCAAGTTATAGAGGCCTTAAGGTTGGCTATCAGCCTCACCCTTATCCTTGGTTAAGACCCTCCTAAATATGGTAACTGAAAGCAGAAAATTGCTTTTCATATGAACAAGCCACCACATTTGACATTGCGCAACCACAAAGCAATCATTCAAGGTTCATTAAAGATCAGGAATTTCAGAGATGAGAGAGAAGCTGCATAAATAATTTCTTTTAAAAGATCACATATAATTTGTACAGCACAAATTATAACCCAAAGTCTTAAACTGAAATGCAGTCATCACAACATTTAAGGTTTCAAAAAGGAGGGGACAGCGTATGTTATATTGAATTACAACCGGCTTCTAGTAAATAGAGATGATAAAATAAAGTGCTCTGTTTTGAGATGTGGTAGTGGCTTAAAAGAATGCAAGGTGCAGTAAATGTGGCACACCAGATAAAGGATACTGGCTGCAAAGTTCTGCAAGATAATATTACTATTTACCAATAGCTGGTAGCTCTGTAATCACATGGCCTGCCCCAATACACTAAACATCCTATAAATCATAACCTTGGCCGTCCTCAGAACATGAAGATCAAACTTCTTCTGGAGTACTGAATTTCTTTTTTTATTTAATCCACCTAGAATGGTATTTATGACCATACTAAACTCCATTGAAGCAAAGGTGCATTGGCTTTGAAACTTTTGTCACCAATTGTAACAACGGGCTATGCACAAATTTATGTCATTTGCATTGCTGAAGACTCGCAGATATCAGCAGGTATGCCAATCGTGTTGTCACACATGCAGCAGAAGTGCTCTTTCAAGGCTATACCTGTTTATCAACAATTTCCAGAATCCAATCTCTACGATACACGAACTGGAATGTCCACCAGAAGAAAATGATTCAAAACTCTGATTCTAAACTATCACTGTCTTGGCCAACCTATTGCTTGGAAATTAACCCTGCATCATACCGTCTGATACTAAACAAAATGTACTCATTGAAAGTCAAATAACATCATCTATGTACCTTGTAGGCAACCTAATTGCCTCCAGCTTTATATGACCTGCAAAATGGTCTTAAAATCAAGGAAGCATGTCTCCAAAGATTGAATCTAAGCCTGCATCACCCTTCCATAAATGTTTCATGTTTCTGAATTTTCCATAAATGGGAACTCAAAGCTAATGCATGTAGGCAACCTAATTGCCTCCAGCTTTATATGACCTGCAAAATGGTCTCAAAATCAAGGAAGCATGTCTCCAAAGATTGAATCTAAGCCTGCATCACCCTTCCATAAATGTTTCATGTTTCTGAATTTTCCATAAATGGGAACTCAAAGCTAATGCATGACTTTCCAAAATAGTCACACTTCCCTGCACTTTGCTAGTTAGACTGTGTCAGTGATCAGAACAAATTTCAATTTTATTATTTCTCTAACAAATTATACAAGAGACTACAATCTGGAAGACAAAAAATTAATGAAAACCTTATTGCTCAAAATTAAAGAAGTCTAAATCTTTAAAACTCTCCATCGGACAACTAAGCAAAATTTCAAGATTGCATCTCTTGATAACACTGCCCAACCACCAAATTTGCCAACAAGAATATCCCCTGTTCACTTGCATGGCAGCAATCGGCATCCAGAATTTACCTCATATTCAAAATTGTTTCCAAAGTGATGAGAACCACAACTATGCTGTCCTTGCTTTTTTTCTAACAATTCTCTTTCGGCGTGTCTTTGAAGGTTTGGCCTCTGGTTCCCCACTGCCTTGCTTGATACCAAGTAACCCAAGGCCAGAAATAATGGTGTTCTTGGATATGAACCACTTTGAACTTGGACTATTGGTAGCCTCTGAGGGTCTGTTGTATGCTTTCAACAGATTGTCTGACTGCAGCAGTGGATCAGCTTCCACCCCGAGCCAAGCATGTCTGGATATCTCCCCAATCTGAACATTCAATATTCTGCACACAGATGTGAAGCAAGGAACAACATATTAGTCAATTCAGCTACCAAACAAGAAACCAATTTCACAGGAAGATACAACATCAAACAGAAAAATTTATGCAAAATGCAGGGGAACATACTACATGTCAGAGTAAGCAAAAATTGAAACATGAGACTTGCTTACCAAGAAAAAAAAGAAAAAAAATGCAGCTTACTTCCCCCCAAAATTACTGACTTCCTCCACATGCTTTACTCTTGAATTATGGTTTCTATTGTACAACTGATTTTGGCTAAATGATAATGATATTCTTCTGAGTATAAAATTCAAGGCCTTTAAATCAAGAACCCAAAATGAAAATAGAAGTGTTGCTTTCACTTTCTGCGACCAATCAGGTAATTTGCAAAATCAGAATGGGAGGAAAATTTCTTTGATGATTATGACCATTCACTTTTCATGTACCCGAATATGATAATTTTTGTACCATATCATATTCAGCTTTAAACAATGAATCATGGATTCTTCAAAATGGTCAAGACCACAGTTCGCGATCTTAAAATCGGACCCCCCCCTCCAATAAGTACAATCTTGCTACAACATCAATACACTTCGTAGGGGGGTTCGCTACAGTGCACCGATACTCAATATGCCCCTTGTATGATGTACCAGTTTGGTACTGGTAAGGTACAGTATGCTCTGTCTAGACCAGTACACCATACCATTCACTCAATACTCAAAGTTCAATGAAACATAAATCAAGCCAAATTATTGAACATCGAGCTAAGTGTTCGAATCACCTATTGCATGCATTACCAGGATAACAAAAAAAGAAACAATGTGACAAAAGATAGATAAGACAAGGACATGATGATGGCAGAATAGGAGTGGATTTGAAACTTTTTTGGATATTTCAGAGGCAAGAACCAGCCTATTTAGAAGAGAGAAAATATGTTTGACTCAAAAAGTTAGCATACCCTTGCATCATCACATTTGAAAATCCTGACATATACACCTTTCATGAGACCTTCACCTCCCTAAAACATGTTATATGCCTTTAGGTCAAAGAGAAAAGTCTACTTCCCCAGTGTGCATAAAGGCAAGCCTAGGGTCTTCCGAAGATGGAAAATATTAGAGAGGTTGCCAACTTCACTTAAAAAAAAAAAAAAAAAAGGAAAAAAAAAGGGGCTAAAGCCCCTATTTCAAAACTCATGGGCTCCACTCCCAATCCAACAAACGAAACCAGGGCTCCAACCCATTCCGACACCATGGAGGAGAGAGGGCTCCACCTCCCTCCCTCCCTCTCTTCCTCTATCTCCTCCTCCCCTTCCCTCTCTCTCTCTCTCTCTCAGCCACCTTTTCTCGCTCTCTCCCTGACTTCCTCCCTACCTCTCTCTCCTTCTCCCTCTCCCTTTCCCTTGCTGGTTCCCCTTTGTCGGTACATGCCAGCATGGCACAGCGAGGTACCATACTGTACCATCGGCCTATCGGCACGAGTGCTGATTCTAGTACTGTAGATCTTGGATGGCTTCTATGCATCTTCATAGCCAAAAGTTATGTAGACTTGTCTTTTGGCAGTATTCAATTTTTTTAAAAAAAAAAAAATAGGGTGAATTGAATACTTATTAGGCTGATCACAAGGGGACATCATTAGGTTTCTCCCATAGAAGCAGGGAATTGAGTACTGAAGCTTTTGAAGTAAAGTTTTCAACTAAAAGGACTCATGGAAAATATATGAGCCTCCTAATCATTGAAGTTAAAGCCACAGTAATGAACTAAGACCAAAGATAATGTTAATATTCACATTAAAGAAGACCATAAGATGATACAGGGTTTCACAGTGGTCATGGAAGACCACACTTAATGCATTAGAACACATGAAGATCTGATAAGGCTATGAAAAGAAAATTGAAAAAAAAAAAAAAATACTAACCCTGCAGAAAAGCTACACCAACAGGATGGCAACCTACCTCAGTGCTGTGCTGAAAAAGATTGGCACTCCCAGAACATCAAAGCGATCGAACATAAATCTATCAATTCCACATAACAGCTGATACCGAAGGTTTGCATAAAGGCCCAAAAAAGAACCATAGCCAAGAGCATACGTACTGACAGATGGTATGGTCACCGATAACCTACCACACAATGTAATCAGTTGAAGCACATGCTGTAGGAGAAACTTGAAGCAACTTGCACAAGAACAATATTAAACACAGAGGCAAAAGGTGGTGTACACTAACCTCCCCTCCTTTTTTGCAGAGGAAACTTTCAACAAGATACCTTGAAGAGATCCAGCAATTACACCAACTAGACATAACTCTGGAACCTTGTAAAGGAAGAAAGATTGAATTCTTTTCTGCAAGTCAAACTCTCTCAGAGGATAGCTTTTTTCAAATACATTATTTGGAAGTTTCTGGATTGTATTTTGCAAGTCAAAACGGAATGTATTCCCATAGGAACGACATGGTGCAAGTGACCAGACGATAAATGCATTACAAGCCGATGCTGTCAGAACATTTATGAGTGCCAAATCCCATTCTTGTTTTATCCTGAAAACAACAAATCAAATGAATCTAATAAACAAAATAATGCACATTAAATCTTCTCTCTCCAATGTAATGGAATAAACACCTTTCTTTCCGATTCTTCAACTCCCACCAAACAGCACAACCAATAGTAGCTGCCTGTTCCAGGATTAGCTTATATAAGAAAGAGGGATCTGCAAGCATCCTGCAATCAAAGTTATAGTTAATAACATTTGAAGTAGGTTGAGCTCATATAGGAGAGGAAAAGATGGAATTAGCATCATCTACCAATATAAAGTTATACTAGATGGATTGCAAAATTATTCTAACCAATTTAGCAGTAGCAGGCAAGCAGACATAAGGTTCTGTTTATATGCTAGCATGGTAAAACATGAAAATCAAGTTTCATAATAAGGGCCTGTTCTTTTGTGGGTAAATATCATTGGTCAACTTTTTCATTAACCAACTTACTCATATTCTCATATTTTTCAAGATTGGTAAGTTACTTTCCATACATAGCATTTACCTATGAAATGGGGAAAAAATCTTACCTATCTAGGAGGTGGCTAACTTATTTTTCCATCAGCCAGTAAAGTAGGCATTTAATGTTGTTCCTAAAATGCCCCATCCTCATTTCCAATACCTCCATTATTCAATGTCTAATAACTCAGTCATCCACTTTCTCCAAATAGGTATTATAGAAAATATGAATAAATTTTAGCAACTTACCCAAAAAAGTATTAATGCAAAAAAACATGGGGAATAGATCTCAAAGCCACTTTCCCATATGTAAAAGAACATGGGTACAACATTTTTCTGTCTAAATGTTACTTGAAAAATATTTACCTAGAAAAATATAGATTCCTAGGTAAATTTTTTACCCACAAAAGAACAGGCCCTAAAGGAGTGCAGGAAGCAGTGGCAATAGTAATTGTGCTCGACATATTTCATATTTGAGACTACTATATAGCAGGCGCTTACAAATATGCCTAATTTAAATATATCCTACATTATTGACCAGTCTCAAATGTTATAGGACCAAATCATTTTGACAAAACTCATCGGGCACCAAATGCCCAAAGCATAATAGGACTTGTGAATGGCTGCATTTCCTACATTTCAACAACCATACTTCATCTACACAAAATGGAGACAGCCTACATCAATCTCTATACATCATGCAAAAGGATTAGAGTTCGACCATGCACAGCTGGCCCCAAAAGTCCCTTCAAATGGTGCCTTTTACCCTTAAGTGTTAAATCTAGGGCTGCTGATGGATCGAGCCTGGGCAAGCCCATCATAAGTGACCAGAATTTAAATAAATAAATAAATAAAAGCAGGCCTGGCCTAGTACAGGCCCAAAATTTAACATTTTCGTTAGACCCATGCTCGGCACAAATTTGGCCCAAGGCTCAAATGCTATCATAAATAAGAATACATTTCCTTTAACAAGATTCACAAGGGAAACAATAGGAAAAACAAACCTGAGCTACCACATCAACCTCTAACCCGAATCATGATGTCAAATCCAACCCTTAATGCTACCACCTATCCTTCCTCTGTCGCTCGCCCCCACTCATCACATTCTCTATGCCGGTTGCCACCATCCACCGAGTTCTCTCCTGCCTATCGCTCTTGTGTTTTTTCGACAGCTCATCATCTCCCACTGCCCATCGAGACCTCTCCTCTTCGCTTGCCTCCCATGACATCATTCTTCCATCTCTCCAATAATGGAGAACATGGTGATCAAAATGGCATTGAATGGCAGAAGCAATGGATGATAGACAATGGTGGCAACTGAATGCAGCAGCAGATGATGAATGTTTGTGGTGATAAAAGGTGGCAGCAAAGGTCTACGACAACAAATAGCTAGCGATAGGCAGTGATGTCAAATGTGGGGAAGGAACGCAAGAGGAGATGGAAAGATATTGGAGGAAAGTTACGGTTCAATATTAGAGGCCCTTTTTTTTGGGGGGGAGGGGGGGCGCACTTATCACCAGTCCTAACTATAATGACAGAATCACAACACTTCTCTTAACGATAAGACTTTCTAACGAATGTGTCTCCTGCAATCAACCATGGTCCCCCTCTGGATGCTAACTTAGTGAATAGCAAGAAAAAAAAGAGTTGTATGCAAATTGGAATGAAAAGCACATAGTAGTAACCATAGAATACTGAACCGTCCTATACCGTTCGATACGGAGCGTACCATACCATACCGGTCTCGTACTGGTACCCCGTCTCGGAGCATACCGATATTACCTTACCGTACCAAACCGCATACCGATATTAAGTAGGATTTTACAGGTATGAGGTCCGGTACCGAGATAGCGAACCTTGGTACTAACTAGAAAAGTATAAGCAAACTATCTATACAAGCATCTCTCTGCTCATATGGTTTCACATACAAATACATGCACATATGCTAAATATTCTTTTATACAAGCATATAGAGAAAATAATATAAATTTCAATGTACGTTGCTAAATGGCAAGGTCATAGCAAGCATTTTAGGGTAATTCACTTTGCATCCCAATTAGGCTTTATAAAAAAGAGATCAAATAGTTTTTTGCATCCCAACTACATTATTGCTAGGAATCTAAAAGAATACATGCCTGGATTAATAATATTAGTTAAAGAAACATAAGAATCACAAACCTATATATATTTTACTAATTAGTAGGTATAAACTCCAAAAACAATGGGATTCTTATGGCTATATAATAAGTTGACAGTCAAGTCAGTCATGTACAAAGAACATTAAATAGGACCACTTCCAAAATCCAAGTATGCATGTGATTAACATCGGGTTACAAACATCACTGGTAAGAGAACTTAAAAATAAAAAATTTTAACATTACATAGGAATTCATAGTCAAACAATAAATTTAGGAGCAATTGGTCCATTGTCATCTAGGAGTAGACTTATAATTACTGACTATTTAGTCATGATTAAATCTCTATTTTGCAAAAAGGGATGGGCTTATTAATGCAATGCCCAAGGTAACAATATATTCAAGCAAATTAGAGGCCATCTTATTTTATGTAACCACCCATTCTCTAATGATAAGGTTCACCGAACCGTGCCAAACTAAATGGTTCGGGGGCATTTCGAGCCCTATTGGTTGCAAACCGAGATGGTTCGCCTTTCGAATCGGAACATCGAACAAGAGAGAGAGAAAGAGAGAAAAAGAGATGAAGAGAGAGAAAAGAGAAGGAAAAGAGGAGATGACACCATCGGAGGGCCGATGGGGCCCACCAAGGCCGTTGGAGGGCTGCGGAAGCTTCTGTAGCTCTGTGTTATCTGATAGGGCATTTAATCGAGAGAGAGAGAGCGAGCAAAAGTATCGATGGATGACCGCTGTGGCCAGCAAACGGCGGAAAAGGCACGGACGGAGCCACAGCCGTGGAATAGGAGCGACTGTCCCTATTCGTCGTATTTTTTAAAATGATGATAAATAGTGAAGCAGACAATGGGTTTGCAGGCTGCGATTTCGTTGTCCGACGGCCACGATGGCTATTCAAAAGCCCTCCGACAGCCTCTGCATGGACTTCCCCTCGCTACTTTTCTTTTCCCTCTTCCCTCTCTATCTCTTTCTCTCAACCACGATTTGGCAGAGGAAGCAGAGGCCATGGCGGCCCTTTGAGTGCGCTCGTAGCCTGCCTATGGCTACCGCCGGTATCTCCTCCGACCACCCTCTCCCTCCCTCCCCCTTTCCTTTTTCTCTTATTTCTTCCTCCCTGATTCTTTTCTTCGCTTCTGTGTCGATTTGCGCTGGTCCGGTCTAGTACGGATCCATACAGCCTCATACTGCCGACCAATTGGCGTGAGTCCCAGTATCGATTCTGCAATCCTGGATCTAGTTAAGTGAAATTAGAACTATAACTTGTGTTATCATCAAGTTCTTGATAGACCAATAAAAGTTTTAAGCTAAATTATTGAGGGGGTGATGATATTCTACACAATAATTTAATGGAAGTGGTAGAATGCTATTCGTGTATATTTACAATTACTAACCATTTAATCGTGATTAAATCTCTAGTTTACAAAAGGGATGCACTTATTAATGCAGTGCTCAAGGTTACAACATATTCTAGCCAGTCAGAGGCCATCTTCTTTTTATGTAACCAACCACCCTGGTTTAGTCACGTGAAATAGAACTATAATTTGTGTTATCGTCAAGTTCAAAAGAGAACACTAAAAGATTTAAGCTAAATTATTGAGATGGATAATGATATTCTACAAAATAAGTTAATGGAAGTGGTAGAATGCTATTGGATAATTAAACAATTTTAAAATACTTGGAATTTGATCTCCAATACAGGGCAAACTTAAAACATGCTGAGACAAAACTACCACCTCTAAAGCCATATGAACAAAAGTTTAACTAGATTTACACTAATGACTATGAAGGTTGAGATTATCAAACCTCTCAAAATTTTGTCATCAATCCAAAATATTCTTATGGTGGCTAGAATGTGGTGTTGATAGTAAAATATATTTTACCATAAGAAGTTCCAAATAGAAATACATACCCTCCCTTAAAAGAAAAAAGATGGATGACTTCATGAAGACATTTTATGGGCTATCGAATTGCAACATAAGTTGCCTGATTTTGGAAGAACAACACAAAGTTTAAAATGAAATTAGGTGCCTCCAAAGGGCTTCTGTTATATAGATGCCGACTAAAAACTTCAGTAAGCCTGAGGCAAAGAGCTCCTTCTAAGACAGGTGGGAGGCCTAGTAAGATGTATTTACAATGTTGAGGTATGCCACACCAACTTCATTTTATGAAACAAAAGAAGAAATCACTCATCAACTACTCAAGCCACATCCTGAAGTTCAAGAATACCGTTCGCATGTCTTAAAAATTGTAGGTAGTAAATGAGTGGCTAGGGAGCTGTTTCCTAGGCACCAACAACTGCCTAAGCACACACAGGTCAGCATGCCAGATCCAGAAAAATTAAAAAAGACTAGGCATCAAACAAACAAATAAACAAATAAATAAAGTCAGCACCTCAACCTCTAGGACAGAAAGACTACGCACAATTACATGTAGACAAAGAGAGAGAGAGATAGCATGGGGCCCTTTGCAAGTGAATGAAAATCAAATGTAAGCCTACAAGCCTGAAATATGTGAAGGAGTCAATCAGATGCAATTAAATATCTTTCTCAAGAAAATTGAAACCTTTCTATTGCTTTACCTTCCAATAAAAGCCCTAGATAGGGATTGTGGAAGAGCCCGAGAAATGAACCTAGATGTTGTTGGCCTTGCATTAATTGACAAGAATCGTACCATTTGTGCAGAGCTCACCAAACCCTATAATGTGGGTCATATTTGTTTAGTGGCCTAGAATTTTAGCCTAACAAGATAAATAAAGACAAGGATACCATTTCATAAGCTTGACGCAGTCCAGCAGGCAAATTTATCATAGTTTTGTACCACTCCTGAAGCACCGCATCCACAAATTTCCTATCAAAGAGCTGCCAAAAGTACAGAAATGATTACTGCAGATTGAGGTATATGTTTTCACCTTCACTTTGCTTCTGACCATAGAATAAATCCACCAACCTCTTGAAGGACAAGGCGCCTTCTAAATAATCCACCTTCATCTCCTTCATCATCTTCGTCAAAGTCATCAAAGTAATCATCATCGTCACCACCATCATCGCCACCATCGCCCCCACCATGGAAGTTTTTCTTTCCAATATCTCCACCTCCTCCACCTGTTGCTGTCTGCACCAATAAAATAAAAATAGGCAAGATTGGTTGAAAAAAATTCGAAGACATAGGACATTAGCAGGGTGAAAATGTTAAAGTTCAGCACATAGGGAGGGGGACTCTCCATTCTACTCATTAGAAGTGGTACAAACTCTGAACAGATACAGAAGCAAGAAAAGGAAGTTTATCTATTTAGGTCACAAGGGCAAAGTGACTTACAGAAAAAAGTGAGAAATTCATTAAGTAATATATTTAACTCCTACAGAAAAAGACCAATTAAACCAACAAATCACAAAGAGAATCCAATAATTCCTCGGAAAATGCTAGGACTCTGTAAAGATATATGAAAGCAGTATTGCTATAGCCAAATATCCAACTCCTGTCTGCTGTTTTTATCCTCACATGTATACAAGCAGTTCACTTTACCTACAGACCTTCTTTATTCACTCACAAAGCAAGAAACCAACTACACCCTGCATTTTCACTTCCATAGGAACAGAATAAATCTCCCAAATGGAGCATGAGAACTCATAAGATAGTAGGAGGAAGCCCCCTCCTTAGAACACAAACGCACACAGCATCCAAAATATAGACATCTCAAAATGAGCTTCACATAAATATCCTCTAGAAGTCACACTTAGAATGTATGTCAATGGAGGTGCCTAGACTTTAGAAGGAATGAATAGGTCATGCATGTTTCATGTGCAAAAAACGTTCCCAACCACAACTAAGGCTCTGTTTGGCGAAGCTTTTGGAAAGCCAAAAAGTGCACTTTCTAGCCTTCCAAAAGCACTTTTGAATGGTATAGTGGTATTTGGTAAAAAAAAAAAAAATTGATAGGTGTTTTGGCTTTGCCAAAAAAGGTCTACTTGGAAGAAGCTCTGTTTTGAAGCTTCTTCCAAAAAGTGTTTTTTGGTGGATATCAGAAATTTATTTGGCTTTATAAAATTTTTGCAGTGACCAAAATGCCGACAAACAAATCTCATATTTAATACTAAAATTATAATATTATATGACATTATATCATAATAATATTATATTATATCACATCATATTATGTTATATAATTATACTATAGTATACAATATTATATTACACTATATTATAATAATATTATATTATATTATTAGATTAGATTATAATAATATTATACTAGATAATAATATTTTTATATGCAAGCATATGTTTACGTTGTCTTATACTCTATTGTACAATACTAATGCAATGTCTTTTATTATCATTTTGTCATACCAAAAGTATTATCTCAGTTTGATTATCAAATATATATTAAAGTTTCACAGCACTTTAGAAATATCATTACCAAATAGTAAATAGCTTTTTTTAAAGCTCTGCTTCCAAAAGCTACAAAAGCTTTACTATAGTAATCCCAAACACTGCCTAAGTCAGATATGAAACAAAAATCATCTCCTCTAATTCTACATCACATAAGTTCCCTCCATTTAGTAGGTAACCTCACTTGCAACAAATAACTATGTCCCCCCAATCCATAATGAAGGACAAAAGCAAGAAAAAATTTCCCTAGCAGATATCCTTCTTCCTCCACCAAGAGTTGAACCACCAAGTTAATAAACATCTGGCAGTCAAGAAACAGACAGGAAGAAGAGCCTTGATAGCAGATATCCATCCAGGATCAATCCTTCAAAGAAAAGTTATACTTGCATCATCTTATTCTTGTTCATCATTTCAACTTCCTTCTGTAGTAACTCACAAGGGTTAAACCCTTCAAATATCCATTTGACAAAACAAACCACAACAAAAAGTACAACCTTTTCTGGTGCTGTTCTTGCTTCCCTAATGATAATTTCATCAACATTAAATGTAGCAAGCAGAGTATCCTGAACACTAGGTAAACTCAAAAGCTCAAAATCATATTTCAAACTTAGCAAAATTGAATCGGAAACCATAAATCTCTATTAATGCAACCGAAAAGACAGAGTCAATAGGCATAACGAGAGCAAAAAGCCAGCAAAGTTCATTAATTCTTCTTTAGCTAATCAATAGACATACAAAATCTCATCTTTTAAGGGTTTAAAAAAAAATCATATAAAATATCAAAATCCATGGAGAGACAGCTATTACCAAATTTCCTTGATCTCAAACCCGCGAACTAGAAACGAATAAAACGTCCCAATAACAAACGCAAGAAAGATGAAAAGAAACTAAGTTAAATCCAAATTCGAACCGCAAAACACTTCTCCCTTTACCTCAGCGCTCGACTGTGTAGTCTTCTGGGAAAGATCGAGCTTAGACTTCTCCAGCGTCACCGCCCCAAACGCCCCGTATTGCCCCTTCATCACCGGTGCCATCACGCCGGACACCAACAAAGACGACGACGAGGAGGAGCATGAGGGCGGATCGGAGTCCGGGGAGGCGGCGAAGCAGCGCTCGAGGGCGTCCCACTGGCCGGGCTCCACGTCTCCCGGCATGGCCTCGGGGGCGGGGCGGGGGCGGGGCGGCGGCGGCCCTGACGGCAAGGCGGTGCTTCGGCGGGCCGACGAAGCCCGCCGGCGGGAGGAGGGGCGGTGGCGGCGGCGGGGTAGGGGATGGCGATTAGGGTTTTGGGAGAGGGAGAGGTTACTGGGGGGGAGGCGAGAGCGGCGGTGGAGGGCGATGAGAGGCTGCGGGGTCGCGGCTTGGAAGACGGCGTGGCAACCCATCTTTCTCCCTCCCTCTTCTCTCTCTCTCTCGCTCTCTCTTTATATATCTTGCGGCCTTTCTTGCTCGTTCTCCTGGCCTTGTTCCATCTCCAGGGCTGGCGTTGCTGCCCTCCGTGCTACTCTCGTTTGCAATGCGCTCGTGGAAACGCTTCCCGGCATCTCATTTTGAGAGAGTTGGCCGTGGGGCCCGTCTACCTTGACCGATAGATGGATATCGCGTTGTTCGGGTTACGACGCATCAATGGGCGTTGCGGGGGGAGCATGGCCCAGGTGGCTGTTGTCCGTTGTTGCTGCATCTCAATTGGTAAAGGTTTAATTATACGAAATATTTAAAATTTTTTAAAATTTTTAAATTTTATCTTGAATTCTTATTTAGTACAATCAAATTGTTGAATTTTTAAATACTTTCAACTCGGATCCTAATTCTAATTTTCATCTATTTATCGTGATTGAGTTATCAAATGATACATAGGTCTTTTGTGCTAATCTAAAAAAATTTTAGAAGTCTTTCTCTTCTCCTTTCTCGAATCTTCTTCCATCTAGAATTTTTATTAATGAGAAGACTAAAAAAATCTTCTCCCTCCAAATTTTTATCTTCTTTCTTTTCTATTTTTTTGAAATAAAAAAAAATTATTTTTAGATTAGTAAATATCAAATTAATGCAACTCAATCTCCTCCAATTCTCTTTCACCCTAGCTTCACTATTCCACTTGCCTCTCATCAATGGAAGAAATCCTCTTCTTCACTCACTCACTCAAGACCCTCTTCCTTCCCTTTTTGGTTAGCAATTCCTTCATTTTTAAAAGTGTCTCCTTTAGGCTGCTTCCCATGGCCAAAATAGGAATATCACCTCCTCTCTAATTGAAAGCCCAACGTCTTGAGTTTGTAGGTTCTGCATCTTTTATGTCCTCCTCAAGACTAGCCTTACAAGCTTTCAATCTAATCTATTCATCTTTTTAGGTTTTGAATTTTTTTTTTTTTTATGTTTAATTTTATTTTTGGCAATTTTTGTTAGCGTCTACTCCATGCATTATCCCACCATTTATGTTGTTTTGTGTTTGTTTGGCAGAGAAGGAGAATGATATTGCTCATTTGGGGTTTTTCAAATGAATTGAGAGCTTGCAAGGGAGATTAAGTTTGTAAGCCCTTGTCTTCTTTTTTTTATCGATTTCTTCTCCCATTATTTGTTTACCATAAAATTTTAATAATTTAAACTGGATGTTTTTATATCAACTTCTTTTATTATATAAGTAACTTGACGCCACATAAACAAATCATGTAATATGATAGGATAATAGAAATTAGAGCTAAGATTTAAATTGAAATAATCTAAAACTTTGATAACCTGACTACACTAAATAAAAGTTCAGGATGAAATTGAAAATCTCCAAAAAATTTAAAATTTTTCATATGATTAAGCCATTTGTAAAATATGGATCTCCCTTTATCTTCTTTTATTTCAATCTATAGATTTTTAATTTAAATCACATGTAACACAAAAAATATTAATTATGCAAGAAAATCTTAAATTATTTAGAAGTTCTTTTTTTAATTTTGATTTAGTACAATCATATCATCTAACTTACAAATTCGTATAATTCATACCTGATTATGAATTTTGTTTTGTTAATATAATAGAATTATCATATAATATCGTATGACATACTTATATTATGGAAGAGATGATACAAAAGGTGACATCATATGACAATTAAGATTGACATCATACAATTCAATCACGACAATTAAACAAAATCTGTAGCTAGGGTCCAATTTAAATGAATTTAAAAGTTGGATAATACGATTGTACTAAATTGAAAACTTCCAAATATTTTAAGATATTTTCATAATTAATCCAAAAAAATGTCAATCATTTCTACCATTATGGAAGGGGATCTTGACTATGGATTTTATGGATTGCTGTAAACCTCAGTTAATACTTTTGGTGGTGCCTGATGTTTGAGGTACATTAGGCTGTTGTAACCATCCCTGACCATTTCAAATAGGCTATTAATGTCTTGCTCATCTTCATGTACATGTTCTTCTTCAAATAGCTACTATAGGCTAGTGGTGGCTATGGTTATTTCTCATGACATAATCCTCCCAAGGGCTCACAAGAGAGAAATATTGAATTGGTTGATCCAAATAAATACAAAGTTGAGGATGAGATCCGGATTTGCAAAGCCAGGGCCAAATGTCTCACTTGGTATTTGGTAGCATCATGGTTGTTCACAAGGAGAGTGCTTTCATTGAGTTGGAATTGGGATGCGAAAGTTACCATCCAAGGCTTACATTAGAGTGCTTGTGGGAACTAATATTAGTGCAGTTAAGAAAAATTTTTTCATTCTAGTACAGCGAAGAGTGTAGGTTTTTTTGTGGGATTAAAGGTGTAGTATAATTATAGTATGGTTGCAAGTAGGACTCAGGTGTAGGGTTTTTGAATGCAATAAAAAATAGGTTATCAACTTGAGCCCAGAACTGCATCCAAACAACCAATGTCATATTGAACAGGGAGCAAGAGGCAAACTAAATACCATATGTTTCAATGAATCTAGTCCCACCATAAATTACTATAAATAAACTATTTATTAGAAGTACTAAAATAACCAAAATATTGAGACTACTTGTTATAACTGAAGCTTGTATTAAGCTTAAGTAAGCTAAAGACTTAAATTATTACTTGAGAAATTATTAATTTACCTAATACTGAACTGAAAATAGACTAAAAGATTTAGCAACTGATTGAGAAGCAATTAATGTGTTGGTTGTAAGGAACTCCAGTAGCATGAATAAACTGCATTAGAAGTAATTGTGTTGCAATTGTACATCGATTCAGAGTCAATCCAATCCATTTCACAACCTTTCAGAGACAATCTAATTGATTTCACATTGAATCCCATTTATTAATAGCAAATTGAGGTTGAATAAATTAGACTATCTGGAGCATAAATATGTTCATAATAGATCCATACTATAACTTTGATTAGAAACAAACTACTACATCCATATTGTACATTTGAACGTGAGATGCAATACTTTTGAAACTGGAAACAAATTGGTATACACATAGGACACGAACAAAATATAAGATTAAGAGATAGTGCAATGATTGTATTGAACTATCTCAGAAAATTAACTCGAAAGAATTAATCAAATTTTTTGAAAAAAACATTGAAACTTTAGAGGGTCGAAATATATTTTTCTTAAATTTTTTTGACCCATCTTCTCTCTGTTTAAACACTAGTAGCATTTGAAAAGGGCTACCCTCTCATTGTGTAGCATATAGCTTATTGTTTATGAGCCTTTTTCTAATAAAATTAAAAAAAAATACTAGCAAAAACAAAAGTTTGTCTATACAATACAATATTAGTAATTATTAATTAAAATTATATCTTTGAAATGAAAATCATAATTGATATGGCTTCTTAGCTTCTTTGTGCAATAAATCATGAATTAAGTAACCAAGCATAATATACATCGAACTAAGACGATGAAATTGCATCCAAAGTTCTTTTATTTTTTAAATAACATTTGTGACTACCATGCATTTCCACAAGTGAATGCATATCTTACTGTATATATCCATAAATACAATATATATATATATATATATGATGCATGTCATGTTTAAGAAGAGGAATAAAAAATATAAAATTGATTATAAAAATATAAAATAAAAAATAATATTCACTTAATTAAATATAAAATAAAAAGAAAAAATATATAGACATTAACAGAAACAAAAGAGGAGAAAATAATTGATGGATGAATATTTGCATCTCATTAAGCATTGATATATTATTTGTTGTTTAATTTTGTGTTACTTATTTTGTTATTAACAATAATTTTTTACATCTCTTTATCAACATAAGAAATAAGAAATTCAAAAGATAGAGTAAAGGAGATGTATTATTTTTTATAATCAGTATATACAAAAGACATTATTATTTATATAAGATGAAACACTGATTTGAATAGAAAAAAAGAAATTTATATTTATAAGAAGCTTAGGCATTGATGAAACTTTGGCCAATATTGTAGCTTTCATTCTTTTAATTTTAAATATTTCTTGAGATAATTAGAGAAAGAGACTCGAGGGAAATTGAGTGTATTTTCTTTTTTTCCTTTTTTAATCAAGGATGTTTTGGAGGAAATACACACACAAAAATATATATACATGAGTCCAACCATCTTCTATAGGTTGAAATTTTATACTTATTTTAAATGGATTTATCCTTAAATTCTTTTTGGTGTTAGTGTTAATGCAACCAACTTGTAATATTTATTAATAAAATTACTATCATACTTAAAGTTTGTTAAAGTTAGACTTATATACGCACCATATACATACCATTATAGACAAGCATTTCATATACGAATCAGAAGATTTTATCTTCTTATTCTTTCCTTGTTTCTCCTTCTCTTAACACTTTTATTGTCAACTCCCTTTATATGCATAATTGCATGCATGATAATCTATTCTATTATATAACATAATTCTAACACTCCAATTTTACCTATTCATGAAGCGTCTTTAATTATCTATGACTCTACTTATCAGCCGCTTCATTTTATTTTTTTATTTTTTTCCTTTTATTCACTCTTTTTTCTTTGTAAAAGGTGAGATATTGCATAGAAATCACCATGATTGGGGTTTAGGAAGACTCTTAGCATATACCCAGCACCATTATAGATCAATATTCCAATAAATCATGTCCACAGCAAATGATTATTCCATGATGTCCAAAATATCAATCTTGATCTAGTCATTCCATAACACAAACAAAACCCCAAACTTCAATTAGCTTGCATACATATCCCATAATCAAATCTAAGTGTCTTATCTTTTTTCTAATCCATCCATTCATGTAAGTTGCACCACCCCCCCCCCCCCCCCAAAACTTCAAAGCTTGTTTTTATCTTTTGGGTCCAGACCCTGTGAAGCTGGACCCAAGCCGGGCCGTCCAATCCCGGCCCATGGTCATCAGCTCCAGTCCCGAGTGCTTCTCGAGTCTCCCCAACCGTACTTGGTCCGCTACTCCCTCTCTCTCTCCTCTCGGTGCTTTCGCCCCGCCCTACCATGCTTTCCGTTTAACCGCAGGCTTTAAATCCGTTATTCTCATAACCCCGTTATGATCCCCGATGACGTGTCACTCTCACCTGCGTATAGTTCCCGGAAGCCAACTCCGCTCTCGCGGACACCACATCACCCCTCTTCCTCTCTTTATAAACAAACTTCGTCGTGACCCATATGAGAGAATGGAAAAAAATAGAACGGGAAGAACCAAAACTCCTTCCTTTCCTCTCCCCTCTCTCTCTCTCGCTCTCTCCCCACCTTCGCCCTCTGGATTGGATCCTCTCCTTTCGATTCGCTCGATTTTAATCGGTATCTGGATCGAATCGATAGAATTATAGTCTTCCCCTTCGATCCAGCTTCAACTCGGACCTCTTCTGGCCTTTTTTGGTGCAGAAACGAGGAAAAAAAAAGCACGAGCATCGGCTGGCGGTCCTTGGAATTCTTGGCCTCCGTGGACGTCCCGGCGCTTTAGATGATGTATTTCGTCCTCATCGGTCTTTTATTTCTTGATCTCCTCCGATCTGACCCTAAAAGACTGGATCTTTTACCCTCTCCGCTTTCCCCTGATTTTGATCTTGTTTTTATGGGGTTTTGAGGGGAAGGGATGGTTGGATTGTGCTATTTGGTGCGGTTTTGATGTAAAAGATGTGATTTTTTTTCATCCGGGTTAGTTTTTTGATGAGGCCTTTAGGGGTCTGGAGTCGGAATTCGCTGGCTCCCTTTCTTGTTTTCATGGTTTTGGATCTCTTTGGTTTTGGTTTTGAATAAAGTTAGTGAAAAGATTGGATCTTCTTCATGGGGATCTGACCTCTTGCAGTTGTTTTGAGTGATTCTTTTTGTGAAATTTTGTGTTGATGGTGTATCTTTCCTTGGAATCTTGAATTGGATTGCGTTTTGGATTTGGGGAGTCAGCGTTGATGGATAATCTTTAAATGGATTAAGAAAAGTATTCTTTTTGAAGTGGAATTCTTTGCTTTATAGCTGTCCGAGAATATGCTTTCTTTAGGGAGGGGCACAGTTTATCTATAATCCTTTTTCTCTGTTCTGTTGGGTGTCTACTATTCGTTTATCTGATTTACATGAAAATTTGACTATATGGGTGGTGCAATAACTACTGTTGTTTTTTTCTCTTGGTCTGTCTGTAGATTACTTTTGAACAATGGTTTCAGAAATGGCTGTCTTTCTTTCATTTCTTTTGAGACATGGGGTTGTTGTTTTCAGAAATGATTTTTTTTTCCTTTCAAATTGTGAGAGTATGTTACAATCATTCATCTGCCATTGGTTAGATAGTTTTATTCATTTAATTTTATTATTTCTCTTGATTCACGGTTTCCAGCTCTTGAAAGAAGATCATCTCTAGTCTAGGTGGTCTGGATTTCTATTAGCGTCAATGAATGATGGAACTACAGAAATCCTTCATATTATCTGATAGCTCTCCTCTCTGTTTGTGTTAAACTTTTTGTGGTCTATAGCTGGATTCTTGCTGCATATGATGAAAAATTGTAACATTGGCCCCGTTTAATCTGTATAGGTTTAAGTATCCAAACCTATGGAGTTGATTTGTGCATTGAGAATCCCTCATCAGAAGACACACGATAGCCAATAATAGTAAGTGTTGCTACGTCACTGCAGGCAGTTTTCAATTGTCTAGAATAGTGCTTTCATGATCTTGTTGCTGTCAAAATGGACTGCAGCTTGAACTCCCTTTCCTGCTTAAGCTTGGGGCACTGCAAGTTCGGGCAGTGCCCAATGGACACCACTACCAGCGAAGCCACTCCTTCAATAACCTTCCACACTATCGTAGACCAGCCACTCTCTCTCGTCTCTCCATTGCAGCAAGCCTTCCAGCGTGTGCAGCGCCACTGCTTTGGTGACTCCACCCCAGGGGAATTCCCCTTGGCGGCAAACCCCTCCATTGTCCTGCATGTCCTCACTGCTTGCAATTTGGATCCTCAGGATCTTGCTAATCTAGAGGCAAGTAGTGTTTTTTTTCATTCTCTTTTCGTTGGAATTGATAATGCTGCTGATGGATCTCGTGGTCGTGGCAGGCAACATGTACATTTTTCAGGAAGCCTGCCAATTTTGCTCCTGACTTCGAATTGTCTATATCGGAGCTAGCAGCATTGGACATGTGCCAAAAAAGGGCCATCTTTAAGCCTATGAAAAATGAGGAAAGAGAATATCTTAAGCAACGCTGTGGGAGCTCCTGGAAATTGGTTCTTAGGTACTTATTGGCAGGTGAGGCCTGTTGCCGGAGAGAGAAGTCTCAGGCGATCGCTGGGCCTGGCCACAGCATTGCCGTGACTTCAAGCGGGGCAGTCTACTCCTTTGGATCCAACAGCTCCGGGCAACTTGGCCTTGGCACGTTAGAAGAGGAGTGGAGGCCGCGTCTTATCAGGTGCTTTTAAAATTTTCAGTTGCTTCATACACTTGATGCAAAAAAAAGTACCGAGAACACGAAATATTTGGTCCTTGGCAGATCACTGCAAGGCATTCGAATCATACAAGCAGCAGCTGGAGCTGGACGGACAATGCTGATAAGTGATGCTGGACAGGTTTATGCATTTGGCAAAGACTCCTTTGGAGAAGCAGAGTATGGAGTTCAAGGTTCGAAGGTTGTAACAACACCGCAGATAGTAGAATCATTGAAGGGCATATACATTGTTCAAGCGGCTATAGGGAACTTCTTCACTGCGGTCCTATCTCGAGAGGGAAGGGTTTACACGTTCTCTTGGGGTAATGAGACAAAACTAGGTCACCAGACAGAACCAAATGACCATGAGCCCCGTCTTCTCTTAGGCCCTCTTGAGAACATTCCAGTGGTGCAGATTGCTGCTGGCTACTGCTACCTGTTAGCATTGGCATGTCAACCGAGCGGCATGTAAGTTTTCCTTTCTAGAAATACAAGTGCCATGAAGTCCAATTTCTAGTAGTACATCCTTTGGTGGTGAAGGTTTGGGGAGTAGGATACCTTAAAGCATATAATATCCAAATGCATGCACACATATTTTTATCACGATGTTTCAATGGAACTCGAGTATGTCGGATATTATCCAGAGAGACTGTATCTATTGGCAAGTTCTAAATTGTCTAACTGTAACAAATTAATTTCACCAATGGGGCATTCTAATGACTGTAGATGTTGTTATGGAGTTCTGAACTATCTACATTTTGTTAGATAGTCTACTTAATTATTGTGCTACAAGGTTTCTCTGCATCTTAACAGTTCTCATGATGAAGTATGCTCTGAGGTTGTCAAGAGACTCTTGACACCGTTTTTCCATGACTTGGAATGCTTTCCATCTAGCCTGTTGTCTTTCCTCTCATCCTATAGTTGCCAATGTATTGCAGGTCTGTGTACTCCGTTGGCTGTGGTTTAGGAGGGAAGCTTGGGCACGGATCTAGGACTGACGAAAAGTACCCAAAGTTGATCGAGCAATTTCAGACTTTGAACCTGCAACCTATGGTGGTTGCAGCAGGTGCCTGGCATGCTGCTGTTGTGGGACGGGATGGACGGGTATGCACCTGGGGATGGGGACGTTACGGCTGCTTGGGTCATGGGAATGAGGAGTGTGAGTCTGTACCCAAGGTGGTGGAAGCCTTGAGTAACATCAAAGCTGTCCATGTTGCAACCGGCGATTACACCACCTTCGTGGTGCTGAAACAGGGGATGTCTACTCATTCGGGTGTGGAGAATCCTCGAGTCTGGGACACTCCACTGGTGCTGATGGACAGGTTTGGCATCCTTTCTCATGTTATCAATTTTTGATTTGTAAAAAAGAACACATCATACCATTTAATCCAATTCTTGTCTTTCTTACTTCCCAATTTAGAAGTTATAGCATGATGTAATGAATCATGGCAGTAGCTTAACCTTGAAACTCATTAGCTGGTGGGTTGCTCAGTTTGATTATTGCCTGCATATTTTTTAACTATAATGTGGACAGTCAATGGAAAGGGAACTCACTATCTTGATGATGCAAAATTAACATCATCAGAGTTTGAAGCATTGAAATGTTTCTCACTGGTTTGTCTCCCTTCAAGCACTAGCAATGTTCTCGATTCACGTATTTGCTTTTCACTGAGTAATGTCTTGTTTGCAGGCCAACAGACATACAAATGTTCTCAGCCCGGAGTTAGTCACCTCGCTAAAGAAAATCAATGAGAGGGTAGTGCAGATTAGTCTCACAAACTCGATATATTGGAATGCGCATACATTTGCTCTTACAGACTCTGGAGAGCTGTATGCATTTGGAGCTGCGGACAAGGGACAGCTTGGCATTGAACTTGTTGGACAACAGAATGAGAGAGGGACTCCAGAGCGTGTCGACATTGATCTTAGTTAGTTCCCATGGAATACTGTTCTTTATCTTGTTCATTCCAAAAGGCTTCTTTCAATTTCATTCGGCACCATGGCTTCTCTCTCTGTCCTCTCATACCGGTGCCAATAACCATGATCATGCTCATCAAGGTGACTCATCCAAAGCATCTCGTGTTCGTATGCCATGACCATTTAAAATTCTTGTCCATATGTAAATATGAAAAAAAAAAAACCCTGTTCAATGCATGATCGAGCTAGAAGCAGGGCCCAGGTGAAGCACTTGGATCTCTTGAACATTTATAGCTGACATGCAATTGATTGGTTTTAAATTCAAAGTGTGCAAATTAATTCAATGTCTTCATGTCATTGCTGGAAGAATGCCATTGTGATCTCTGGAATGTGTGCACCATTGATAAAATGTTATGGCTCAAGGTAGAACTTAGGTTTGACTTCAAACTGTGCAAATTAATTCATTGCCTCAAGTGTCATTGCTCGAAGAATGCCAATTTGCAACGCATTTTACTCAAAATTTGTTTTAGTTATTCTTTTCTGAACCCCTGGTGGAGATGAGTAGGCCATAGGATTTCTTATGGTAGTGTGCATGCTTGTCAGTGATGACATAAACTAGTCTGTACTCTCTGAATTTATTTACATTCAAGTCATCAAATTCTTTTCCTGAAGGGGTAGGTGATTGTACTCTGTAGGCGAAGAAAAGAAGGGGCACTCAAGCATTCAGATGCATCTGGTCATTTTGCTTTAAAATGAGGTTCATGTGATTTAGAAGTCCATATTGGTAGCAGCTGACAACTGCTGCGTTGTAGGGGGAAGATATGCCAGAATGACCATAAATGCTTGGTGCTCTTGTGGTCCTTGGTTGTCCTGTATTTTGGCATATCATCCCTGGCCGCTTCTATGACAGCAGCCTGTTCCTTTTATTTTAGTTTTATAAAAAAGAGGGCCTTGAACCAAATGGTACCCGCAAAAGGCTAAACTAAGGGCTCTATGACATCCCATCCCATCCCATCTAATTTTCCCATTGGAGAACACTGGTGGAGCCCTGAGAAGATCCAGGGAACCAAGCTGTGTCAAGGACAGCTAATTTTTCATGTTAGCAGGAGAGTAGGGTTCCAATATGATTGGGTTGGACAAAGGTGGAGTTAAACATGGATTGGATCAAAAATTTATTAAAATTTGATAATTCGAATCTAATCTATTTATTATGTGATTTAAAAATTAATTCTATCTATTTGTTAAACAAATTATTCAATCTAATCCATGCAACCTGTTTATTGAAATCAGATTAAATAGATCAAATAGGTTATTTAGGTTTTTAATAGATTAAATGGATTTACATGGGTTAGATAAATTAATCAGATCAGATTAAACGGTATTGAAATGGATTAAACAGATTTTAAATAAGTTAAACATATGTTAAATAGATTAAATAGGTTAGGTGATGATTTGCTTTAATTATTAAATGGGTCAAAGATCTAAACTTTAACTCTTGTCTGCTTAATAAATGGGTTCAGATCGGTTTATGACCTAAATTTATTTATATTAAATGGGAGTCTAATTAAAGCAGGTCATTTGTAAATCCAATTGATGAATTTGGTTATAAATTACCACCCCTATATTAGAATCTTTTACTTTAGGTTTCCCATGATCCAACCTGTTAAGTTTGTGGTAGGAACCAGTCATTGACAAGTTCCTTATGGTGGTGGGACTTGAATCACAAAGATTCAACAACCACTTTTGTGGATCAACATTACAATACCCATCGACACCGACATGCTGATGAATAAACCAAGCAGCCAATAATGGTGGCATCTTAATATAATATGGTGCCACCTATCAGATTGATGGAAGAAAAGTCATAGTTCCATGTCATTACGCATCTTAAACTTTCAACTATGGAATTAGCTTCTTAAAGAATATCCAGGGGCAATGCAAGGTTACTTGTCCACAGGATTTGCCGGGGAAAAACCGTGGAGTGTGGGCTCTTCCAAGTTGCATGCACAATAAGCAGACATGTGCTAAGCCTGCTTGAGAGTTAAGCAAACCATTTTCCATAGGAAGAAGTATATGATGTGCCATAGGTGCAATTTACCTAGAGACTACATGTCTGTTGTAAACTTATCATGGCGTGCAGAATTGCAATGCTTACAGAAGATACAATAACTACTCTTTTTTTTTTTTGATATTGATGGAGGAAAAAAAATCTACCCAAATTTATTAATAAAAAGGAAAGCGCAAAAGAGGATGGGAAGAGACGAAAGAAAAGCCCCAACGTTTCAACAACATTTGAATTTCAAATTCAAATTTTTTTCAACATAAATTAAAATTTAATTCTTTCTAAATTTCCATCAATTGTTATTTAAAATTGAAATTTTGAATTTTCAAACTGAGGAGCTTCCATCTTGTTGCCGAAGAAAAGCGTAGGTGGGAAAAGAAGTAACTGGTCGACCATATGCCTAAACTCCATCGAGAGGAAGGGAGGGAGAAAAGATACCCGTCAATCGTCCATCATGAAAGGAAAGAGAGAGGGAGAAGCCACGTATCAATTTTGATGGCTAGGAAAGGAGAGGGAAAGCTTCCATCTTGCCGCCGAAGAAAAAGAAGTAAGCAGTCGGGCTGCATGTCTAAATGCCGTTGAGAGGAAGAGAAGAGGCCCATCGACCATCCAACATTGGGAAAAGAAAAAGAGAAGAGGAAGAAAACGCCAACTATGACACCAACATAGCTAGAGAAAAAGGGGAGAGAGAAGATCCCAGTCCTAGTATGAGGAGAGAAGAGAAGCAGGGAGGGTCTTTGCACTATCTAAGGAGAGAGAGAAGGGGGTGGGAAGATCCCCTTGAGAAAGAAGGTAGAGATCTCCTTCGCTGGTGGGGGGAGGAATGGCCGGTGGCAAGCTCAGCCCCAAGGGTGGGAGGGGGGGATGGTGATGTAGCCGGCCAGTCAGATTAGCTGTCGGAGGAGAAGATTTTCAGATTAGCTGTCGGAGGAGAAGATTGGCCAGTCGATACTGGAAAAAATGGGGGAGAAGATCCTGATCTCAGTGTGAGGAGAGAAGAAAAGCAGGTAGGGCCTCTACATCATCTTCAGGGAAAAAAAGAAGAGAAAAGAGAGAGAGAGGAGCAGTGGGAAGATCCACAAGGGGAGGAAGGCGGAGATCCCCTTGGGGGGAGGAAAGGCCGGTCGGCTAGATCAATCATTGGAGGAGAAGAACGGCCGACCAACGTCGGAAAAAGATGGAAAAAGAGGGAGATAGACAAGATAGGGAGAGAGAAAAGATGGGATAGAGAGGGATGGAGGGAGAGAGAAAATGAGAGAGAGAGGAGGAGGGAGCATCCCAGCGGCCTGCCGGCATCAGCCCATGAGAATAGCATGCCGTCGGAGGAGAGGGTAGAGGAGGCCTTGAGAGGATGGAGGGCTCATCTATGGGGAGAGAGGAGAGGGAAATTCCAACGACAAAGAAAGAGGAAGAGGAAGCAAGGGAGAGGGAGAGAGGAGAAGTCGGATTCCGATCGAAGATGACCTTGCCATCTGACAAGAACAGCCGGAGAAGAGAGAGAATGAGAGGAGGGGAAGAAATGGGAGAGAGAGAGGGGGAAGAAAGAAGGGGAAGAGAGAGGGCCCCGACGGTCGGTCGGGTGAAAAGGGTCCATCGGAAGAGGCCTCTGCGTTCGAAGATTGTTGGGAAGAAAAAATTGTTTCCTCAGAGCTTCTCTCTCTAGAGAGGATTAGAAAGAAAAGCCCCAACAAGCTATAACACTGGTCCATATAAAAACGACTCTTACAATCTGTAGAACTGAAATTTGGCACAATTGTTCATATTTTTTGATAGGTGTTGTCATCAATTTAACCAAGTTGATTACTGACTAATGATTGTCAGTAGAGAAGAGATGGCTCTTTTCACAGATCGATATTATGCAAAATTTTTTCTCTAACATAACAAACACAATGTTCGATTTTATTTTCATCCAAAATAAATGATTGTCAGTAGAGAAGAGATGGCTCTTTTCACAGATCGATATTATGCAAAATTTTTTCTCTAACATAACAAATACAATGTTCGATTTTATTTTTCATCCAAAATAAACTCATTGGTTGCTAGATGAATGATTATAACTCCTGCTATCGTATTAGTAAATTAATCCCTGTTATTGCTTTTCATTTTTCAACTTTTCTAGTGTTTTGCTCCTGATATTCTTTTTTTCCCCTAACTTACTCATTCTTTAGCAGCTTTAATTTCCTTTATATCCCTTTATGTTGAATCATTCGTCTATAACTTTTCAGAAATTATAGCCGAATTTATATTTAAAAACTAATGTATATCAGTTCTTTAGTGTCACAAATCCATAGTAAAAATTTTATGATGTTTCCTAATGAGTAATGGCAAACTATGTCAATTAAGAAAAGACATTACCATGTGATTTGTCTTCCCCTCATCATGGCACCCACAGTTGCATCTCATTTCATGAGATGAATGTGGAATTTGACTGTACTGCAATTTTGTTAGTGTCAACTGCTGGCTATTTTTGTGTGCGTTCAAATTTGAATATTTTGGACAGTATCATATTATATCATATACAAACTTAGGGCTCCGAATGTGACATACTTGTTGCCCTTGTGCACTTAACCCTTTCAATCATGCATAGCATGTCATAAATGGAAGTATTTCTGTGTGATACCATGCATTAGTGGAATGGATGTGCTTTAGGTGACAAAGCTAAAAACAGATTATCCAGGCTTTGACAGAATATGTTAATCTATTATTAATTCAAGTTTATGTGATAGTTTTCATATAGAATATTGGGTTTCATTTTATGGATAGAAATGTTAAAACATGTATTTTGGATATAAATTATTGGGACTCTATTTTGTGCCAAATCGAATCACTGGTTATAACAATTTAGTTTTCTTTATAAGTATACCTCAATGAATAATCATATTTAAAAAAATAATATTTTAGTATCTTTCTGATTTATATAATTTTATTTTCTTATATTTATCTATTTCAATAATTAGTTTTGTAGGACCCAGATTTTATTTTTATGTTGTTTGATAATAGGTATCTTAATAATAATATAACGAGGACATAATTTTAGACCTAGAAACATTGAATCTAGTTTATATTACCCTAGCTATAATAAGAAATGAGCTTCTCACTTATAATAAGAGTGTTTAGAGACCTCATCCATCTCCTAACCTATGCCATATCTTCATCATAGCTTTGTACATCACCTGTTGCTTAATCCCCCATACTTACTGTTTCTTTTATATTTGTCCTTCTTTTAGGAATTTTCTTACCAGTCTTCCCATGACAAGGCCCTAGATTCTCGATCTTATCTTAGATATATCCCTTTAACCATGCAATCTTACACCCGTTACATTCATACGATAATGGTCTCAGAATATTTTCCAGACTTACCATATGTTTCATAGGCCCGGAAATTTCCCTACAAATCTTCCTTCAATAAGGCCCTAGAGAGTCGAGGTGAAATTAGACTAGATAATATCTATTTAGATCTTTCCCAATATCCAAATCTATTCAAGTATGAATACAAATTTTTAATATTTGACTAATATCTATATTCATATGCATATTTGTCAAAAAAAGAAGAAGCATATACAGATATGAATTGATAACTATCTCATCCATATTAGACTATCTATCTAATTCTAGCTATAATCTTATTGTCTCGGATAGTTACTGTTGGTGTAAGATTTCATAGGGTGCTGGAACGTCGGAGAAAACGATGAGATTGGATCTTCTGAGGGTGTGACTTGCAAAAAAGTCCTGATCGGAGGTTGCTCTGGTAGGGATCCTCTGACGCTCAAGTCAGAACTCTTGTTCAACAGCAAGAGTGTGAGAGGCAGAGTAATGGTGTATCTTTTTTAGGGTCTCCTTTGGGCCTCCTTTTATGGACGGAGGCAAGAGATTTGGTTGGTAAGTCGGTTGGCACGATCCCATCCGACTGAGGTGTAATTTGCACGTAGTGACGAAACTGTCATTCAAGACTCTCGGGATATGGTAGTTATGGTTGCCTTACCCACTTTGTGATAGTTGTTGCTTGACAGGCATTGAATTTTGAAATGGTGTACCAACTGGTGTCAGTGAGCCGAGGACTGATCGGTCATAATAAGAAATCAGATGCTCTATGCCATCCTCAGATGGGAAAGTCCAAAATCGAGATCTATTGAACAGTGGAGAGTTGGTTAGTCGGATGTGATCGGCCAAAGACTATTATCTGATTAGACTGGGTTAATTATTCGAGTGTGCCAATGACCCTTCAGCCTAACCCATCAGCATTCTCGGGAGAGTGTTATCGAGCGCTGGTCGGCAAGTCTTCATCTGCTCAGACTGCGGAGTGTCGACAAGACGGAAGTTGAGGACTAGTCAATGATGAAACGATGAAAGCCATCGCCGATGATAGGTCAGCAGAGGCCGAGCAGGTAGGCCTATTAGGCTGGGATAACTTGGGCCTTGGGCTTCTTCATATCATTGGCCAATGTGAAATTTCTCCCAACACATGCCCCTTACTCTCGAGTCTGAGCTTTGATCGTACAAAGAGAGTACATCTATTTTCCTGAGCGGAGGATATGAAGAGGCTTTTCGATTGATGGGATGTGCATGACTTTTGAGGTGGATATAAAATTCATGGCTAAGCCATCATAACTGAATTAAATGAATGTCTATTCAAAATCTCTCTTTTGTAGTGTGGCATCGATTTGGCCAACTGACGGCTGTGGCTGACAAATAAGGAGGTGCCATATGTCGTAGGTCATTGGCAGGAGATGATTCGATATCTCGAGAGATTATTTCCTTCTACCATAAGTAGGGGGAAAGCCTGTTCTTGACCCTTTGATTATTTCTAACCTCTTTTGTTTTTCCTCTCTTTTTTTCTTGTCTTCTTTGTCCGAGTCATCGCTGTGCCATTTTTGCTACAGTCTATCGGAAGGGTTTTTGAAAGGATTTTCCCACAATCCTATTCCTCCACCGTTTGCCCTTATTGTCAGGTGGGTTTTCTTGCTCATCCTTCCTCTCCCATCTATTTTTCTCTCCTTTCTTTTTTCCCAGACTACTTTTTCGGCTTCTTCACTTTGACTTGAATGGCGGATTCTGATGATTCTATGGGAGATCGGTCCTCTCCGACGGCGAATCCTGAGAACTTGATCGGGGAATGGAGTAAGGTTGGGCCTAGCGCCTTTGGCTCCATATTAAATTCGAATGATTTAAGCCAGATACGAATTTGGTACGGAGTCTCCTTGGAGTTGGAGTTAGAACTCCTTGGGGCTAGCGATCGGATGAATAACTTGCCTCTTAGTCGGCTCAGTGTGTATGAAGAGGCACTCCGAGCGGGCTTGAGGTTCCCTATTCCCCCTCTCATCCTTGACATCTTTTGATTCTAGATCTTTTTCTTATGTAGTTGTATCAAATTTTTTTAGATTTGTAGTGAATTTTTTGGTCATCTATATTATGGCCAGCGTTCGGCCTTCCATCTCTCTTTTTCGTTCTTTTTTCACCATCAAAAGGCACCCATATGCCAAAGATTGGCCGTACTTTTTTTTTTTTTTTTTTCAGATGGGGGTCTCTCCTCTGATAAAAGGTGCTCCTTCCTCTATTCACGAATGGAAGGAGCGCTTTTTTTTTATTTCAAACTCCTTAGTGGATGATTGGGACTTATCGAGCTGGGATCAGTTAGAAGCTTCTGCCTTTCGAGTTTCAAAATTAAGGGCTGAGGAAGAAAGTCATTTTAAAACCCTCAAGGATTTAAGGGTTCCTATTGAAAAATATATCCTAAAATCAATTATATGATGATTGAGTTCTTTTTGTATATGAATTATTGATTGATAAATAAAAATTATTTTAATATTATTCATCACAAAGTTGCATCTTTCTTGTAAAACTCTTATGTTATGATGAAGTCCTTAGAATTATGTTAGTAATCGATAAAGAGAGGATTTATTGTATAGTTCTTGAACATGTTCGTGACCAAATGATATGTCACTAAAAGATGATGATATTTATCGAATAGAGGTCGTTGTGTGCCATATGGATTGATTGTCCTCTTAATCAAGGAGTGTGAAGATATTAATATGGTATAGGTGAGATATAGGAGTACACCATCACTGAACAGGTGACTCACCTGCTGAGTGTTCTGCTGTTAAAAGCTGCTGGCAAAGCGTATGGGCATAAGGGTTCCTTAGATCTGAGATCACCATAGTAACTTGTAAGCAACTCACTATGCTTTAGTATCAGACTCTCTGAATTTCTAATGCAGTGATGAAAGGCTACTGGGTACAGTCAAATACTTGCAAAATCTGTGTGTAGATCAAGATGGGATTGATCCCTCTGGATTATAGGACCTGATGTATCACTGTATTTCAATATAATAAAATTTTGACCAGAATAAACTATGAGATGGATTTGAAAAGTTCAAATACAATGTAGATGAAACACTCCAAATTGACAGTTAATCCAAGATCATCCTAGAGCATTCAAGATCAAAGGGATGAATTATGCGGTAACCATATGCATAGATTCTGAAATATTTTTTTACGATAATTTGACTTATCCAGATGTTGAAAATTATTGCTAGATGGTAGCTTCGATTAGTATAGAAATTGATTTCTGTGCTACCGGCTTTGTGCTTGAACTTGTGAAGTCACGCACACAAATCAAACGATGTAGGAAAGTATTGGTCTATATTTATATGTCCAATTTTGAAGTACTTGACTTGATTGAACATATAGACTAACTTGATTGAGAATTAAGTTATGGGTCAAACGAGATTGAAGAGTTGACTATGTCTAGCTAGCACTACACATGAGGTTCAGGTTCAATCCCGGAGATGAACAGTTCTTGATCTATGATCCAAAAAACCTATGAGAGATTGAATTAAAATACTAATTAATTTTAAATTAAATTTAAATTAATTATATTTAATTGGGTTCAAAAATTTAAATTAGACTTGATCCTAAAATTCTAAACAGTTTATGATTGATAGTCTTTCGAAATTATTTCGAATCAGCTTCGAATTGGATTCGAATTGAACTATTTTTTGATGATATCCTTAGAGTCCTTATTCCACTGAGATTCTCTCACTCCTTGACTGATCAGCATCTAGTATGGTGCTGGTTGTGGGCCGTCCCACATGGGTGTGGGCGTGAGTGCAAAGTAGGCACCATATAAAGTGCCAATCCTTTCTCATGTAGGAGTCTTTCTTTGATAAGTTGTGGACTAATTCAAAGTTTGTTTGAATTAGAAGTCTTATACTTATTGGGTCATAAAAATCATCTATAAATAGAGAGGGTCTCTACCTATAGATGCATAGCATAGAAATCAGATTGAGAGAAAGAGAGAGAGAGGCGTGAAGAGCTTGTGGGCGTCCACCCTTGGCATGTCCTCCTCCTCGCTGCCCCCTCTTCCTCTTGGCATAGGCCCTCCTTGGGTTTCCCCTTTGCTGGTGTAAAGGGTCACACTAGCATCTCTCTTTCTTTTCTTAGTGGCCTTGCGAAGGTGCATCAATCCAAAGATTCATCCCACTTTCCTGCATTACCTAGTGTGCGCGCGAAGTAAAGGGCCTGCAGTTTCAGGCCTATGTGAAGGTTGAATTTAGATTTTGAAGATTTCATCCCTATTCTGCTATAATTTAGGTAAAGATTTAATCTTTATTTAGTTAGATATATAGAAAAATTTTTAGATGCAACCCTGGATATCCACGAGAAATAGATTTATTTTCTTTCAATTGGTATCAGAGCCAGACTTTGATACATGGATGCATAACTGAATTTTTTTAGATTAATTACATAATACATGTAATTAAAATTTTATGTTAGATATTAAATTTGATTTAAATCTATTTAAATAAAACTTTATGATCCATTTTGATTGGATTATAGGAACCTAATCAATGGTTGGTTAAAGTTTGTTATAAGTTTGTTATAACAGAATTTTATTATTATAGAATTTTATTGAAATAACAATCTAATTTAAAATTTATTTTAAATTTATTTTAATAAAATTTTAATATTATTATTTTGGTTATAAAGTTGGACTTATTTCAGATCTAAATTGAATATATTTTGATAGATTTTCAGATCTAATTTCTAATAAAATTTAGCACTATATCAAAATAGATTTAACCAGAAATTTAATCCTTATGTGTTCATGTTTGCATCTAATTAATTTTTTATATGATACTAGATCTGAAATTGATATTTTATAATCAGTATAAGATATATTTCAGATCTAATATGATATATATGATATATCGAATCTAATTAGATTAGATAAAGAATATGATTGATAAGATCAAGGACATGTTTACGTCTTAAACTATTTTATCAAAATTGCATGTTGATGTGATTACATATGAAATTAGATTTCAGATCTTAATATCTCAGTACTCAGATTGATGAGATCACCAGATCATCCGGTCATAAGAGATCGAAGGGATTAATCTTCCTCTTTTGCTCATTCGATGAGTTTTTTTATTACGTATAGGAGTGTCATTGTGATCCGATTTTATGAAAAAAAATAAATAAATTATTATAAATTATTTTAATCATAAATATATTTAGATTAGATCTAAAGTGATTTATGATTCATCATAATAAGATAAATTTAGATATAAAATTATTTTAAAATCTGAATAGCATGTTACATTAGATCTAATCGGTATTGATCTAAAAATTATCATGATGCATGAGATGTATATATGAAATTTAGATCTATCTATGCATATTTAATTATTAAATATATTATAAAAAATTATTTTTATGAGTTGAAATATATGGTATGCTTCATCTGAAATCTTGGTAGAATAGTTCTACATACTAAAACATATTTTTCACAAACTTAATTTTGAATTAAGTTTAAACGATCTAGATTTGAGAATTGAAGATCATTAAGACACCACATAAATTGATGAGCCATAGCATGAATCAGGTCTTTTTAATGGATTAGACTTAGGGTTAGAAATAAATATGGATCAAGTAGAGAAATTGGTTAAATCTAATCAAGTGTTGAATTAGATTAGGTTAGAATTTCTTTAGATCAACTTCAATAGTTAAAATTTGATCAAGTTCAGATTTTTGACCTTAATAAATAGATCATGATCATGGCTCCGTAGTTGAGCTTGAATCTTCTGGTGGACCAAATCGAAACTAATTAATCAGTTGGTGTCTCAGGTAAGTTTGATAGATTCGATCAAGTGATTTTTAATTGGGAGCTACTCACTTAGATGTATCTACGGTGAGTTAATGGCACATCCCTTCCACTATTCTCACTTATCTGGCCAACATGGTGGATTGTATTTTGATTAGGTCACTAGTCGATTCGAGTAGATCCATGCCATCAAGGTTAATTAGTATGACTAATTTAGGTGTCTTTAGACCAGTTTGTGTCTAATCCGCTATATGACTTGATGAAGTCAGTAGGAGGATTTATGATTTGCAGGTCAATCTCTTCTTTTATTCTCAAATCAGTATAAATTAAATCTTCTAAATTATTAGGTCCATAAAATGATACAATTATGAAGATAACTTGTTCATAATCTCTCATTAAGGTGTGCAATAATAAGTCCAATATTTTAAATAGACATTGGAGGCACCACACATCTGGTGTCTATTGCGTATTGAAATTATCATCCATCATATGACCATCCTATTGTACCTTCAGATCAATGCTTAGGTTGGCCAAGCCACATTCGAGCCTGCACATCTGTTTATTGGATGCACTTGGTGTAGTCATGTTAATGGTTGGACCTAACCAGAATTTTCAGTGGAGGTGCCACACACCTGTTGAAGGGATGCCTGGGGTAAAATCTAACTGCTAAAAATTATTTGAAGAAATAATTGGTTATGAACCTACTTATGGATGTACTAGGATTGGTCGAGCTACACTTGGACTCAAATGTAGTCTGTGTGAATTCTAGTACTCACTAAGAAATCAATGTAATTCCTCGAGTTGGAGGTAGAGGCTATCAATTCGTACAAAATAGTGGGAGAACATTTAGACTAAAGTCCATGTCTTTAGGATTAAAAGTAATTCATATACTAATAGACTTTTATTTTTTTTTTCAGCTATGGCCAACACACTATCCCTCTGTTCACTGTTGGACAACGACATCGGAGTCAACTTTGATAGCTGGTATCAAAAGTTGAAGATCATTTTGGAGAACGAGAAGATTCTATACGTCCTTATGGATGAGGCACCTGAAGAACCTACTGCCAATGCTCCTCATGCTACAAGAGATACTTACATGAAGTGGCTCAATAACCACACGACTATGCATTGTGTGATGAGGGCAGTGATGAATGATGAACTTAGCCGTAAGTTCGAGGATGCGTAACTAGAGAAGATCATTCAAATATTGAATGAATCCTTCGGCACTCCTAAGAATGCAGAGAGACACAAAACCTCTTGTGCAGTTTTCAATATCCGTATGAAAGAGGAGGTTTTAGTCATCGATCATGTACTATACATGATTGAGCAGATTAAATGTCTGAGCAAACTTGACTTTCCGTTGTATGAACAGTTAGGTAAGGATGCTATCCTTAACTCACAACCAAAATCCTACCTATCATTTCTCAGTCATTACAGAATGATGAAGCCTACAGTGAACTACCATGGTTTGCTAGGATTACTGCAGGCTTTTGAGAAGGACCACCAGCTTCAGAAGGAGCTAGTGCATGTTGTGGGAGGTTTATCTGCAAATCATCAATCCTCTAAGAGAAGAAAGAAGAATAAGGTATAGAAACTCATGCCACCAATCCTAAGCAGAGCAAAACATCGAAAGTCGATAAGAGCCAGATAGAATACTTCTTTTTCATGAAACTAGGTAATTGAAAAAGAAATTATCTTGCTTACATAGCCATCCTTGACTCGAACATGTCTAAAAATAAGAGAAAGAAGCAAACAGTTACTTCGCAAGGTACTTATATGATAACTCTTTGTAATTTCTTTGTTTGTGATACTACTATCTAGGTATTGGATACCAGAAGTCTGATTAATATTGGCAATTTATTACAGAGACTGTAGGTAAGTAAAAAATTTTGAGAGAGCGAGCGGTTCCTAAGCGTTGGAGATGGAATCCTTGTTCCAGTCCTAGTTTTGAAAATCTTACAGCTTGTCTTCGAGTCTAGTAGTGTCATGTTAGATGATTGTCATTATTGTCATTATTTTCTGATGAATATCATCTCTGTAGGCCTTTTGGCTAAACTTGAATTTAAGTTTATAATAAAGGATGATTTTTGTGATATCATTATGAATGATACTACAATTATATGATGACAATTAAGACATGACATGTACATAATATCATGGCCCGTTGGTGTAATGTATACATCCAGTAAATATCCTAAATTAGATAATATCAGTGAATCCTATCTTTGGCATTGTAGGCTTGGTCACGTGAACAAAAATAGGATCGACAAGTTAATCAAGGAGCATATCCTTGAAATAAATGATTGTGAATCATTACCTACCTATGAATCCTGTCTGCTTGATAGGATGACTAAGTCACCTTTTAAGAAAAAAATGAAAGAGCCAATGATGTCTTAGATCTAATACATACTGATGTATGTGGACCTATGAATATAAGTACTAGAGGAGGATACTACTACATTACATTTATAGATGATCTATCGAGTTATTGGTATGTCTATCTTATGATGTATAAATCAGAATCATTTAAAATATTCAAACGATTTCATACTGAAGTAGAAAAATAAACTGAAAAGAGTGTCAAGACCCTTCGATCAGATCGAAGAGGTGAATACCTCACCAGTGACTTCCTAACATATCTAGAAGAAAATGAGATCCTCTCATAGTGGAACCTTGTTGATAATGGGGTGTCAAAAAAGATGAATCGAACCTTATTAGATATGGTCTGATCCATGATGGACTTTGCGAGTCTGCCAATCTTTTTTTGGAGATATATTCTAGAAACTGCCTGCTATATTCTGAATAAGGTGTCGAGCAAGTCTGTCGATAAAACTCCATATGAGATATGGACTGGATATAAGCTGATGATCTCACACCTTAGGGTTTGAGGGTGTCCAGCTCATGTCAAGCATTTAAAGACAGATAAATTTGGATCTAAGTCTGATAAATACTTGTTCGTAGGGTACCCAAAAAAAATTAAAAGATACCACTTCTACTTTGTTGCAGAGCAAAAAGTGTTTGTCAGCAACAGGATAGTCTTTTTGAAAAAAGAGTTCTTTAGAGAAGGAGCTAATGCTTGTAAAATTAAACTTGGTGAAGTTCAAGAGGTGGAAGGACCGATGCATACAAAATTAAATTTGATTGAAGAATCAAATTCGAAGCCAGTAGAGGCGCCATTAAGGAGATCCGGTAGAGTACCACATTAGTCAGATAGATATTACGATTTCTTGATTCAGGATGATGATCTCATCGAATTTGATGAGAATGATGAGGATCCGATTATTTATATGAAAACCATGCAAAGGCTCGACTCTCAGAGATGGCTTGAGGCCATGAAGTTCGAGATGGAGTCCATGGAGATTAATGATGTATGGACACTAGTTGATCCATCCGAAGGGATAAAACTTATAGGATGCAAATAGATTTTCAAAAGAAAAAGAGGAGCGGATGAAAAGATAGAGACCTATAAAGTCCATTTAGTTGCTAAGGGTTACCATTAGTATTATGGTACTGACTATGATGAGATATTCTCTCCTATGGCAATAGTCAAGTTCATCCAGATTATGCTTGCTATAGCTGCACACTTAGATTATGAGATCTGACAAATAGATGTCAAAACCATTTTTCTTAACGGAGAGCTAGAAGAAGAGGTGTATATGATACAGTCTGAAAGATTCACATCCATAGATGAGTTTAAGGTGTGCAAACTAAATAGGTCTATTTATGGACTTAAGTAGGTGTCTAGGAGTTGGAACATGTATTTTGATAAGGTGATCAAAACGTATGGCTTCGTTATGAATGGAGAAGAGCCTCGCATCTACAAGTGGGCTATCGATTCTGTAGTCATCTTTATTATACTATATGTGGATGACATACTGTTAATAGAAAATGATATCTTAACTTTGTAGAGTATGAAGCTGTGGCTATCATCATAGTTCTTCATGAAAGACTTAAGAAAAGCATCCTACATCCTAAGAATGAATATCTATGGAGATAGATCTAGAAGGTTGCTTGGATTATCCCAATCTACGTATATTGATACCATATTGAAGCAGTTCAACATGAAAAATTTCAAGAAAAGCTATCTTTTGATAGGTCATAGAATTATTCTCTCCAAGAAGGATTGTCTGACAACCCCTGAGGAGAGAGAGCATATGAGTAAAATATCATATGTTTCGGTGGTGAGATCTATTATGTATGCCATGACATATATGGGACCAGATGTGATCTATTCACTAAGGATAATGAGTAGGTACCAATCTGATCTGGATGAAAACTATTGAAAGGTTGTGAAAGCAACTCTTAAGTATTTGAGAAATACTAAAGATCAATGACTTATCTATGAAGATATTGATCTGAAATTTGTGGGATATATAAATTTTAATTTTCAAACAGATTGTGATGACAGCAGAAGCATGTCGGGCTACATATTTACCTTGAATAGAGGAGTTATTTACTGAAAGAGTTCTAAGCACTATACTGTGGCAGATTCTGTATGTGAAGTAGAATATAGTACTGGATCGGATACTGCAAAGGAAGCAGTGTGGTTGTAAAAATTTATCATCAAGCTGAGAGTTACATCTTCTATTGATGGTCCTATCCTGCTGTATTATGACAGCTCTGGTGCCATAGCTCAAACGAAGGAACTAAAGTCACACCAGTGCACCAAGCATATTCTACACCGCTATCATATGGTACGAGAGATCATGGACGGAGATGATGTTGAGCTTCAAAAGATCAAAAGAAAGAAAAACCTAACCGACACCTTCACTAAAGCTCTCAGGATCAAAGAGTTCGATAGTTTCAAATGAAAAATGGGTATAAGATATTGCTTCTATTGGCTTTAGTCTAAGTGAAAGTTGTTGAAAAATGTATCCTAAAATCAATCGTCTGATGATTGAGTTTCTTTTGTATATGAATTATTGATTGATAAATAAAAATTATTTTGATATTATTTATCACAAAGTTGCATCTTCCTTGTAGAACTCTTGTGTGTGATGAAGTCCTTAGAATTATGTTAGCAATCGATAAAGAGAAGATTTATCGTATAGTTCTTAAACATGTCCGCGATCAAATGATACGTCATTACCATATCATAATATTTATCGAGTGGAGGTCATTGTGTGCTATATGGGTTGGTTGTCCTCTTAACCAAGAAGTGTGGTGACATTGGTATGGTATATAGGTGAGATAGAGTACATCGTCACTGAATAGGTGACTCAGCTGCTGAGCATTCTACCGTGAAGAGCTGCTCGCGAAGCGTATGGGCATAAGTATCCTTTAGACCTGAGATCATTATAATAACTTACAAGTAACTCACTGTGCTTTGGTGTCGGATTATCTGAATTTTTAATATAGTGACAGAAGGCTAGTGGATACAGTCAAGTACTTGCAAAGTCTGTATGTAGATCAAGATGAGATTGACCCTTCAGATTATAGGAGCTGATGTATCACTATATTTTAATTTAGTAAAATCTTGATCAAGATAATCTATGAGATGGATTTGAAATGTTGAAATACAATGTGGATGAAACACTCTAGATTGACAGTTAATCCAAGATAATCCTAGAGCATTCAAGATCAAAGGGATGAATTATGCAGTAACCATATATATAGGTTCTAAAATATTTCTTTACGATAATTTGATCTATCCAGACGTCGGAAATTATTGCTAGATGGTAGCTTCGATTAGTATAGAAATCGATTTCTGTGCTATCGGCTTAGTGTTTGAATCTATGAAATTACGCACACAAGTCAGACGATATAGAAAAATATTGGTCTATATTTATATGTTCAATTTGAAAGTACTTGACTTGATTGAACATATAAACTAACTTGATTGAGAATTAAGTTATCGATGAAATAAGATTGAAGAGTTGACTATGTCTAGCTAGCACTATACATGAAGTTCAGGTTCAATCTTGGGGATGAACAGTTCTTGATCTATGATCCAAGAAGCCTATGAGAGATTGGATTAAAGTACTAATAAATTTTAAATTAAATCTAAATTAATTAGACTTAATTGGATTCAAAATTTTAAGTTAGACTTGATCTTAAAATCCTAAACAGTTTAGGATTGACAGCTTTTCAAAATTATTTCGAATCAGCTTCGAATTGGATTCAAATTGAACCATTTTTGGATGAGATCCTTAGAGTCCTTATTCCACTGAGACTCTCTCACTCCTTGACCGACCAGCACCTGGTATGGTGCTGGTTGTGGGCCGTCCCACATGGGTGTGTAGGCGTGAGTATAAAATAGGCACCATATAAGGAGTCAATCCTTTCTTATGTTGGAGTCCTTCTTTGATAAGTTATGGACTGATTCATAGCTTGTTTGAATTAGGAGCCTTATACTTATTGGGTCATGAGAATCTTCTATAAATAGAGAGGGTCTCTACCTATGGGTACATAGCATAGAAATCAGATTTAGAGAAAGAAAGAAAGAGAGAGAGGCATGAAGAGCTTATGGGCGTCCACCCTTGGTGTGTCCTCCTCCTTATCGTCCCTTATTCCTCTTGGCGTGGGCCCTCCTTAGGCATCCTCTTTGCTGGTGTGAAGGGTCACACCAACACCTCTCTTCCTTCCCTTGGTGGCCTTGCGAAGGTGTATCAATACAGAGATTCATCCCACTTTCCTGTATTGCCTAGCGTGCGCACGAAGTAGAGGACCTGCAGTTCCTGGCATACGGAAAGGTTGCATCTAGATTCTGAAGATTTCATCTTTATTTTGTTGTAATTTAGATAAAGATTTGATCTTTATTTAGTAGGATATATAGAAAAATTTTTAGATGCAACTCTAGTTATCCGCGAGAAACAGGTTTCTTTCCCTTCAATTTCCTCCATCAATGAGTTATTGTTCAATGAAGCCCTCTATAATACGGGCCTCAGTCAAGCTGACCCCAGAAGTGAGTAGTGCAGTCATCACCTTTTCTTGTTTTTTTTTTATGTTTCTGACCATCTTTCGGTGATTGCAGAGATGAGACCTGAGGATCCAGCCAAGATAAAGTAGAACCTTCCAAAGAAGATGAAGGTGTATCAATACAGAGATTCATCCCACTTTCCTGTATTGCCTAGCGTGCGCACGAAGTAGAGGACCTGTAGTTCCTGGCGTACGCAAAGGTTGCATCCAGATTCTGGAGATTTCATCCTTATTCTGCTGTAATTTAGATAAAGATTTGATCTTTATTTAGTAGGATATATAGAAAAATTTTTAGATGCAACCCTAGTTATCCACGAGAAATAGGTTTCTTTCCCTTCAATTCCCTCCATCAACGAGTTATTGTTCAATGAAGCCCTCTATAATACGAGCCTCAGTCAAGCTGACCCTAGAAGTGAGTAGTGCAGTCATCACCTTTTCTTGTTTTTTTTTTTATGTTTTTGACCATCTTTCGGTGATTGCAGAGATGAGACCTGAGGATCCAGCCAAGATAAAGAAGAACCTTCCAAAGAAGATGAAGGCTTCATCATCAGAAGGCACCTCCAAGAAGCCAAGCGTCACTGTGGTGAGCCAAAAAGAAGTTTTGGCCGAGCAGGCCTCAACAGTCGAGGCCATCTCTGTAGTGGCAACTGACGTCTCCTTGAGCCCTCCACTGATGGGTGCGTCCCCCATCTCTACCGCTCGGATGCGGCCTTCTCTGCCCTCCATGGCTCGTGCTCCGACTCCTCCCACGTCCCCATTTAGATATGGGGCCTGGCCTTCTCCAATGGCTGGTCCAAGCAGACTGCCTCCCCTAGAAGACCAGGTCGATATGGATACTCGGCTCCCTTCGATCCCTAAGGATGCAACTTTCGATAATTGAAGGGTTGTTAGGGAGCTGATTGGGAGGACGATCCTTCCCTCAGAGCTGGAGAAAATCGAGAGTATGGACTTTGATGACTTGTAGCAACATTCTATGACTACCATGCATCAAGTGCTTCCCTTTCTCCTTTTCTTATTTTTTGATTCCTTCTCTCTTCTTCATCACCTTCTCGAACATGGCTTTAGTGCAGATGCTTCATTTTTCGATCGTCTTTTTGAATCGCATGCATAGAGTAGAGATGATGAAGGATCTACATTGACAGACTGAATCTACTGCCATGGAGGCGCATGCACAAACCAAGGCAGCTAAGGAGGAGGTTAAGTGCTTGAAGGAGGTGTTGAATAAGACTAATGCCGATTTTGCTCGAAGGGAAGAAGAGCTATGGGAGGCCATTGCCAAAGTTATAAAGATTGAAAAGATGACCGACGACAGGGTTGCCGACACCAAGCAAGTGATCGAGGGGTGAATTATCGAGGCTCGCCGATCGATAGAGGAGAGTTTTAGGATCTCGATGGATTTTGCAAGAGATAAGGCTTAGACGGTTGAGAGCTTTAAGGCATCAGAAGAGTTTCATGATGCCAAGATCATGTTCAGTTAGGAGGCCTTTAATGTGGGGTACGAGATTGGATACGAAGACTGCCGTCACCGAGTTGCTGCTCGGCTCCTTGAGGCTAATCTTTTCTTCCTAGATGAGGATGAAGGGAGAGAGGAAGCTGAAGGGGAGCTGATTCTTCCTGAGTCTACAGTCACCAAAGGATTACTCGGGAGCAAAAAGGTAGCGGTGAAGGTCTCTACTGTCGATATTTCAATTTCGAGGGTAACTCCTTCAACTGAAGCACCCTCAGATCCGTCAACAGCTGCCCCAAGCTCTTTGAGCTCTCAGGATGAGGTCAGAAAATGAGGTGTCTTGTATTTTTTCTTTCCTTTTGTTCCTATAAGAACACTTTCATCAATGAAATGAGATTTTACATCTTTCTAAATTCACATTATTCTTCATGTGTTTGTTTAGTCATGCCAGCGTCTCCTCGATGGCTATATTCCTTCAGTTCCTATTGATGAGCCTTTATCAACAGCTTCTATTGTATGGATTAGAGCTTGCATAAGTGACTTAGAAAAGAAGGTCAAAGAGTTGAATAAAAAAGCTGTCATCCGGAAGGAGCTGTTGAAGTTCAAGAAGGCACTCAATGAGGCTTCGATAAAAATCACACGATTAAGGATTGTCATTTGTCAGAATGACAAGGCATATTCCATGGAGAGGGCTCATCTAGTCGTTGAATCTGAAAAGTTGTCGAGACTCATCGAAGAAGCCACTTGAGGTGGTGCTGCTAAATAGCTCCACCTTCGCAGTCAGCTCTGCTCGACTCAGGGAAGGACTTCGTAACTGGAGTCATCGGAGGCTACTACCAAAGAAGCTAGGGCATACTTCACTGATCATATGGTGTAACTCCAAAAAGAACTTCGTGTTGCCCGAGAGAAGATCTCCAAGCTCGGGCGCTCAGGGAATGCGGTTGTCGAATACAGACCGAGGAAGAGTCGGCTAGTGGTCGCAAGGTCTTAGAGTCTAATCAGACAAGGACTACACGGTCTGATGCATGTTGGATGCAGGCTACACTGCCAGCTTTTGGATGTGTAGGAATCAAATCAGGGTGGCCTTCACAGTGTTGGATGTATGTCCTAGAAGCCAATCCTGACCGACACATATCATATCTCTAAGATATGATTTTATACTTTATGAGTATTTATATTACCATTCATATTTATGTGTCCATGAATTGTCCAAGAAATTAACAAGATGAATGACACATATTCTCAAAGAGTTGAGAATTTGAGACATGTGTCATTGATGGTTAATTCTTAAATTACTTCAGGTCATAGGATCATCATGGAGATCGTGATTGATCCGGATAGATCAGTGCACGAATTACTTTCTTCGAGCAAATGAGTTTCGAGTCTGCAGTGTAGAGATCCTAGATTGAGAGTGCAGATGGTTGTTAGAGAATAACTAGCACTGAGCATGATCAACATGAGAAGTCATATGGATGTCTGCTCACTCATTAGTGACTTTCTCGATATTGCAGTTGTATGACTAGTCTTTTAATTTAAGATGATACTACTGCTCGCAATGAGGCTGCTGGAGTTTGATTGATATATCAATATGGGTCTCAATGAGCCCTTGTAGTAGATGTTGGTGGCAGTTGGTTCACTGTAGGAATGGGTATACATTAAGATGGAATCTATCGATCCTAACAGAAGGAAGTAGTCCTATGGGATTTAAGAAGCTGAGTTTTTAAGTCTATGGCCATAGCAGTGTGATTGATGAAATTTTTTTTTTATAGAATCACATATGACCTCGAGCTGATTGAATCTATCATATGATCGATGATGAGATTTGATGATTTATCCATGACCTGTCATTCGGTTGGGACTCACGATAGAGAGACTGTATTATACGTTAACTGCACCTAAAGGTTCATCATTTTTTATTCTGCTGGATTGTCCCTACATACTGTTAGGTGTCACTGGTGGATTGTGAGACCCACGAGCATCATTTTGATGATCGATGATCTTTGGTGGGCAGAGTTGAAACTGTTTCAATCCATTGAAAAGAGTTTCAATGATATTATGATAGGGATCACAATATATCTCACTACCAGACAGAATAAAATCTATGAGATCACACACAAAAGAGATTTTTGACTAATCAGATGGTTGAATTACGATTATGAATTGTAACAAGATTTGATTATCAATTTGATTGATGATTGATCCAATGCAAATGTTGCATTATGTAACTCGCTAAAGAGTTAGTGAGTTAAAAGAGGATTAATAGGCACTTAGATTGCTAAGTGGCTCAATTTGATTGAGCTATGAGACTTGTATCAGATCTAATTAAATTAGATTTAATTTGACTTGACATGGACTTGATTTGATCAAATCTAATTGGGTTATAAAATAACTTGAATTGCATGAAAGAATAATTTCTATTTTAATTAAAATTTAGATTTGACTCAATTTTTAATTAGATTAGGATGTATGAATTCCTATTTGGACTAAGAATTCTCATTTCTATGGGTGCATCAAATCCTAATTGGATTAAGATTAAATTGAGTTTGACTCAAGCACCAAGCAAGAGTCCAAGAGGACTAGGACTACTACTCCAATTAGATGACATCTAATCTAAATAATTTGGACTCCAAATTAGATTTAATTTTTTTATCTATTTGGGTCTAATCTGATCCTAATATAATTAGGATTGATTGGACTTTTATTGGGTTTAAAATAGCCACCTTAAACAAGAGTCCCATGAGATTAAAATTTCTCCTATCCATGCACCAACAAACCAGCCCATCCCACTTTTGTTTTGATGCCAAACATCCCATGTTTTCTCCTCTTTTTAGTGTGTAAGAAGGAGCATTAAACCCCCTTTCTTTCATGTAAAATCTGGGTGAATATGAGAAGGGTGGGCGGCACTAAAAGGATTAGAGTCCTAACTTGTTTGGACTCTCATCTCCTATCCAAATTAGAACTCTATCTCTTCTCTATTTAAACCCAGCACTTTGGGACATTGGATACTAGATGTGATCAGGTTATGATGCCCAAAAATCAGAGGACGTGCATGGAGAAAATCAAGGGGAGAGACCACGGTGAAAAGGTTCATGGCGTGAGGTTTGTTTTTGTTTTGATCCTTTTTTTCTTGCACAACCAAGAGTTGGTTGTTAGGACATCTATTCTGCTCTCTCTTGTCCATGTTTGGACATGGATGTCTCCTTTTCTCTTTGTCCAAAAGTTAGATAAAATTCTTACATCTCTATTGTAGAGATTTTGGTGCATGAATTTTAGGAAGAAAAGAGAAGAAAAAATTCTTCTCATGATCTCTAGCGTAGAGATCTACATCCTCCTATATTTTTTTTCTTTTCAAAAAGTATCTTGAGAGAAAAAAAAATTTCAACCATTAAGATACGATCTCTACAAGGGAGCTAGCATCCTGGTGAGATCAAAAGGCTTCTGATCAAATCAGAGTCTCATGTGGATATTCGTAGAGGTCGGATGCTTATGCGGCTATAAGGGATATAGGAAGACATCCATGATCATCAGTTCGCAGTGAAGATTAATTCATGCTAAGGTATATTCTTAATTTATTTTTTTTATTTAATTTCTGTATCTAAATCTTATCTCACATATGATGATCTTGTTTATAGTTTGAAGATTTGATCTTATGTATGCTTCGATTAAATTAGATTTAATCTGAAAAATTTTAAATTCTATCATATATTTATTTTAAAAAATTTTACATACATAAAATTATGAAACTCCAACAGTGGTATCAGAGCCACGTCATATGCATGAGATTAGAATTTTTGTAGAAAAAAATTTTAGATCTGAAAGATTTTTGATGTCGTTCTGATATAAGGTTGCCCTGGCATAACTTGTTATGCTGTATGGTTATCCTAGAGCAATGCTAAAATTTTTATTTAAATTAAACTTTTAGATCTGATTTTTTTAATATATATATAAAATATATTTTATTATTTAGATCTGAAAAGAGTTTCAAAATCTATTTTGATTCATATATATGATATATGAAAGTATGTTTTGGACTGAAATTTATTTCTATGACCTGAATTTGTTCATGTATGTGATACATATTTGTATACATATTCTGAAATTATTTTAAAAATAAAATTTACTCTCATACAAAGAATTTAGATTTAAAAATTTAGATTTAAGATCTAAAATTAGTATTTGTGCACAAGGGATTGGTTATGGGTAGATCAAATTAGGTCCTGTAATTGGATTACATGTAGGATTCTGATTTGATCATATTGGGTCTGAATTGATTTAGTAGTTGATCAAACTGGGTCAAGTATTGATTAAGATGAGGTCAATAGGGCTAAAGATCAAGCTATTATTGTTGATCGAATCGATTGACATCCATGTATAGAATCGATTAACCTAAGGATCAAATTCAGCTCTATGGCTCGAATTTAATTTACCTAAGCTAATCTATTCGGATCAATTAATCAATTGATGTCTTAGGCAAGTAATTGATAGGTGGTTATTTAATTGGTTCCGTTTGCTTATCCGATCAATTTATTGACATCTAAAGAAAGCAACGGGGGGACCCCCACCAATCTCCACTTGATCGATTTGAAAAATTGAGTCTCAAATATGGTTGTTCTGTGGTTTGATTTAGCCCATGTCAATTATATCAGTCATGTGATGACTGATTAGATGAGATCTAAACTTAAATCTCTTCATAAATATTAAGTTCAAAGTCTTCCACCGTTATAGATGTGTGGGCGTGCTACCAGCATTGATTGTTCTCGGCTGGTCATAGTGGTTTAATTGCATCGAAAACATGCAACCACTCTATTAGCAAAGAGTTGCTTTAGGATAAAGATTGTTGAAATTTGAGGTTTGAAGCATGCATATGTATTTTAAAATTTAATTTTTTAAATACTACAGTGGAGAATAAGATTAAAATAATTTTAATCTAAATTTTATATTAATAAAAATATAAAACTACATGGATCTATTTCATATGCTAAAATTGATATATACTAAAATATAGATTGTGATCAAATCACATATCTATTTCGCAATTCTTTTCTTCAAATTTAGATTGTGATCAAATCTGTTAGTTGCACAAGTATCCGGTCTCTACGAGTATCTACTTGAGATCAGCCTGAAACAGTCCTCTATAATCTAAATTTTAAATCTTCAAAATTTAACCTGCTAAATCTGAATGAAGTCTGGATTGCGATCAATATTTGATCTTTCTCCTTGATCTTTTTCTCCTTGATCTTTTTCTTCTCTTCTTCTCTAGAGTTTTTTCTTGCTATGTGCTGCTACCATATGCTAGAAACCAGTAAAAAAAAAGGCACCCAAACTCTTTTGTGCATGGAACACCTTGGGACGTGCATCCCAAGGGAAGAACGTGTAGAACACCCAGGAGAAGAGGAAAGGGGAGGAAGAGAGGGCATGGGGAGAGCTTTTGGGTGTGAGGGGCTGCTGGTTTTGATAGTCTTAGGACCTTAGGGGAGGTCCCCTATTATAGGCACAAAGATTGAATCCTATTCAATCATATAATACAAGTCCTACTGGCATTAGGATTTCTATTAACTTAAGTTATCCAACTTACATTAAGAAGCCCATTAGGCATCAACTATTGGAGCCCTTGCATCCATAATTAGACACCCTCTTTTGCACCCAAGAGACACCCCATATGAGAACTAAAGGCCCTCTAATCAATGGATACGTCCAAATTGAACAATTCAAAGTGGCACCCCATAATAACTATCAAGGAGATTCATAAAGAACTTGCATCCTTAATTTATGTGATCCATAACCTTAGACACCCAACAATTGGAGTCTCATGAATCTTATTCATGTAAGTAATCAGCAGATAATTAAGTTAGAATTAACTTATCAAATAAGTAATCCTAACTGAAAGAAAAATTGGATCTAACCATGTGCTAGCAAGGCTACCATGAGCCCAATGGATTTCTCTAAACCCAATTAATACTTCATAAGCTCAATTACTAATTTCAGACATGATCTTTTTATTGTGTGATCTTATAGGTTCAATTCTATCTGGTAGTGAGACATACAATGATCTATATCATTGTATCATTGAAACTCTTTCAATGGATCGAAATAATTTCACTCTAACTCAATCAAAGATTGTTGATCCAAAATAATCCTAGTGAGCTCTCACAATCCACCAGTGACATCTAGCAGTATATAGTGGCAACCCAGTAGAACTGAAATGAACCTCTAGGTTTAGTTAACATGTGATTCAATCTCTTTATCATGAGTCCTGACTAGATGGCAGGTCATAGATAAATTGTCAAATCTCAACATCAGTCATATGATATATTTGATTAGCTCAAGTCTAAATGTGATGTCTATGAAATTTTTTTTTCATCAATCACTCTACTGTGGCCATAGATTCATGGACTTAGCTTTTAAAATCTCATAGGATTACTCCTCTCTATCAAGGTTGATAGATCCTATCTTGATGCGCACCCTACTCCTACAGTAGACCAACTGTCGTCAATATCCACTATAAGGGCTCATTGAGATCCATATTTATGTATCAATTAAACTCTAGTAGCCTCACTGCGAGCGGTAGTACCATCTTAAGTCAAAAGATCAGACATACAATGACAGCATCGAGACAATCACTGATGATTGAATAGAAATCTAAGTGATCTCTCGTATGGTTACGTTCAGTGCTAGTTGTTCTCTAACAACCACCCGCACTTGTCGTCCTGTATCTCTACATAGTAGATTAGAGATTCATCTATCCTGAAGGAAGCGATTTGTGCCCCAGTCTATCTGGATCTATTATCATTCTCATGATGATCCTATGATCGCAAGTCTTTGGGAATTAAATATATGTCTCTAATTCTCAATACTTTGAGAATATGTATCGAAACTAATTCTATAGACGATTCAAGGACATATTACACTTGAATAAAAAAATTTATCTTTTTATTGATCATATCAATATATTAAGTATAAAATTATGCTCTAGATTGATTACAATATGTCAGTCATATTGGCTTCTAGGACATACATCTAACAATCTCCCACTTAGGCTTAAGCCAATTAGCCATAAATCTAAGTCCCATCTTTTCAAGGTGGACTTCCATTTCTTATTGGCTCAACTACTTAGTCAGCGGATCTGCCACATTATCCACAAAGTCTACTCTTCACACCTCGACATGAGGTGGTTGCATACACTGCTGCTCTATGTGTTTAAACTTCTGGTGAGACTTTGGACTCTTTAGCTAGGGCTATGGTGTCATTGTCTTTGCAGTACTGTATCAGGATATGACATCCAGTTCTACAACTAATATTAAAATCAAAATTTGTCCTACACATCTATAGCACTCTCAGCCTCTATTGATCGATTACTCAGAATCCTTCTAGTAAATCGAACAAAAATACACCCTCGAATCGCAACTCAGAATCTCCTTCAAAGACCAAGAACGGATCCTTAGTCCTTCTTAAGTACTTAGGGATATTCTTCATAGCTATCCAGTGCTTCTTGTATGGATTTGACTGATATCTACTCGTGACACTTACAGCAAGGACAATATCAGATCGAGTACATAGCATGACGTACATGCGACTCCTTATCACCGAGGCATAAGAAATCCTACTCATGCACTGAATCTCCTCAGATATGGTCGGACACATTATCTTAGAAAGACTAATACCCTGCCTAAGAGGTAAGAGACCTCTCTTGGAGTTTTTCATGCTGAACCTCTTCAGCACCTTCTCTATGTTCAGCTTTTGTGATAGGCCAAGCATCCATTTAGGTCTATTCCTATAGATCTTTATTTCGAGAATATAGGATGCTTTTCCTAGGTCTTTCATGGAGAATTCCTTAGACAACCATCTTTTGATCGTGATCAGCATGGAAACATCATTCCCAATGAAGAGAATATCATCCACGTACAGTATGAGGAAGGTGATTGCACTCTTACTGACTCTCTTGTATACACAAGATTCCTCTTCATTTTTTATATTTGATTCTCTCATCAAAATGATGGTTCCAACTCCGAGAAGCCTGCTTTAATCCATATATAGACCTTTGCAGCTTACAGACTCTGTGATCACTATCATCGGATGTGAAACCCATAGGCTGCTTCATATAGATTCTTCTTCAAGATATCCATTCAGGAAGACAGTTTTCACATCTATCTGTTAGATTTCATAATCATAGTAAGCTGCAACAGCAACCAAAGTGCAGATGAATTTCAGCATGGCTACGGATGAGAAAGTTTTCTGATAGTCAATGCCCTCGCACTGACTATAATCTTTAGTCACAAACCTAGCTTTATAGGTCTCTACCTTATCATCGGCATCTATCTTTCTTTTGTAGATCCATTTACACCTAATAGGTATAATATCCTCAGGTGGATCTACTAAAGTTCAGACTTAGTTCGAGTGCATTGAGTCAATTTCAGACTTCATTGCATCTAACTATTTTTCGAAATTGATGTCAGACATCACTTCGTCAAAGGTATTAGGATCATTAGTATGACCTCTATCTCCCATAAGAAATATTTTCTTCACTTCCTCCATAAGCATACTCATGTACCTTTTAGGAGGTTGGAAGATCCTACTAGATCTACGAGATGGTAAAGAGACATCAACTATTGGCTCATGAATTTCAGATTTCTGAGGATCTATAGCTCTGGACTCTTCAGAGATCTTCTCTTCGAGCTTCACTAACCTTCCACTGCTGCATCCTGGATAAACTATTTTTTTAGGAATACGGTATTTCGACTCACAATCATATTGTGATCTTATGGAAAGTAGAAGTAGTATCCCATAGATTCTTTTGGATACTCTATAAAATGAGCTATAATAGATTTATCCTCCAACTTTTTCGTCATCTATTTCTTAACATAAGCCAGACATTTTCAAGTCTTAAGATAACTCAGACTCGGCTTCTTACCGAACTATATCTCATATGGTGTGGTAGGAACGGACTTTGAAAGAACCCTATTCAATAAGTAAATGGCAGTTAACAAGGTATGTCCCTTAAAAAATAAGGATAGATCAGTGAAGCTCATCATGGATTGGACCATATCCAATAGAGTCCTATTTCTCCTTTTGGATATCCCGTTGAGCTGAGATGTTCCAAGAGGGATCCATTGAGAGACTATGCCATTGTCCTTAAGATATCCCATAAATTTTGACTAAAGTATTCATCTCCTCGATCAGATCAAAGAATCTTAACGGGCTTGTCTGACTGCTTTTCTACTTCATATCTGAATTTTTTGAACTTTTCAAAGGTCTCAGATTTGTATTTTATTAGATACACATATCCGTACCTAGACAAATCATCGATAAAGGTAATGAAGTAGGTGTAACCATCCCTGACCTACACATCAAATGGCCCACACATGTTGATGTGTACCAGGGCAAGTAACTCTGTGGCCCTTTTCGCATGTCCTACAAAAGGTAACTTAACCATCTTTTCTCGAAGGCAAGATTCACAAATTGGATATGGCTCTAGGCTAAGAGAGCTAAAGATTCCATCCTTTTCTAGTCTGTTTATCCTGTCCTCTCCAATATGACCTAGTCTATGGTGCCATAAGTACTTCTGGTTAATTTCATCTCTGGATCACTTTTGATCTACGACACTCACTATTTACTCGTTTAGGTTCACATTCACATCAACATGCAAGTGATAATGACTGTCAATTAAAAGACCTCGTGCAACTAATTTATTTTATAAATAAATGAAACAAAAATTTTTATTGAAACTAATTTCAAAATCTTCTTATTACTAGCACAAACACAAAAATTAAATTTTGACTAGCTACAAAAACATAATAACAGTCTTTCAAATCTAATCTAATGCCAGAAGATAATTAAAGAGGGTAAATGCCAACGGTCTCTGTAGCAACCTTTGCTCCATTGCCGACTCGAAGGATCATGTCACCTTCCCACAACCTCCTAATTTCTATCAGATTCTACATTGAGGTACATATATGAGCACTCGAGCCAGAGTCCAATACCCAACTAGAAGTAGAAGAAATCGTAAGATTAGATTCTATTACGAGCATACCTTCGAAAGGTTTATCATCCTTTTTGGTCTTTAGGCTCTCCAGTATTTTGGACAGTTCCTCCTCCAGTGGTCTTCAGCATGATAGTGAAAATACTTTTCCTTTGCCTCAGCCATCTTTGGACCATCCTTCTTTGGCTTGCTCTCTCTCTTCTGCTTCTTTGCGGATTTAGCCTTCTTCCTTCCAACAGACTTTCTCTTGAAAGAAGAAGTCCGCTCCACAGCGAGAATAGTGCTCCTTGAACTCTTCAAGGTACCCTCTGTTGTGACCAACATATCGATAAGTTCAAAAATAGCGTAGTCAAGTTTGTTCATATAAAAATTCATGATGAATTGACTATATGAACTAGTAAGGGATTGAAGGATTAAATCCATCTGTAATTTCTTTTGCACATCAAGTCTGAGCTTTTCAAGCTCTTTAATGTCCTTGATCACTGTCATATAGTGCTCATGGATAGACTGCCCCTCACGCATCTTAAGGTTGAAGAGTCTCTTGGATACTTTGAAGTGTGTAGTATGGCTTTACTCATCATATAACTCTTACAGGTGAGTGATCATAGCTCGGGCAGTGGGTATATGCTCGTGCTAACTTTGTAACTCGTTTGACATGGATGCCAACACATAACACTTGACTCGACTGTCTTCATCCATCCACTTTTTAAAAGTAGCTCTCTGCTCAGCAGTAGGATGGTTTGATAACACAATGGGATCCTTATTGAGAATATGGCTTAATTTTTTTGAGATAAGGACAATCCTGAGATTTTTGAGCTAATCTTTGTAATTATTACAGTCAAACAATTTGTTTCAAGGATACGAGCTAGAGGGTTTGAGGCTGATATGAAGGTTTAACTGCAAGAGTAGAGATTCAAGTTAGACTTTTATACTTAATATTTTAATTTACTTCTAGGGACTTTAAGATGCAAATAATGACTCTCATTAATTTTTTGGATCCCTCCACTCTTCTGGAAGGAAACAAAAATCATAACGTGATAAAGGATTCCTAGTGGGTGCTGCAGTTCCACTGATGACATGCACCTCACCTAACAGTTGTTGGTAATATGCACACCGATGCGTAGGCAACTCTTTGTCCAGATACTTCACTAAGCATGTTGCAGCCACTTGGTCTCTAAGTCATGTGGGCTCACCTAACAGTTATTGTCCATACTTTTTAGTTAAGCCTGACCCACCATTCACAAGCAGGTATAAGGCCATCATTGGATTCCTCACCTAACAGTTATTGGGCCCAACCCCATTCTTACCCTGAAAAAACTCTTTGCTAATAGAGTGGTTGCATGTTTTCGATGTAACTGAACCACTATGACCAGCCGAGAACAATCAACACCGATAACATGCCCGCACATCTATAATGATGGAAGACCTATGGACTTAATATTTGTGAGAAAGGTTGGGTTTAGATCTCATCTAATCAGTCATCATATGACTGATCTAACTAGCATGGGCTAAACTATAATATTAAGCAACCTAATTCAAGATCCAATCTTTCAAATTGGTCAGATAAATGGAGAACGGTGGGGGTCCCCCCGTTGCCTTTCTTAGACACCAATGAATTGGTCAGGTCGGCTAACGGAACTAATTAGATAATCACGTCTCATTAACTTACCTTAGACACCAATAGGTCGATTGATCAGAATTGGTTAGCTCAAGCATATCGGGCTCAAACTAACGAGCCAAATTAGGTCCTTAGATTAATCGATTCTACATATGTGACTCAATCGATTTGATCAATAACAATTGTATGATCAGTAACTTAATTGATCTAACTCAATTCAATACTTGACTCGATTTGATCAATTATTTAATCGAATTAGACCCATATGACTCAAATTAAAAATCTTAGATGTAATCCTATTACATGTCTAATTTTTGATTTTTTTATGATCAAAACTCTCATGCACAAATATAATTTTTGGATTCTAAAATCATATTTCAGATCTAAATTTTTTATATTAAAGTAAATTTTAAAATATAAAAATAATTTTTAAATTTTGACATACAAACATATATCATATTTATGCATGTATAATTAGATCTAAATAAAATTTCAGATCTAAACATGATATCATATATCTCATATACTAGTCATGAATAAGATTAAAAATAAATTTATGATCTAAATATATAATTATATATCACATATATAAATTAAAATTCAGATCATAAAAAATTTTAGATTTCATGCATACATCTATATTTCACATGAATATTAACTAGAACTTTTTCTACATCAAAATTCAGATCTATGCATGCAACAACATATCAACTATATATTTTAAAACTAAATCTAAAATTAGATTTTAGATTTGAAAATCCATCTATACATCTTATGTATTAAGAAAAAAATTAATTTTAAAATCTTTTCAAAAATATGTATATCAAAATTTAGCATATGAAAACCGAGGCTCTGATACCACTGTTGAAATTTGGGGTTTGAAGCATGCATATGTATTTCAAAATTTAATTTTCTAAATACTACAATGGAGAATAAGATTAAAATAATTTTAATCTAAATTTTATATTCATAAAAATATAAAACCATATGGATCTATTTCATATGCTGAAATTGATATATGCTGAAATTTAGATTGTGATCAAATCACATACCTGTTTCACAATCTCTTTTTTCAAATCTGGATCTAAAAAAGATGGGGCTCTCTATTAGCCACACAAGTATCTGACCTCTATGAGTATCCACTCAAGATCAGTCTGGAACAGCCTTCTATAATCTAAATTTTGAATCTCCAAAATTCAGCCTGCTGAATCTGAACGAAGTCTGGATCACGATCAACACTTGATCCTTCTCTTTGATCTTCTTTTTCTCTTTTTTTCTAGAATTTTTCCTTGCCATATGCTGCTACCAGATGTTAGAAATCAGTAAGGAAGAGGCACTCAAATTCTTTTGAGCATGGAACACCTTGGGATGCGCATCCCAAGGGAAGGGCGTGTAGAACGCTCAAGAGAAGAGAAAAGGGGAGGAAGAGAGGGTATGGGGAGAGCCTTTGGGTGTAAGGGGCTACTGATTTTGATGATCTTCGGATCTTAGGGGAGGTCTTCTTTTATAGGCACAAAGATTGAATCCTATTCAATCATATAATACAAGTCCTACTTACATTAGGATTCCTATTAACTTAAGTTATCCAACTTACATTAGGAAGCCCATTAGGCGCCAACTATTGGAGCCCTTGCACCCATAATTAGATATTCTCTTTTGCATCCAAGAGACACCCTATATGAGAACTAAAGGCTCTCTAATCAATGAACATGCCCAAATTGAATAATTTAAAGTGGCATCCCATAATAACTATCAAAGAGATTCATAAGGGACTTGCACCCTTAATTTATATGATCTATAACCTTAGACACCCAACAATTGGAGTCTTATGAATCTTATGCATGTAGATAATCAGTAGATAATTAAGTTAGAATTAACTTATCAAATAAGTAATCCTAATTGAAAGAGAAATTGGATCCAACCATATGCTAGCAAGGTTACCATGACCCAATGGATTTTTCTAAACCCAATTGACACTTCATAAGCTCAATTACTAATTTCAGATATGATCCCTTTGTTGTGTGACCTCATAAGTTCAATTCTATCTGATAGTAAGATATACAATAATCTATATCATTGTATCATTGAAACTCTTTTCAATGAGTCGAAATAACTTCACTCTAACTCAATCAAGGATTGTTAATCCAAAACAACCCTAGTGAGCTCTCACAATCCACCAGTGATACCTAGCAGTATATAATGACAACCCAGTAGAACTGAAATGAACCTCTAGGAGTAGTTAACATGTGATCCAGTCCCTCTATCATGAGTCCCGACTAGATGGCAGGTTATGGATAAATCATCAAACCTCAATATCAGTCATATGATAGGTTTGATTAGCTCAAGTCCAGATGTGATGTCTATAAAATTTTTTTTCTATCAATCACTCTACCTTGGTCATAAATTTATGGACTTAGCTTTTTAAATTTTATAAAATTACTCCTCTCTATCAAGGTTGATAGATCCTATCTTGATGCGCACTCTACTCCTAAAGTGGATGAACTGTCATCAATATCCACTATAAAGACTCATTGAGATCCATGTTTATGTGTCAATCAAACTCCAGCAGTCTTACTGTGAGCAGTAGTACCATCTCAAGTCAAAAGATTAGATACACAACTACAACATCGAGATAATCACTGACAATTGAATAGAAATTCAAGTGATCTCTCGTATGGTCACGCTCAGTGCTAGTTGTTCTCTAATAATCATCCGCACTTGTCGTCTTATATCTCTACATAGTAGATTAGAGATCCATCTATCCCGACAAAAATGATTTATGCGTCAGTCTATCCAGATCTATCATCGTCTTCATGATAATCGTATGGTCGGAAGCCTTTAGGAATCAAATACATATCTCTAATTCTCAATACTTTGAGAATATGTATCAAAATTAATTTCATGGATGATTCAAGGACACATTACACTTGAATGAAAAGAATTTATCCTTTTATTGATCATATTAATATATTAAATATAAAATTATATCCTAGATTGATTACAATGTGTCAGCCATATTGGCTTCTAGGACATACATCTAACAAACATGAAATCAAACCCAATAATTATTAGGTGAGAGACTCAATGACGGCTTTGTACCTACTTGTGAATGGTAGGTCTAGCTTAACTAAGGAGTGTGGGCAATAACTGTTAGGTGAGCTTACATGACTTAGAGATCAAGTGACTGCAACATGCTTAGAGAAGCATTTGGGCAAAGAGTTGTCTATGCATCGGTGTTCATTCATGTTATCAATAACTGTTAGGTGAGGTACACGGCATCGGTGGGATCGCAGCACCCACTAGACACCCAATTATCGCGTTAGGATTTTCGTTTCTCTATTCAGAAAGTATGAAAGGTCTGATAAAATAGTGGGAGTCTCTTTTTGCATCTAAAAGTCTCTAAATAAATTATAAAATAAGTACAAATATTCAATTAAAATCTTTGCTCTCTGCTATTCATTGTGTCAGCTTCCAACTCTCTAGCTCAAATCTTAGATATCAACCGATTAATCAAAATCAATTACATAGACTGGTTCACAAACCTAAGAATTGTTCTTAATTTTAGAAAATTAAGCTATGTTCTCTACCAGATTATTCTGATGTTAACAACCCCTCCAACACATAGTCAATGAGCTATACTTGATGAGTAGATGGACAATATCAACAAAGATAGGTGCTATATGTTGAAGTCCATATTAGATGAACTCCAATACATGCATGAGCACATATTCACTGTCAACAGTACATTAATTCATCTACAAGTGTTGTGAGGTGATCAGAGTCGCACAGTGCATGTGATGCATGATGGACAGTTAGTCTATGATCGTTATTTGATATTGATCAAAGATATTAAGGAGCTTAAAAGGCTCGACATGATCATACATAAGGAATTGCTTGTGGATTTAATCCTGCGATCTTCGATTAGTTTATATGATAGTTTATGGTAAACTACCATATGAAAGACCATCATGGCATCTTATCTAAATTGATCAAAGTGTTGATAACAAAGGAACTTTGAAAGAGTTCAGAGGTAAATACCTGAAGAGCCTAAAGAAACAAAGACACGTCTAGAGTAGGTATGTCGAAATTGTTCAATGCTATCCTTATGATTTTTTCTTCTTCCAGTTGAGCTGTGCACTTTAGTGTAGAGTCGATGGAAAGGTGGAGGACTGAGGAAGTAACCCTTAAATTGGTAATAGGGCAAGAGTTGCTGCTATCGCCATGGGTATCTATCCTTTGCGGTCATCGTTTGGATTTAGTTTCTAGAGATAGTCTCTATCAATTGTATAGTGATGTATATATGAACTTAATTGAGTAAGTAGTAAATACCATTAGATCTGAGAGATTCAGAATTGAGATGAATCTTAAAGTATATGTGGGGTCTTAAGCTAAATCATATTGGAAAAGAAATGATTACTAAACTGAAGAAATATGGACCTTTAAGCTTATTAACTGTTGAGTCATATCTAGTTTGTGCATCATCTCTTTAAGAAAATATGACTAAGCTACTCTTGTGGGATAAGAGAAAAGGATCACTGAGATACTTATCCTTGTACATATTTGATGTGTGTAGCCCATATGATGTGCTAACCAAAGAGTTATCTCTATTTTATTATCTTTATCGATAATCAGTCATGGTCTGGATAAGTATATGAGATACAAATATGAAATTATTGAAAGATTCAAAGAATTCAGATGTAAAGTAGAGAAGCAAATCAAAAAATTTCTAAAGATACTTCGATCGGATCGAGGATGCAATACCAAAGAAAAAATTTTTTGATTATCTCATATAATGGTATTATTTTATTTTTGGACCGCTCTTAGTATATCTCAGCTCAACGAGATAATTAAGAAGAGTTATAGGACTATATGAGATATGATCTGGTCCATAATGAAATTCACTAATTTATTTTATTTCTTTAGGGATATACTTTATTTTTATGAAATTAGGTTCTCTCTAAACCTGTTTTTACCACATCGTATGAGATATGGTATGGTGAGAACTGAATCTTGATTATTTTGAGATCCAAAGATGTTCAGCCTGTGTGAAGGACAACAGGTGGATATGTTAGAGGATAGATCTATAAAATTTATCCTAAAAAAATTTAGGATATTACTTTCTGAAAGGATCACAATATGATTGTGACCCAACATGCTGTCTTGAAAAATTATTTAATCAAGATGAAGCAGTGGGAGAAAAGTTAAGCTCTAAGAGAGTATCTCTGAAGAGCAACGAGCTATAGGACCTAAAGAACTTATTCATGATGAGGCAGTAGATGTATATTCTTCTTCTACCTCGTACACATAGTAGGATCTCCAATCCTCTCGAAAGGTACTTGGGTATGCTTAACAGAGGATGTAGAGAAAGTCATTTCTCATGGGAGATAGAGAACATAGAGATGATCCCAAAATCTATAATGAGATGATGTGAGATATCGACTTCAAAAAAGAGATATGAAATAGCTTTTCTGAGTAGAGATCTTTTAAAGATTCTATATAGAATAGCCTATGAATTTCACTTCTCGTGATAGAAGATCACAAAGTCTATAATAATCTTGAAGTTGGAACAGTCATCTTGATGATATGATCAAATTATTTGATCAGAAAAGAGAAATTATATGTTTCCAAAAGGATCAGTGGAAGTATCCAATACTGACATCGGTTAAAATATGGTTGAATATAGATTTCTCCATAAAAGATATAAAGCGAGCATCCTAAAGATCTATAGAGATAGATGCAATTGGTGCTTGTATTTTTATAGATAAAGTGCAAAGAGTAGATGCTAAAAAGGTTCAGTATAGAAATCTTGAAGAGGGGTCTGCTTTCCTCTTGGACATAGATATGTGTTATATAATATACTTAAACTAATATAGTTAATATTGTGAATGTCACGAGTAGATATCAGTTGTATCCAGGCTGTGAGCACTGAATTACTGTGAAAATATTTTTAAGCTCTTGAGAAGAACTAAAGATATGTTCTTAATTTGAAGAAGGATCAAAGTTAGGAGTAAGAGAATATACCAATTTAGATTTTATGTCTGATGTTAGAATGTCTACATCATGGGGTGTGTTCCTATGTCGATATTTTGGAAAGATTCTAAATAATCAATCGATGGAAGCTGAGTACACTGTAGATGTGTAGAATACATTCTGATTCTAATGTTAGTTGCAGAATTAATTATCATGCCATCAGATATCGTGACACTATACTGTAAAGACAATGGCACCATAGCTCTTGCTAAGGAGCCAAGGTCTTACCAGATATTCAAGCACATAGAGCAATAGAACATGCGACTACCTCAAGTAGAGATACATAGAGGTGCAGAGAGTAAACTCCATATGTGATGTGGATAACCCACTGGTAAGTCACTTAGCTAGCCTTAGACTAAAGCCTGTCTTGTGAAGATAGGGCTTGGTACATGACAGATTAGCTTTAGTGTAAGTGGGAGATTGTTGGATGTATGCCCTAGAAGCTAATCCTGACCGATACATATCATATCTCTAGGATATGATTTTGTACTTTATGGATATTTATATTATCATTCATATTTATGTGTCCATAAATCATCCAAGAGATTAACAAGATAAATGATACATATTCTCAAAGAGTTGAGAATTTGAGACATGTGTCATTGATGGTTAATTCATAAATTGCTCTTGATTATAGGATCATCATGGAGATAGTGATTGATCCGAATAGACTAGTACACAGATCGCTTTCTTCGGACAGATAGGTCTCGAGTCTGCAGTATAGAGACACTGGAGTGAGAGTGCAGGTAGTTGTTAGAGAATAACCAGCACTGAGCGTGATCAACACGAGAAGTCACATGGATGTCTGCTTACTTATTAGTGACTTTTTTGATGCTGTAGTTGTATGATTGATCTTTTGATTTGAGATGATACTACTGCTTGCAGTGAGGCTGCTGGAGTTTGACTGACACATCAACATGGATCTCAATGAGCCTTTGTAGTGGATGTTGATGACAGTTGGTCTACTGTAGGAGTGGGATGTGCATCAAGATGGAATCTATCGACTCTAGCAGAAGGAAGTAGTTCTATGAGATTTAAGAGGCTGAGTTCTTAAGTCTATGGTCATAGCAGTGTGATTGATGGAAAAGAGTTTTCATAGAATCACAGATAGACTCGAGCTGATTGAATCTATCATATGATCGATGATGAGATTTGATAATTCATCTATGATCTGTCATTCAATCGAGACTCACGATAGAGGGACTGTACAATACATTAACTGCACCTAGAGATTTATCATCTTTTATTCTGCTAGATTGCCACTACATACTACTAGGTGCCACTAGTAGATTGTGAGATACTACTAGGTGTCACTAATAGATTGTGAGACCTACGAGCATCATCTTGAGGATCGATGATCCTTGGTGGGTAGAGTTGAAACTGTTTCAATTTATTAAAAAGAGTTTCAATTTATTGAAAAGTGTTTCAATGATATTGTGATAGGGATCATAATATATCTCACTATCAGACAGAATAAAATCTATGGGGTCATACATAAAAGAAATTTTGACTGATCAGATGGTTGAATTATGATTATAAATCATAACAGAATTTGATTATCAATTTGATTGATGATTGATCTAATGCAAATGCTGCATTATATAACTCACTAAAGAGTTAGTAAGTTAAAGGAGAATTAATAGACAATTGGATTGCAGAGTGGCTCAATTTGATTGAGCTATAGGACTTGTATCAAGTCTAATTAAATTGGATTTAATTTGACTTGATATGGATTTGATTTGATCAAACCTGATTGGGTTATAAGATAACCTAAATTGCATGAAAGAATAATTTTTATTTAAATTAGAATTTAGGTTTGACTCAATTATTAATTAGACTAGGATGTATGAATTTCTATTTGGACTAGAAATTCTTATGGGTGCATCAAATCCTAATTGGATTAGGATTAAATTGAGTTTGACTCAAGCACCAAGCAAGAGTCCAAGAGGACTAGGACTCCTCCAATTAGGTGATATCTAATTTAAATAGTTTGGGCTCTAAATCAGATTAGGTTCTCCATCTATTTAGATCTAATCTGATCCTAATATGATTAGGATTGATTGGATTTTTATTCGGTTTAAAACAGCCACCTTAAACAAGAGTCCCATGAGATTAAAATTTCTCTTATCCATATGCCAACAAACCAGCCCATGCCCACTTTTGTTTTAATGCCAAACATCCCATGTTTTCTCCTCTTTTTAGCATGTAAGAAGGAGCATTAAACCCCTTTTCTTCTGTGTAAAATCTAGGTGAATATGAGAAGGGTGGGTGGCATTAAAAGGATTAGAGTCCTAACTTGTTTGGACTCTCATCTCTTATCCAAATTAGAACTCTATCTTTTTTCTATTTCAATCAGCACTTTGGGATGTTGGATACTAGATGTGATAAGGCTATGATGCCCAAAAATTAGAGGACGTGCATGGAGAAAATCAAGAAGAGAGACCACGGTGAAAAGGTTCATGGTGTGAGGTTTGTTTTTGCTTTGATCCTTTCTTTCTTACACAACTAAGAGTTGGTTGTTAGGACATATATTCTCCTCTCTCTTGTCCATATTTGGATATGGATGTTTCCTCTTCTCTTTGTCCAAAAGTTGGATAAAATTTCTACATTTCTATTGTAGAGATTTTGGTGCATGGATTTTAGGAAGAAAAGAGAAAAAAAGATTCTTCTCATGATCTTTAGCGTAGGGATTTATGATAAGTGATATATTTTTATATTTATTGAAGATATTTTTGATAATTTATGGTGCTAATATCTTCTTAAAAATCTTAATTTCATAAATTTATTAAATTTTCTTAAAAAATAAGTGATTTTGAAAAAAATATCAAATTAGATATATTTATAAAAAAATAGATGTTAATTTAATTGAGTAATTTAAATATCAAAATGAAGAAAAATTTTTGAGAAATTTAATGCATATTTTTTTTAATTTTTCAGATGAAAATTGGAGCAAAAATAGAGCTAAAATATCCTAAAAAATAAAGAAAATAGCCTTCGATGTATGGTGGACCAGCCGCTCGGTCCACAGAGCCAGGGCACGGTCCATGGGAATAGTTACGCAGTCCACAGGCATGGTTCACAACGAGAGAAAAATCCTGGACGTGATCCAATGATGGAGATTTAATCTGAAGATCAATCCAATGGCTGCTGTTCGTTGTCGGTTTATAATAGGGATTTTTGCATGATCCGACGGTCCAGAAGTAATCCATCACGCGATCTAACAGCTGTTATCACTCCCGACTTTGAATAGAACTTTTTTGCACAAGCTGATGGTCCAGAACCAATTCCAAGCGCGATCGGACGACTGTGGTTCGATCTAACTTTGATAAAAATTAAAACGGCTGATTTTTTATCAAATCTGAGCTGTTCAAGCTCCACCGATGGTCAGGAATATTCTTAAGAGGATTAATATGATTTCTAAAGATTTTAGGACTCTTTTTCCTACTAAAAAATTATGAAAAATTTATCTATAAATAGGAGATCTAGGAATAAACTTTGTGAGCAAAAAAATTGAGTAGAAAATGTATAAAAAAATAGAAAAAAAATTAAATAGCTTTAGGGATCCAAAAAAAAGAAGGAGAAAAGTCAGTTCGCTCTACAGAGTATGACGAAAGATGGAGAGATCATCAACCATCTTTCTGACGAAGCTTGGCTGATCAACTTCAGATCCTTGTAATAGTTTTATTTTTAAATTATTTTATTATTTTTTTTAAACTTCTTGTACTTGAATTTTAATTTCAAGTAATGCAAAATTTATTTTCCTGTACTTTAAATTTCTGTCTTTTAATTTTTTGCACGTAGATGCTAGGATCTAATTAGTAGATCTTAGTACCAATTTATTTTTATACTTTTTAAATTTTTATTATTTATTTTATTACAAGTAGATGCTAGGATCTAGTTAGTAGATCTTAGTATCCGATTTATTTTTCGCACTTTTAAATTTTTATTTTCTGACTTAAATTACTTTCTCCAAAATTTTATTTTATTTTTGTAAAATCAAAGATTTCAAATCAAAATCATACCTTCTCTATGGATTCAACCTGACTCACTAATTTCTATGTGTTTTTAATTTTTGTTGAAGTCAGAATTTGATTGATAATCACGGTGTCCTAACGACAGCATTGCGATCATATCAATTTTTGGTGCCGTTGCCGAGGAAGGCATCAATTTTAATGTTTGATTTCTTTGGTTTTCTTATGACTATTGCTTACTAACTTTTTTATCTTTTTATAGAAAAAAATTCAAAAATTCAAAAAAAAAAGGAAGATAGAAAGCTTTCAAATTGGTGAGATCAATCTTAACCCTAGCCTTAACTTTTTTTTTTAGTATTAATTATTATTATTTTTAATTAATCTAAAATTCATCTACATAAACCTAATAAAAATCTCATGACAAGAGTAGAAATTTAATTATTTAGAAGCATTCATCGTCTTAGATTTATTTTTGGCGATCGCTGGAGACAAAGTAAGCTTTCAAGTTTTATTAGTTTCATGCATCTAATTTAGTTGCATAGAACCCCTTATTTAAAATTGGTTGTACATATTCATCTCAAATCAATTTAAGGACAACACCCATAACAAGATAAGGTGAGAATTTCATCACCCTTTCTTGATCCAAAAACAACCAACCAGCATCCCACATTATCCCTAGCCTAACTAAAATCAAGTAGACATTGGCCCCCAGTATTAATCGAGTTCAGTTCTGAGTATTGTGGTCAAGTCAAGTGCAAAGTAAGTCCAGACTCACTCCTGAAACTGGTGTCTAAGGCTAGAGGTTATAAAGGCTCAGCCTAAGTAGATTTGTGGTTATTTAATTAATTCTGTTAGCTTACCTGACCAATTCAATTGGTGTCTAAGGCAAGCAATGGGGGGACCCCCACGATCCCACCTCTTACCTGACTAGTTGAAGGAAGTGAGAACAAACCCAATTTGTATCTAGACTAAGCCACTCTACATCGAACTGTTAGGTCTAAGAAATCCATAGGTGTCTAGGTTTAATTGTTTGCTAACTTGATTGTAATTAACACAAAACCACAATTAATTCTTTCCACCTTACGTATCTAGGTCTAGGGCTTTTTCTTTCTTCTCTTTCTTTTTTCTCTTAAAAAAAAATGAAACAAAAACAAAACTTGAATCATACATTAGGGTTTGCACTGGTATATGTAAGGTAGAAGATCTCTCTATCCTGACCTAGTTGAATCCAATCCTGAGATTGAACGGTTGATTCATATTAAACCTGAAAATCAGATGGCTGAAGATCCTAGAGAACCACTTAGGCAGATGAAGGAATATTTTATTCCTTCCACCTATAATCCATCGACTTGTATCCACTTACCTGATATCCCTGTAAGCTACTATGAGATCAAGTCGACCACAATCCAGATGCTTCCGTCTTTCTATAGAAATACTAATGAAGATCCTTACAAGCATCTGGATGAGTTTTTAGAAATTTGTTCCACGATGAAAATTTAAAATTTTACTGATGATGCACTTAGATTGACCTTATTTTTCTTCTCACTTAAAGACAAAGCCAAGTATTGGCTTGGCACAATAGGGAGACCAATCCAACCTTGGGCTGAAATGCAGCACGAGTTTCTTAAGAAATTATATCCCATAGGTCGAACCAACACCATGAGGCGAGCCATCACTGGATTTGCTCAGCTTCTAGGAGAGCAAATTCATGAATCATGGGAGAGACTTAAGAAACTTTTTAGAAAATGCCCACACCATGATCTATCTAAGTGGCAAATTGTTCAAGCTTTTTATGAGAGTTTAGGTGACCAATACAGACAGATGGTAGATGCATCTTGTGGGGGTGCATTCAATGAGTAAAAGTGAGGATGAAGCTTACACTTTATTTGAAATTTTGAGTGAAAATTCAATCAATCATACTTCATTATCCTCGTACGAAAGATCAATCCCTCATCAAAAGTGGGCAAGAATTTTTGAGATCAAGCAAACAGACTAGTCCTAAGGCCGATCTGAACCTAATAGCCCAAAGATTAGATAAAGTCAACCTTCTTGCTCAGAAATTTGATCAATTTCTAGCATTAGGTCAACAATCTTCTGCACAATACACACCACCACCTAATTATCAGGAGATTTATTCTATCTGTGCTAGCCCAGCCTATCATATTAGTGAATGTCCTACGGCTGCACAGTTTTCACCTTTCATCTAAGAACAAGTTCAAGTTGCTCAAGATTACTCCAATCCTATCAATGATCCATTCTCTAACACATATAATTCAGACTGGAGGAACCATCCTAATTTTTCTTAGAGACCCCAACAGACTTAGGCCCAGACCCAAATTTTTTTCATGCAGAATTTTTAGAATAGGCCCTAATACCAAAATTATACTTATAATAGAGGTCTGCCTACTCAGCCATCCTATTACAATCAGCCGTTATATCCATCTCCTCAACAGACCAATCTAGCCGATGATAGATTCAACCAACTTCAACAAATGATTATGATCCAACATCAATCCCTCGCTAGGCTAGAAGCACAAATAGATCAATTAACTGAATCTTTTACTATGAGGAGAGAATAAGTCAATTGCCAAACGAACCAATATCGAATTTTGAAAATGACCCATCCATCCACCAATCACCTGGACCTAGTCATCAATCCAATATCCCACCTAAGAATCCCCAATTTGAAAGTGATAATGCAATTTCTGAGCTTAAAAATGATAGAATTCTTAAGGACTCATACCAAGACTAGGTGAGTGAGGCTAGTGTTGATGCTAGCCAAAATATAAATTTTGAAAAAGAGGTTAGTACTGAGACTAACCCAATAGAAGAACCTGAGTCCGAAATTGTTACTAATCTAAGTGATAAAGAGAAGAGAGTAGATGAGTTACCCAAGATATATTCATCAAGAGTCCCATTTTCTTCAACCTTAGAAGTCAGTTCTTCCACTTTAAAATCACCTCCTCTAGAATTAAAATTATCTTTGGTCATACTTGAGAACATATGTTTAAAAATAAAAGATACCCTTCTAGTGCCTATTTCTTCAAACTTAGCTCCTAACCCAAAAACTCAATTCATGAGCATTTTAGAAGAACAAATAGGAGAAATTTTTAATAAACAAAGGTCGGTGAATGAGTTTGTGAATTATCTTACTACAATTAAGAACGAAGATGTGAACTACTTTCTAAAGATTGGTAATAAAATATTAAAAATATTTATAGACCATCTTCTTGAGATTGGTAATCTAAAACTATTAAAATTTATCAATCTAATATTCGACACAGGATAGATGATAGAATCAGCATGGTCTGGCTGAAGACGGTAAACTTAGCACTTCCTGGGAGGCAATCCAGTTTTTAAGTTTTCAATTTTTGCTTTTGCCTTTGCTTTCTTTTGCATTTTGTTTAGGATAATCAGTCTTGCTTTGTATCTTTTGTAGCGATCTGAAAATAATCTTGACTAAGTTGGGAGAAAATTAATTTTGAAAAGGCTTATGGATCAGGTGATATCTCTCCTTTTCTTTTTCTTTACATGCACCGTTCATATTTTCTACTCCATTGAGGACAATGTTGATTAAGTTGGGGAGAGAGAATAAATTTTTTTTTTAAGTCTTCAAGTAAGTTAGTATTTAGTATTTAAGCATCGATTACACTTAAGAATCGAGTTAAATCAAATATTTTTTTAAAAAAATTGATGTACAGATAAGAGAGTTTATGAGATTTTGAGGGATCAAGTATTAAGAAAACTCAATAAAGAGTTAAGTTTAGAACTTAAACAGTTTTTTTTTTAGTATTTCAAAATTTTTCTACCAGCATCAAAGAAGAATTTACTTTCTATGGGCTTGGGTAGAGTAACTATACGTTTCTTCATATAAAAATAAAAAAAAAAATTTTCAAGTACTTCATGCTGAGTAACTGGGCCTCTTTGCCTAAGCAAGCATTGAGTTTCGTGTCAAAAGGTATGAAGGGCAAAGAAGCTTTGTTGTAAAGCTAGTTTTAACTCATAGCCTGTTTGATTCGAGCAAGTAGGTTCGAGGGGTATTCTATACCTAATGCCCTAAAGCCGTCTGGTTTGAGAGTCATTGACTGAAAAATCGCTACATGGGTCAAACAGAAAGTTTAAGGGGTTAAGACACTCAATAGCAGTATAATATTTAAAAAAAAAGAGAAAAAAAAAAAATGAAGGACGGAAGTAACAATATACTTGTCCATATGAAGGTTAATAATTTGAAGATAAAGGTAGGGATAATTTAAAAAAATTTAAAAAAAATTTAGTGTTCTTAATTTAACTCTCATATTGACTAGTATTAATACCCCAATGACATACCTCATTTACGCTCTACCGAACATCAGTGGTCCTTTTGAAAATTATTTGATGAAATTTGAAACTTTAAGTTAAACGATACTTAATTCTAAATTTTTTTTTACTCAAGGACGAGCAAAATTCAAGTTAGAGAGGGTGATAAGTGGTATATTTTTACATTTATTGAAGGTATTTTTGATAATTTATGGTGCTAACATCTTCTTAAAAATCCTAATTTCATAAATTTATTAAATTTTCTTAAAAAATAAGTAATTTAAAAAAAATATAAAATTAGATATATTTATAAAAAAATAGATGTTAATTTAATTAAGTAATTTAAACACCAAAATGAAGAAAAATTTTTGAAAAATTTAATGCATATATTTTTTTTAATTTTTCAGATGAAAATCGGAGCAAAAATGGAGCTAAAATATCCTAAAAAATAAAGAAAATAGGCTTCGGTATACGGTGGATCGGCTGCTCGATCCACAGAGCCAGGGCACGGTCCACAAAAATAGTTACGCGGTCTACAGGCATGGTTCACAGGAATAGTTACGCGATCCAATGGCTGTTATCACTCCCGACTTTGAATAAAACTCTTTTGCACGATTCGATGGCCCAGAACCAATCTCAGACGTGATCGGATGACTGTGGTTCGATCCAACTTTGATAATGATTAAAATGGCTGATTTTTGATCAGATCTGAGCTGTTCAAGCTCCATCCGACGGCCAGGAATATTTTTAAGGGGATTAATATGATTTCTAAGGGTTTTAGAACTTCTTTTCCTACCAAAAAATTATGAAAAATTTATCTATAAATAGGAGATCCAAGAATAAGCTTTATGAGTAGAAAAATTAAGTAAAAAATATATAAAAAAATAAAGAAAAAATTAAATACCTTTAGGGATCCAAGAAAAGAAAGAGAAAAGTCGGTTCGCTCTATAGAGTACAACGAAAGACAGAGAGATCATCAACCATCTTTCTAACGAAATTTGGCTGATCAACTTTAAATTCTTATTATAATTTTATTTTTATTTTATTTTATTATTTTTTTTAATTCTTTGTACTTGAATTTTAATTTCAATTAATACAAAATTTATTTTTCTATATTTTAAATTTCTATCTTTTATTTTTTTGCACGTAGATGCTAGGATCTAATTAATAGATCTTAGTACTAATTTATTTTTAGACTCTTTAAATTTTTGTTATTTATTTTATTACAAGTAGATGCTAGGATCTAGTTAGTAGATCTTAGTATCTGATTTATTTTTTATACTTTTAAATTTTTATTTTCTGACTTAAATTATTTTTCTAAATTTTTTTTTACAAAATCAAAGATTTTAAATCAAAATTTTACCTTCTCTGTGGATTCGATCTGACTCACTACTTTCTATATATTTTTAATTTTTATTGAAGTCAGAATTTGATTGATAATCATGGTGTCCTAACGACAGCATCGGATCGTATCAATCTATATGCTCCTATGTTCTTCTTCTTCTCTAAGAGTATCTTGAGAGAAAAGAAGATTTTCAACCGTTAAGATGCGATCTTTGCAAGGGAGCTAGCACTCTGGTGAGATCAAAAAGCTTCTGATCAGATCAGAGTTTCGTGTGAATACCTGTAGAGGTCGGATGCTTGTGCGGCTATAAGGGACCTTCGAAAGACATCTATGATCCTCAGTTTATGGTGAAGATTAATCCATGCCAAGGTATGTTCTAAATTTATTTTTTTTATTTAATTTTTATATCTGAATCTTATCTCATATATGATGATCCTGTTTATGGTTTGAAGATTTGATCTTATGCATGCTTAGATTAAATTAGATTTAATCTGAAAAATTTTAAATTCTGCTGCGTACTTATTTTGAAAAATTTTACATGCATGAAACTATGAAACTCCAACACCCAGGGCTTGATCTTTTTGACTTCTCTCCTGAAGACAACACTAAGTCTTCCACCTTCCGATGTAGGTCTCAGGGGGTGGAGATTCGTGAACTCGGCCCTGATAGCACGGAGGTCTGTGAGAAAATTTTCAACAAAACTTTGGAGGCCAGGACTGGTCATGACCTCATGTAATGATTTCTTTTATTGTCTATTTTGGGTGATGACGTTCCTGTAGTATTAAAAATTTTATAAATACAATAAAAATTTCTTATATCACATTCTCTTTTGCTCCGTAATGCTATCTGGCATCATCGTTGGACTATTTCATATCAAATGTCTAATGAGAAATCCTCGATGCTTGTCATGTCAACCACTCCCTACATTAACTATGGGCGGTGCTTCATAAATTTTGATGTATTTAAGATGAGTATGATGTGATTGGGCAATGGTTCTGGAGAATAACAATTGTTGTTCCTTTCGATGGAATAAATTTTGGGAGGATGCTTCAAACCTATGGGGACACCGCATGGTGATGTATCGATCTGCGAAGCATCATTCGATTTGATTTTCAAGATTGGAAAGACATGCCATTTATGGCCTAGGGAATAATTGTGCCATCAAAGCTAGCGATTAGCAATCGATGGAGGCGCTCGCACCTATAAAAAGGGGTTGGTGGTTGGTGAAAGCTTCACCTTCCATTCCTCCTCTCTCAGCACTCAAAAAACTCTTCGTCTCCTTTGCCATCATGATGCCCACCAAGAAAGCCATCAAGGAGATGGTTAGGGAGAGGAGGGCCGCTGCCAAGAAGGCTCTCGCATCCAAAAAGGTGAAGAATGGGGAGCCGAGCCAATCTGCCTCCTCTGGCATGCCGTCTGCTCCCTAGCTGAGCTGGATTTCTACTCCTTCTGTGGGGTCCGAGAAGAAGCCACCATCGTCTGTTATGGGTGAGAGCACTTAAGGATAAAAATTCAGTGCTGGGGTAAAATGGTAATTTTAAAACTTTTTCAAAATTATTATTTTACAGTAAAAATTATTAATTAATCTAATTAATTAATAAAAAATTACCCTACACTAAGATCTAAATATGATATATAGCATGCATGCATTTAAATTTGAAATTCGAATTTGAACACTAAACACTTTACTGTAATGTGTTCAGAACACAATACCTTTGTGCGGGTAGTAGATCGCCGCAATCTGATCACCATCGAGAGAGTCTGATCATCAAATACAGCCACACAGTATGTCTGACCTCTGTGGATCGTCCAGACGAAGCTCCCGATCTGATCGACTCCTCACGAGTGCTAGCTCATTGTAGAGCCTTTCGACGGTCGATGCTGATCGAACTCCTTCGATCGATGTCTACTGATTCTTTGGATGCTCCAGATCATCAGCAGACGTGCTTGAGAGGATGTTGAAGATCTTTCTAAAATTTAGTGGGCTCACGACACTCGTAGCTCACCTTCTCACTTCCGAAACTCCAGGCTGAAACCCTGAAGAACTCACTGAAACCCTGCACACACTTTTTCTTTCTTTTCTTTCTTTTTCTCTCGGAAGGATATAGACCTTCACCTTGCACACAAGGATTCCTCATGCCCAGATTTTCTCTCCAAATTTTTTTTTGCACACGCCCCACTCTTCTCCTCCTTTTAAAACAATGTCAAACGTCTTATCCACGTGAGAGGATAAAGATGAGTAATTGCACATTTGAATTTAAATCAAATTTTGAATTCAAATAGAAACTAATTTATCCCTATCCACTAAGGGCATGAGAAGAGGAGGGCGTGGCTTAATATGTGCGTGAGTGATTTCATAAGAAATATTTTCTCGTGTAATAAATGGGGTGCTAAAAGAGGATAAGGTCAAGGCGCTAAGATTGGTTGCTCATTCAAATTCAAATTTTGTTTTGAATTTGAATGGCCAACCAATCATCCTTATCCACTCATTTGATGCATTAAAGTAGGGTGTGAGGAGGGCTTTGCGTGAGAAAAAATTCATGAGAACTTCCTTCTCGTGAATTCAAATGGGCGCAGTGGAAGTGAGGTGGCGCAGGGAGAATGGGTCAAGGTGGTTTCATTATTTAAACCAACCTAATTGAACCAAATAAGTTAGGCCCAATTAGACTAATTTAAATCCAACTTAATTAGACTTAATTAGGCTCAATAAAATTCTATTCAAATCAGGAATTGATTAAGCCCAACCCCTGATCAAATCAGGGACCAATCCATCTCGATGATTAGGTCAACTCTTAACCTAATCGGGTCAAACCCAACTGAATCCAATTTAATTGGACTTGATCCAAAAATAATTACTCAATCAAATTGAGTTAATTAGTGATCAAATCATTAATTAAACCTCTCATAAATATTGAGTCCAAATTCGATGGGTAATCGGGCATCAAAATTCATCGATATGTAACCCTGATTGAAGAGTCCCAAACCAGTGGGACTCTTGACCCCGGTACCCAAAATGTGTGGGACTCATGATCAGAGAATTCTGATTCTCGATCATAGAGTCCAGATACATAGGACTCATAGTCCACGAGCATTAGGACTCTTCATCAGCCATCAGATCAGATAGGAACCTCTAATGTGTGTGACCCCGCAGGTTCGAACCTAAGCCGGTGGCACAGGAACCAATTCTTGTACTAATCGAAGTGACCATCTAGCAATGGTACCCGACGATCGGATAGGTCGAATAGTCACAATCGCAACACTCAGAACCTACGTGAATATGATTACTGTATAATTCATCCTTTTGACCTCTGTGTTTAGGATGACTCAGGGTTAAACTGTCAACCCTGATTAGATCATCCGAATCGTGCTCAACTCAAACAGTCCTGTGACTCCTCACAAAGACTACCCTGGTCAAGGTTTTGCTAAATTGAAACATGACTATACACAGCTTCTAAACTGGAGTGGTCAATCCCATTTTGACACACGCACCGACAAGTCAAGTACTTACTACACCCAGCAGCCTTCCGTCACTGAATTAGAAATTTAGGTAGTCCAGTGCCTAAGTGCAGTGAGTTGCTTGCAAGTCATCGTGGTGGTCTCAGGTCGGAGGGACATTTATACCTATATTCCATCAGAGCAATCTTGACAGTAGAAATAGCTCTGGAGTCGTCATATTTAGTGCAGATGTACCCTTACATCTCACCTGTATGCCATACCAGTGTCTCCACACTCATTGGTTAAGAGGACAACCAACCTATATGGCACACAATGACCTATGCTTGATAAATATTGTCGTCCTTGGTAACAACATATCATTTGGTCATGAATAGATTTAAGGACTAAATGACAAATCCTCCTTTGTCGAGTCTAAATAGTCCTAATGACTTCACCACAACATAGGAGTTCATTAGAAGATGAAATATTTTGTGATGAAAAATATCAAAATAATTTTTATTAATTCATAATTTATGTACATATATAAAAATGAGCACAACCGTCAACAGACTGACGATTGGCTTTGGGACACTATTTCCAATAATCTTCCACTTGGCCTAAAGCCAATCGGTGCAGTATCTAATACCCATCTTCGACTTATAGTCGTCGAACTCCTTCACCGTAATGGCTTTAGTGAATGGGTCGGTCGGTTCTCCTTTTCGTTGATCTTCAGAAGGTCGACGTCACCTCGATCCATAATTTTTCGGATGAGATGGTAGCGGCGCAGAATATGCTTCGTCCGCTGGTGTGCTTTGGGTTCCTTCGCCTGAGCAATGGCTCCAAAGCTGTCACAATAGAGCAAAATTGGACCAACAAGGGAGGGTGCTACTCCGAGCTCGGTGATGAATTTTCTCAGCCACACCACTTCTTTGGCAGCATCTGATGCAGCAACATACTCCATCTCGCAAACTGAATCAGCCACTATGTGTTGCTTGAAACTCTTCTAGCAGATAGCCCTACCATTAAGGGTAAAAATAAATCTCGACACACTTTTGCTGTCATCGTGATCAGATTGAAACTAGAGTCTGTAGACCCTATAAGTCTCAAGTCCGATTCACCATAAACAAGCCTCTGGTCCTTAGTATTTCTTAAATACTTCAGGATGGTTTTAACAACCTTCTAGTGATTCTCTCCTGGATCAGATTGGTATCTACTCACTACCCCTAGTGAGTATGCCACATCTGATCGTGTACATGTCATGGCGTACATGATAGATCCCACTGCCGAAGCATATGGAATCCTATCCATACGCTCTCTCTCTTGAGGTGTTGTCGGATAATCCCTCTTCAAGAGAGAAATTCCATGGTCTATCAGTAGATAGTCTTTCTTGAAATTCTTCATATTGAACCTCTTCAGTATAGTATCTATGTACGTAGACTGGGATAAACCAAGCAACCTTTTAGATCTATCCCTATAGATCCTCATCCCTAGGATGTAGGAAGCTTCTCCCAAATCCTTCTTGGAGAACTGTGACGACAGCCAAATCTTTATTCTCTGTAATGCAGGGACATCATTCTCGATTAAGAGAATATCATCCACATACAATACAAGAAATATCACTACTGGACCATTAGCCCACTTATAAATGCAGGGCTCTTCTCCGTTCTTAACGAAACCATACGTCTTGATCATTCTATCAAAACGTATGTTCCAACTCTGGGATGCCTGCTTAAGTCCATAAATGGACCTCTGTAGTCTGCACACCTTAGACTCATCAGTGGATGTGAATCCTTCAGGTTGTATCATATACACCTCTTCATCCAGCTCTCTGTATAGAAAAGCTGTCTTTACATCCATCTGTCAGATTTCATAGTCCAGATGGGCAGCTATCGCAAGCATAATCCGAATGGATTTGAGCATTGCCACAGGAGAAAACGTCTCGTCATAGTCTATACCATAACGTTGACGATATCTCTTGGCAACCAGACGGGCTTTATAGGTTTCCACCTTTCCGTCTGCGCCCCTCTTCCTCTTGAAGACCCACTTACACCCTATGGGTTTTACTCCTTCGGGTGGGTCAACCAATGTCCACACATCGTTGACCTTCATGGACTCCATTTCAGATTTCATGGCCTCTAGCCATTTCTCAAAGTCGGGTCTCTACATTGCATCCATGTAGGTGATCGGATCCTCATCGTTTTCATCAAGTTTGATAGGATCGTCGTCCCAGACTAAGAAATCATAGTATCTGTCCGGTTGATATGGTACTCTACCAGATCTCCTTAAGGATGCTTGAACAATGGGCTCCGATCTGATCTAATCAAATCCGATTCAGGTTCAGCAACTTGTGTCGGTTTTTTCACCTGTCGAACTTCGTCAAGTTCGACCTTAGAGGTAACAGTCCCTTCACCAAGAAACTCTTTTTCCAAAAAGATTGCCTTAAGACTGACAAACACCTTTTGCTCATCAGCCATATAGAAATAATACCCTTTGATCTCTTTTGGGTATCCTATAAAATTATACTTGTCAGACCTAGGTCCTAGCTTGTCCGTAATTAAATGTTTAACATAAGCCGGATACCCCCAAATCCTAAGGTGCAAGAGTACTGGCTTACGTCCTTCCATATCTCATATGGCGTTTTGGTTACAGACTTACTCGAAACTCTATTTAGAAGGTAACAAGCTGATTCAAGCGCATATCCCCAGAGGGAGATCGGCAGACCAGCAAACCCTATCATGGATCGAACCATATCCAACAAGGTCTGATTCCTCATTTCAGATACACCATTATGCTGTGGTGTTTCAGGAGGAGTCCATTGAAGAGAATCTCATTCTCCCCAAGATATATCAGAAACTCATTGGAAAGGTATTCACCTCCTCGATTAGATTGAAGAGTTTTAATACACTTTCCAGTTTATTTTTCTACCTCATTTCGGAATAGTTTGAATATTTCAAACGACTCCGACTTATGCTTCATTAAATAGACATACCCATACCTCGATAGGTCGTCTGTGAAGGTTATGAAGTAGAAATATCCACCTCCTGCACTTATGCTCATGGGTCCACATACATTAGAATGTACCAGACCCAAGAGTTCACTGGCTCGCTCACCTTTTCCAGTAAAAGGTGACTTGGTCATTTTACCAAGAAGACAGGACTCACAGGTTGGAAGTGATTCACAATCACCTACTTCAAGAATTTCTTCTTGAGCCAACCTGTTTATCCTGTTCTTATTGATATGACCTAGCCTACAGTGCCAAAGATAGACTTCTGACACATTATCTATTCTAGGGCGTTTACCGGAGGTTTGAACCACATTAACAGGTTGTGATAGAAAGTAAATTCCATTATAAAGTTATCCAATAAATATTGTAACACCATTCAAAATGATATTGCAAATATTTTTTTTTATTAAAAATTGATAACCGTTCATGGCCAAAAGGCCTATAGAAATAATATTTAATAAATAGCTTGGACAATAGTGACATTCACTCAGAATTATATTTCGAGAATTGATTACAAGGTTCATGATTCCTAATGTTAAAACTGAAACTTTGCTTCCATCTCCAACGTTCAGAAACCTCTCGCCTTCATCAAATCTCCTACTGACCTGCAGACCCTGCATCGAATTGTAAATATGATAAGGGCTTCCGGTATCCAATACCCAGACAGTAGTATCACAAATAAAAAAGTTGCAAGGTGTTATCATATAAGTATCTTGCTTCTTCTTTGGCCTGTTCGGATCCAATGAGGCAATGTATAGAGGACAGTTCTTCTTCCAGTGCCCCTGCTTCTTACAAAAGAAGCACTCTGCCTGGCTCTGATCGGGCTTGCGCATCTTGGTCTGATCCTGTGCAGACGTCCCAGCATACAGCTGCACCTTCTTATTTTTCTTCTTCTTGTTCTTCTTCCCTTTCTTAAAGGGTCGACGACCAGAAGAAGATCCTCCCACAACATTCACTGACTCCTTATGGAGCTGGTGATCCTTCTCAAAGTTCTGCAGCAACTCCAACAAGCCGTGGTAGTTCACTGCAGGCTTTGTCATTCGAAAATGAGTAAGGAAGGGAAGGAAGGACTTGGGCAGAGAATTAAGGATCGCATCCTTACCGAGCTACTCGTGCAGGGAAAAACCCAGTTTACTTAGGCGCTCAATCATTTCAATCATGTACAGTACATGATCAGTGACGGAGGCTCCATCCCTCATCCGAGCATTGAAATGGCACAACTAGTTTTGTGCCTTTCAACATCGTCAGGTGTGCCAAAAGAGTCGTTCAACATTTGAAGCATCTCCTGTGGCTGGGCATTCTCGAACCTGCGACTGAACTCATCATTCATTGCTGCCAGTATTATGCACCGGACGTTGGTGCGGTCGTTGAGCCACTTCTGGTAAGTGTCTCGGACCGTCCCTCTAGCGTTCAGGGCTGGCTCCTCAGGTGCCAGATCCGTTACTACATAAAGAATCCGCTCATGCTCAAGGATGATTTTTAATTTTCGATACCAGCTATCAAAATTAGGTCCCATGAGCTTGTCATTATCTAATAATGACCGGAGCAACAGGGTAGTGGCCATAGCTGCATAAAAGAAAACCAGACCTATATTAGTACATAAATTATTAATACTAAAGACTTGGACTTTAATCTAAAATTTCTCCCAGTATTTTTACGAATTGGTAGCCTCAACCTCCAATTCGAGGAATTACATTAATTCCTTAGTGGGTACTAGAATCCACACAGACTACACACGAGCCCAACTTTGGTTGGTCAACCCATGTACATTTATGGGTAGGTTCATAACCAGTTGTTTCTCTAAACAACTTCTAGTAATTAATTTTGCCCCAGAACCTAATCAGTAGGCTTTGGCCTCCACTGAAAAAATCTGGTTAGGTCCAACCATTAACATGATTTGATTTGGTGAATCAGACCAATAAATGATCAAGCCCAACTTTGGTCGGCCAACCTAACCACCATCAGAAAGACTCAAACCAAATTATCATACTATGAATGATAATTCCATTGTCAATAAGCACCAAGCCTTTGGGCCTCCAATGATTATTAAACTAATGGACTCATTATCACTCACTTAATGGGAGGCTATGACTTAGTTATCAACATAACTTAATCATTGTTAGGACCTAATAATTTTTTTTTGAGAATTTTATTAAAGAATAGATGAGAAGAAAATATCCAGCTAATTTTAATTCTCCCACTGACTTCACCAAGTCAGATTAAAAAAGATTTACTTAAAGCTGGCATTAGGAGCACCTAAATCAGTCAAACTGATTTACCTAATGACATGGGTGAGCCCTAATCACCAAGTGATCTAATCAAAATCTAATTCACCAGGTTGGCCAGGTAAGTGAGATCAGTGGTGGGGATAAGCCATTAACTCGTCAGAGATCGAATCACTGCGAGTAGTTTCCGCTTAAAAACCACTGGTCAAACTGCCAAACTTATCTTAGACACCAACCGGTTCATTAGTTTTAATTTGATCAACTTAGTAAATAGGGTTCCATCACATAGCCATGAATTAAGTCCATCTTGGTCTAGTTAAAGACATGGACCCATTCAACTACAACTATTGGAGTTGAGTCTAGAGTATCCTTGACCTAATCTAATTCAACTTTTGATTAGATTTGACCAATTACTCTAATTTAGTCCATTTCTTTAAGCTAACCTTAGGTCTAACCCAATTATGGACCTAATCCATCTAACCTATTGACCCACAAGTTTATGCAATTGTCTTAGGTCTTAATTCATAATTCTAGACCTACTAGACAACACTTAATTCTTTTAATTAAGTATTTGGGCTGATGGGTCAGGATTTGGCATTTCGAAAATAATTTTCAAATTTGAAAGATTTTATTTTTTGTTCATCAAATATGTTGACTTATTACACAAATATATCAGCACATTTCATAAATAGCAATCTTATTGCTAATTACATAACAGAAAATAACTCAATCAAAATAAATCATGAATATTTCTTTCGTTGCTTCATCTGTATGGGATATAATCGCATTGGCACCCCTACCGTTATAGGAGACCCCATCGAATGGGAAGAGAGGGCCTTTAAACCCTACTTTTCTTCTATGACCGGACGGCCATGGCAACCAACCCAATTTGATTACTTGCTACTTGGATCAAGTATATCTAAATATACTAATTTCAAAATTTAAATTTCAAATTTTAAATTTCAAATTTTAAATTTTGAATTTCAAATTTCAAACAAATTTCAAATTTTAAATTTTTGAATTTTGAATTTTAAATTTTAAATTTTAAATTTTAAATTTTTGAATTTTAAATTTTAAATTTTAAATTTTAAATTTTAAATTTTAAATTTCAACCAAATTTAAATTTTAAAATTTTTAATTTTGAATTTCAAATTTTTGAATTTTGAATTTCAAATTTCAAAATTTAAATTTTGAATTTTGAATTTCAAATTTTTGAATTTTGAATTTCGAACAACTTTCAAAATTTAAATTTTAAATTTTAAATTTTAATTTTCAAATTTAAACTTTTAGATTACAACTTAATTTACACATGCAAATATATATATCATATCTAAGAACCCGCTCTGATACCATTTATGGAGAAAATTCAGTGCAGGGGTAAAATAGTAATTTTAAAACTTTTTTAAAATTACTATTTTATAGCAGAAATTATTAATTAATCTAATTAATTAATAAAAATTTATCCTATACTAGGATCTAAATATGATATATAGCATGTATGCATTTAAATTTGAAATTCGAATTTGAACAGTAAACATTTTACTGTAATGTGTTCAGAACACAATATCTTTGTGCAGGTAGTAGATCGCCGCAATCTGATCACTATCGAAAGAGTTTGATCATCATGATATATCCACACAATATGTCTGGCCTCTGCAGATCATCCACACGAAGCTCCCGATCTAATCGACTCCTCACGAGTGCTAGCTCATTGTAGAGCTCTTTCGACGGCCGATGCTGATCGAACTCCTTCGATCGTTGTCTGTTGATTCTTCAGATACTCTGGATCATTAGCAGATGTGCTTGAGAGGATGTTAAAGATCTTTCTAAAATTTGGTGGGCTCACGACACTCGTAGCTCACCTTCTCACTTCTCGAACTCTAGGCTGAAACCCTAAAGAACTCACTGAAACCCTGCACATACTTTTTCTTTCTTTTCTTTCTTTTTCTCTCGGAAGGATATAGACCTTCACCTTGCACACAAGGATTCCTCATGTCCAGATTTTCTCTCCAAAATTTTTCTTGCACACGCCCCACTCTTCTCCTCCTTTTAAAACAATGTCAAACGTCTTATCCACGTGAGAGGATAAAGATGAGTAATTGCATATTTGAATTCAAATCAAATTTTGAATTCAAATGGAAATCAATTTATCCCTATCCACTAAGGGCGTGAGAAGAGGAGGGTGTGGCTTAATTTGTGTGTGAGTGATTTTATGAGAAACATTTTCTCGTGTAATAAATGGGACGCTAAAAGAGGATAAGGTCAAGGTGCTAAGATTGGTTGCTCATTCAAATTCAAACTTTGTTTTAAATTTGAATGGCCAACCAATCATCCTCATCCACTCATTTGGCACATTAAAGTAGGGCATGAGGAGGGCTTTGCGTGAGGAAAAATTCATGAGAACTTCCTTCTCGTGAATTCAAATGGATGCAGTGGAAGTGAGGTGGCGCAGGGAGAATGGGTCAAGGTGGTTTCATTATTTAAACCAACCTAATTGAACCAAATAAGTTAGACCCAATTAGACTAATTTAAACCCAACTTAATTAGGCTTAATTAGGCTCAATAAAATCCTAATCAAATCAGAAATTGATTAAACCCAATCCCTGATCAAATCAGGGACCAAACCATCTCAACGATTAGGTTAACTCTTAACCTAATTGGGTCAAACCCAACTGAATCCAATTCAATTGGACTTGATCCAAAAATAATTACTCAATCAAATTAAATTAATTAGTGATCAAATCACTAATTAAACCTCTCATAAATATTGAGTCCAAATTTGATGGATAATCGGGTATCAGAATTCATCGATATGTAACCCTGATCGAAGAGTCCCAAACCAGTGGGACTCTTGACCTCGGTATCCAAAATGTGTGAGACTCATGATTAGAGAATTTTGATTCTCAATCATAGAGTCCCAGATACATAGGACTCATAGTCCATGAGCATTAGGACTCTTCATCAGCCATCAGATCAGATAAGAACCTCTAATATGTGTGACCCCGCAGGTTCGAACCTAAGTCGGTAGCACAGGAACCAATTTCTGTACTAATCGAAGTGACCATCTAGCAATGATACCTGACGATCGGATAGATCGAATAGTCACAATCGCAATACTCAGAACCTACGTGAATATGGTTACTGTATAATTCATCCTTTTGACCTCTGTATTTAGGATGACTCAGGGTTAAACTGTCAACCCTGATTAGATCATCCAAATCATGCTCAACTCAAACAGTCCTGTGACTCCTCACAAAGACTACCCTGGCCAAAATTTTTCTAAATTGAAATACGACTGTACACAGCTCCTAAACTGGAGTGGTCAATCCCATTTTGATACACGCACCGACAAGTCAAGTACTTGACTACACCCAGCAGCCTTCCGTCACTAAATTAGAAATTCAGGTAGTCCAGTGCCTAAGTGCAGTGAGTTGCTTGCAAGTCACCGTGGCGGTCTCAGATCGGAGGAATATTTATACCCATATTCCATGGGAGCAAATCTTGACAGTAGAAATAGCTCCGGAGTCGGTCACGTTCAGTGCAGATGTACCCTTACATCTCACCTGTATGCCATACCAGTGTCTCCACACTCATTGATTAAGAGAACAACCAACCTATATGGCACACAATGACCTATGCTTGATAAACGTTGTCATCCTTGGTAACAACGTATCATTTGATCGCGAACAGATTTAAGGACTAAACGATAAATCCTCCTTTGTCGAGTCTAAATAGTTCTAAGGACTTCACCACAAATAGGAGTTCATTAGAAGATGAAATATTTTGTGATGACAAATATCAAAATATTTTTATTAATTTATAATTCATGTACATATACAAAAATGAGCACAACCGTCAACAGGCTGACGATTGGCTTTGGGATACTATTCCCAACAAGCACCTCTTCCTCCCTCATGTGGATTCCCTATATGGTCCGCGAGCACTGTATCGAGAAGTTTAAGACAATGACGTTTGAAGAAGAGATCATCGATGTCGCCGTCTCCATCTTTGTCTTCAACTTTGAAGATTATAAGATCCACTTATGATGGATGATGCCGCAACTGGACCTCAGCTACCTTCTCTCTGGCAATAGCGATGAGAAAGTGGGGGCCCTCTCCTTGGATGAGGAATGAACTCCTCATCTCTTTTCTCTTTTTTCTTTCCCTTCTCCTTGATGCTTGAAGCATCATTTTTTTGTAAAAAATTTTAATAATGAAAAATGAATTTCACATTTTCTTGTGTAGTGTTTATGCATGAAATTTTTGATCTCAAGTTGTTCCTCTATTAAGTCGATCACGGGCTGTTTTATTTAAAGCCGAACAAAGACTCCTTCAGTTGGGCCGAACAAAGACTGTCTTTTATTTAAAGTTGATCAAAAGCTCCTTCAGTTGGGCTGAACAAAGGTCATCTTTAATTTAAACCCGATCAAAGACTCCTTTAGTCGGGCCAAACAAAGGTCATTTTTAGTTTAAAGTCGATCAACAGTTTCTTCAGTTGGATCGAATATAAACCATCTTTAGTTTAAAGTCGATCAAAAGCTCCTTCAGTCGGGCTGAATATAGGTCGTCTTTAGTTTAAAATCGATCAAAGGCTTCTTCAGTCAGGCCGAACATAAGCCATCTTTGGTCTAAAATTGATCAAAGGCTTCTTCAGTCGGGTTGAACACAAACTGTCTTTAGTTTAAAGCTAATCAAAGGCTCCTTCAGTCGGGCCGAACAAAGATCATCTTTAGTTTAAAGTTGATCAAAGATTTCTTCAATCTTCAGGGGTTGCAAGGTGATGAGCAGACAAGAAACCATAATTTTCAGGGAGTAAGGATCTTATTAGTGCTGTATGATATATTATTGATAGTACACTCGAAGATTTTCTGAATTTCATCAAAGACTTCTTCAATCTTCGGGGGTTGCAAGGTGATGAGCAGACAAGAAACCATAATTTTCAGGGAGTAAGGATCTTATTAGTGTTGTATGATACATTACTAATAGCACACTTAGAGATTTTTTGAATTTTATGGTCGGAAGACTGGGGTTCCATCTAATTGTTGAGTCAGTAGGTTCCTGACTTGATAACTTCATCTACTTGGTATGGACCCTCCTAGTTTTAGGCTAACTTATCACATTCGCCAGGTTGAGAAACTTCTGCTCTGCGTAAAACTAAGTCGCCGACTCTGAAGATCTTATTTTGAGTCTTGGAGTTGTAGTACCGAGCAACCTTATATTGATAAGCCGCCATTCGGACATGCGCTCTTTCTTAGACTTCTTCAACTAGGATTATATCAACGCACTCTTTCTTGGACTTCTTCAACTAGGTTTAGATCAATGCATAGCCTTTTCGAGTTGGTTTGCTCATTGTAGTTCTCAACTCATGCCGATGGTGCCCAATCTCAAAAGAGATCACTGCTTCCATTCCTAAGGTCAGGTTAAAAGAGGTTTCTCCTATCGGGACTCTTGGTGTTGTATAATATGTCTAGATCATATGGTGGAGTTCATCGGCCCAAGATGCTTTGGCTCTATCTAATTTATTTTGAAATCCTATAAAATAGTCCAACTTGTTACCTCGGTTTCTCCATTTGCTTGAGGGTGAGCTACGAAAGTAAGATGATGTGAGTTCCCATGCTCTTTGGAGAACCCTTCGAACTGGCTTCAGTGAATTACCATTTGTTGTTAGTAATTAGCACTTTAGGTAGTCTGAACCAATATATGATTGATTTTCAGCTAAAATCCATTACCTATGCTTCAGTGATGCAGGCCTGTGGTTCGGCCTTCGCTCATTTGGTGAAGTAATCTATGGCAATGAGCAAAAATTTTCATTGATCTGAAACTAGCAAAAAGGGATTGAGAATGTCTATTCTCCATGGTACAAAGGGCCAAGGCATGGAAATGAGGGTGATCAGCACCGCAAGCAACCATTGTATGCTCGAATTCCTCTGGCACTTGTCACACTGCATAACATTATTCTTAGAATCTTTTTGCATAATCGGCCAATCATAACCCTATCGAAGGAGCTTGTAAACCAGTACTCTCTTTTCGATAGGTGACTAGAGGATCAATCCAGAAGAGTTCCTCATCCATTTGCATCACAATCATTGGCTCCTCAACACTTGATCGGTCCATCACTTCGAAAAAGCTTTTTTAGGCAACTTGAGTGGCGTCAATGTTGCCAGCTTAGACAATAAATTGGCTCGAGAATTCTCTGACCTCATATCTATTGGATTTTGAATTTGTTAAATATGGATGTTAGGTCTCTGATCTTCTGGAGATATTTTATCATGTTCTCTCCTCGGATCTCATAATTTCCAGATATGTTCGACGACTAATTGGGAGTTACTGTAAGCCATCAGGTCTCGTATCCCTAGCTCTCTGGCTATTTGGAGCCTTACGGCCAAGGCTTCATATTCAACTTGTATTATTTGTTACTAAAAATTCGAAATGCAAGGCATACTCAACTACTATTCCTTACAGACCTGAGAGGATTAGTCCTGCTCTAGATCCTACGTAGTTGGATGAGCCATCCACATACATCACCTAAGAATCAGTATTAGTTTCTGAAGGACCTTCGTTTGTCGGCATCTAGGGCTCGATTTCTTTCTGCTCAGCTGGCTCATCTGGGATAGTGCATTCGGCCATGAAGTTGGTCAAAGCTTGAGCTTTAATGAATAGCCGAGGTCGGAACTAAATATTGAACTCAGATAGCTCAATCGCCCACTTTGCGATTCGTCTTGACATGTCTAGCTGATGAAGGATATTCTTTATAGGTTGGCCCATCAAGAGAATGATGGTGTGAACTTGAAAGTAAGGTCGAAGCTTTCGATCCACAATGAGGAGAGCATAAGCCAACTTCTCCTGTTTTGAATATTGGGTCATCGCATCCCTTAAGATTTGGTTAATGTAGTAGATCGATTTTTGCATTTTATTTCATTCTTGAACCAGCATTGCACTCATTGCGATGGGCGAAACTGCAAGGTATAGGAACAGCTCTTCATCAGGATCAGGCTTGCTGAGCAACGGGACAGATTTAAGGTAGTCTTTGAGATCTTCAAAGGCTTTCTGGCACTCTTCGGTCTATTAAAAGTTAGGTAGTCTTTGAGATCTTCAAAGACTTTCTGGCACTCTTCGGTCTATTGGAAGTTCTTCGACTGTTTCAAAACTTAAAAGAAATATAGGCACCATTCAATTGATCTTGAGACAAAATGATTCAAAGAGGTGATTCTTCCTGTGAGGCGCATACCTCCTTGATCATCCTTGGAGGAGCTATCTCTTGCACGGTCCTGATCTTCTCTGGATTGGCCTCGATTCTTCGGCTGGAAATCATGAAGCCCAAAAATTTTTCCAAAGTCACTCCAAAGGCACATTTTGTCGGGTTCAGCTTCATCTTGTACCTCCACAAGGTAGCGAAGGCCTCTTCGAGATCGTCGATATGGGTCCCCACGGACTTGCTTTTAACGAGCATGTCGTTCATGTACATCGCCATGTTTCACCTGATTTGGTCTTTAAAGATTTTGTTCACAAGATGCTGATAAGTTGTACTTAATTTTTTAGATCAAAAGGTATGACCTTGTAACAAAAGAGACATCGATTAGTAATAAAAACTATCTTCTCCTCATCTTCAAGTGCCATATGGATTTGATTATAACTGGAGAAGGAATCCATGAAGGTTCAGAGCTCATAGTCTAGTGTGGTGTCAACCAATTGATCAAGCCTCTATAGGGGCTAGCTATCCTTTATGTAGGCTTTGTTCAGGTCAGTGAAGTCAATACAGATTCATCATTTTCGATATACTTTCTTCACCATCACCACATTCGTGATCCACTTTGGATAGGTTGTTTTTTTGATAAATTTCATCTGGAGTAATTTGTCCACCTCTTCGGCTATCACTTTTTGCCGCTCAGGTGTAAAACTCCACTTCTTTTGCTTGAAGAGATGATGATTCGGGTTCACATTCAGTCGGTGCATCATTACTGAAGGATCAATCCCCGGCATATCCACCAGCATCCAAATGAAGACATATGCATTTGTCTGCAAGAATAAAGTTAGCTGGTCCTTTGTTATCTGATCCAGATTTGATCCGATCTGAACCGTGTGCTCTTGGTTCCCATCCATCAAAGGGACTGAGATGAGGTCCTCGACTAATTCTTCCCACTCTTCAGCCAGCTCATCATGGGCATCCAAGCCTTCAATCGAATAAGGCTCGATAGGCTTGGCTCCTTAGAAAGTGATATTGTAGCAAAGATGTGCTAAGTCCTAATCTCCACGAACTTCTCTGACTCCATATGCTGTTGGAAATTTTATCTTCGGTGGTATGCAGATATGACAACTCAGAGTGCATTTAGGCCTGATCAGTCGAGGATGGAATTATAAGCCGAGGGCGCTCAGTTGATCAAAAAATCAACTTGGGTGGTGGACTGGAAAGAGAACTGATCGGCCTTCATAGGTAGTATGATGACTCCTTCCATGGGGATAGCATCTCCGATAAATCCAATTAGTAGATAATCAATCTTTCCTAATCGATCAGTAGGTATTCCCATCTTTGAAAAGGCATCACAGAATAAGATGTCAGTGGAGCTTCCATTATCAATTAAGACATAGTGTATATCATAATTTTTAACATTTAAAGTTATAACTATCGGATCGTTATGCGAGAACTTGATTCCTTAAGAATTCTCCTTGGTGAAAGTTATAGGGTTCTCTGGTTCTCCGCCTTTTTGCCACCTCCTTATTCCTGCCGAGCCCTCCACTGCAATGCCCCCTAGTGATAGTATTAATTACACCGACTGGGGGTTGGTCTTTTTGTGGCTTAGCCTGTTGTGGTTGCTCTACCGACTGAAGGGGTCTTTGTCGATCTTTTTGCTGCTCTTTTCTTCGTCGGATAAATCGATGGAGACAGCTGCACCTGATAAAATCCTCGATCTCATCTTGGAGTTGAATACACTTCTTCATGTCATGATCATGATCTCGATGGTACAAATAGTATTTATTGAGATTCCTCTGAGTAAGGGGTGTCCGCAACTTTCTTGCCTCCTGGAGCTGTCTTCTGATCTCCATCAGCATCTGAGTCCTTGGAGTATTCAGTGAGGTGTAATTATTATACCTCTTCGGTGGTGAGGCACGTCGATCCCTTCTCTATGGGCTTCTAGGTTAGTGGTTCCGAGGAGGGATCCTATTCTTTGACTTTCGAGATGGGGACCTAGAGGACTGTCAAATTCTCTTCCCTCATCTTGGAGAACATTTCTTATTCTACTTTCCCCCTACGATGGAACTAGTGAGGGCTTCATCTTCGATGAAGACCTCTTTTAAGTGGACGTACTTCTCTTCCTAGATCAGCATATTAGGGTAGTCCCGTGGATAGGTCTTCACCAATGACCTCTTGAGGTCATTTTTCAGAAGTTCGCTCATCATTGTGGACATCATGACTGATTGATCTAGATCATGAATCTCTAGAGTGGTCGCATTCAAGCGGCTGATAAAAGTTCAGATTGACTCACCCTCCTTTTGCTTATAGTATAGAGGTAGTCGGACTGCTTCTATTGGCATTGGCTGCTGATCAAATAGCCGATGAAAGATCGGCTCAACTACTCGAAGGAATGGATTTAGGCTAGCTTCAAACTGAAATACCAATATCGAGCCACCCCCTTTAAAATTGAGAGGAAGGCTCAGCAAAAAATGGCATCAATAGCTTTATGGAGGAGCATCACTACCTTAAAACTCTCAAGGTGATCGATAGAATCAACATTCCCATCATAGTTTTTTAATTATGGAGCCTTGAAGTGCCAAGGAAGCGACTCCTGTATAATCCTTGAATCAAAAGGTGGGTCATTATTAAACCCGTCATAAGGTGTCGAGGAAGTATTATGGATCGCATCGATTCATTGATCAATTTTTTGAAGCCATCACTCAAGCACAGGATTTTGGGTGGTACAAGCCTTAGAGTGTTGGGGGGATAGCCGACTAGAGGTTGAGTCATGCCCTAATTGGGGGCTCAGAGATCGCCGCCTTCTTGGTTCCAGAGTTCTAGGGCAGCTTTGGAGGATTTGTCTCCTCATTGGACTTTGCGGAGAGGCCCGCGGTTGTTCTAATAGTGGTGGTTGCAAAGCCGAATTTGATGGTAGTGCCATCAAAAGAGGTGCAAGAATTGCCTGATCAGGTTGTGGCACCACCTATGGAGGTATGCGAGTGGCTCAGATTGTTCGTGCAGTGACCGTCAGATTCTGGACCTGCTGAAAGAGTAGGTTGAACTGATTTACCGTAACCATCGTCGGCTGAGAAGGCGGGGGAGTTTCTGCCACTAGCGGCTGTATCCAATTATTAGCCTAGCTCTCTACCGATCGAGGGGCGGTGGCATTGGTACGACGAGATGAAGTTCTCTTAGGTGGCATGGTTCGGTTACTCTCAATCTACGCTCCTCTGAATGAATTTAGGGCCCTTCCTTTAGTGCCAATCTATTGTTCTAAGATTCTGTAGAGCATTGGGATGCTAGAGCAAATGGTGAGATTGGGTCTCTTGGGGGCATGACCTACAAAAAATTTTGACCAAAGGTTGCTCCGATGGAGATCCTCTGATGCTCAAGTCAAAACTCTCATCAATAGGAGGAGTGTGAGAGGTAGAGTAATAGCATACCTTTTTTAGGATCTCCTTTGGGCCTCTTTTTATGGACGAAGGTAAGAGTTTTGGTTGGTAAGTCGGTTGGCACAATCTCGTCTGATTGGGATATAATCTGCACATAGTGGCAAAACTATCGTTCGACCCTCCCGAGATATGGTGGTTGTGGTTGCCTTATCTGCTTTGTGATAGCTGTTGCTTGGCAGGCATTGAATTTTGAATTGATATGCCAACTGGTGTCAGTGAGTTGAGAACTGGTCGATCACAATCAAAAGTCAGATGCTTTGTGCCATCTTTAGATGGTGAAGTCTAAAGTTGAGATCTGTTCAGCAGCGGAGAGTTGGTCGGTTGGATGTGATTGGCCGAAGGCCATTATCTGGTCAGATTGGTTAATTATTCGAGTGTGTCGATGACCCTTTAGCTTAATCCATTGATTTTCTTGAGGGAGTATTATCAAGCATCGATCGGCAAGTCTTCATCTGCTCAGGCTGCGAAGTGCCAACAAGACGAAAGTTGAGGACTAGTTAGTGATGAAACAACGAAAGCCATGATCGATGATAGGTCAGTGGAGACCTAGCAGGTAGGCCTACTAGGCTAGAATATTTTGGGCTTTGAGCTTCTTCATATCATCAGCCCATGCAAAATTTTTCCCAACAGTTATCATAAACTTTAATCATATATTTAGTTGGGATCATGAGAGGAAGAATGGATGGAGTTAGAAAGATTGATAGCCTCCATTCATCATTTGATTCAAAAAATTTTAGGAAAGATGGATAATAAGGAAGGATTGTCCATCTATCTTGATCCATCAATTTGCATCCTCCCAATTTGAGAGCATGCAATGAATGATGTATGGAGCATGTGAGGGGTGCATTTTTATATTGATAAAATTATCTCTCATTATTTTTTTTGACAAAACTATAATCCTTCTTCACTTTTTAATTCATGTTACTTATATATAATATTTTATGTATAATATTTATCCCATACTATTAAATTTTATTACTAACTATTTTAGTTTTGGTACATAATTTTCATAATTATAACTAAGTAACTAAATTATCTTCTCTTTTTATATTTATATTTACTATTTTTAATTAACTATTTGTATAAAATTCATTAACTATTTAAATTAAATAATAAATTAATTAGTTATTTATATAATTAATATGTATAAATTAATTAATAATTAGTTAATAAAATTATTTATTTAATTAAATTAGTTTATATAGTTTCTTATGTAATTATAATTATAAAGATTATAAATTTATACATTACTTACTTCTTTAGTATAAATAAGTATTATAATTGATAATAATAATATTTTTTATCAAATAATAATAGTATATTGCATCCTCCCTTTCGTTCCTCTTATATCAAAAAAAAATTATTTCTATCCATCATTCCATATTTCACTAAACACATAAGAGAATTGATGGAAGATCTACTTATCCTCTCCCTCATTCATCCTTTCTCGTCCATCCATTCTTCCTCCAGTCCATTCTTATGCTAAATTAAAGATAAAATAAATAAAGTTATGCTATTAATGCATTTTTTAACTTAATTTATAATTTATCTCTGGTATAGTAATATTTTCAATTGGTGTTTCATAAAGTTTAAATATCTTGCCTATATTTATCTTTGTAATATTAACGTCCAATTTGTATACATATTTTTTTTACAACAAATATGAATATGAATATGAATGTTGGCATCCAATTAGTATCCATATTTGTATTTCTATTCATCAATTGAAATGAATATAGATAGGAATATATTGATGTATGATCTATATATAATCTATTTTTACTGTCATCGCTCTGATTTGAGATTGCGAGTTAGAGGTCGTGGCGACTGCCGCATACTCATAAAGAACTCTCTTTATAAGCATGTAAGATATTTTATCATGATATCATAAAGTAATAGTAGAATAAAATTTAAATAATTAATATTCAATTAAATCAAATATTTTATAAAAATAATATTTTATAATTTTTCATCAACTTCAATAAATCTTAATTTAAAATAAAGATATCAAATTCTACTTTCAATTCACTCTCACATATCAAAATGTTGAGTCAAGCTAGTTCTTTGAATATATAAAAATAATAAATATAGAGTAATGAGCTAGACTATCCAGTAAGTAATGTATACTTTAGCTAGATAAATTCAGCAATAATAATATATTAAAAATAATCATACAACATGCATCAATTCGAAACATATGCCACTAATTAAATAAGATCCATGCAAATTCACTTTCATTCATAAATTATATTCTTTCAAAATACCACATTCATCTCAACAATCATGAACTAAATTAAAATACCAATACATAACCCCCACTGGCAAGGTATCAGATTTTCAGTATGCAACTGCCTTACCGGTAGGATATCAAAGTACTAGCGCACAACTCCCACTAGCAGGGTATCAGAGACCAGCATTTATCCACTCTACTAATAGAGTATCAAAGTAATTATTAGTATTTAACTGCCTCACTGACATCATATCAAAGTAATTATCAGTGTTTAACCATCCTACGATAGGGTATCAAAGTAATTACCAGCATTTAACTGCCCCATTGGTAAGGTATCAAAGTATTAGCATTTAACCCCCACTGGAGAAATTTGACAGACTGTCAGGTTGTGAGCTAAAATCCATATCAAATTAAAATATTTTTTATATTCCAATTCGAAAAGTCATAAATCAGACGGCATCAAAATCGATCGGACAATCCATATCAAATTCAATATGTTCAATTATAAATCATTTAATATTTTAGAAAAGAGCATATTCGATAATTCAAAATACCATACATCAGATTCATAGATCATGTATATTTGAATATAAAAAATATTTAATAATTTATCAATAAAATCTAAAAAAAAGTGAAACATTACTTACCTCACCGTACTTCAATGAATCCACATGATTCCAAAAATTTTTCTTTCAAAATCTGATATCTAAAATCATAGTTTTATCAAACTTTAATCATTATTTTTTTATTTTTTTAAAATAAAAATCTTAAATTCTCGTAGAGTGGCTAGTTATGTGGTAGCACCCGATATCTAGTCAATCTAATCTAGGACATCAAATTGATCCACTACAAATCAAGGGTTAGGGAAGGATGCTATGAAGTAATTGATGATGAAATCTTATGATGCTCGATCTGATCAAGGTGGGGATCGACAAACTATTCAATAGTCAACGGATAAAATTTTTTCACGATGATCTATCAAGGCTATTAAAGGATCTTTCTAAGATCTAAAAAGTTTTAAAAGAGAGACATAATTCAAAAAGAGATACTTTTAGAGAGAAAAACTTATAGAAAGAAAAAGTGAGACATTTCTAAAGAGAAAATAGAGAGAAACTAGAGAGAGAATTTGGAGAGAAAAAAAGAAAAGGAAAGAGAGAGAAAGAGTTTCTCTCTCTCTTTTTTTTCTTTCTTTTTTTCTTCCTTTTTTCTTCCATGGTGAAACAGGGGCTCACTTCTTCTTTTCCTTCTTCTTCTTCTTTAATTGAACAAGGGAACCTCCTTCCCCTTGTTCTTGATGCAAGGAAGGTCCCCTCTCCAGCCGGCAATGGTTGTGGCTGTAGGGGCATACAATGGTAGTGACCTAGAAGCTCCAGTCTGGTGACTCGTAATGGTGACAACACTGGAAAGGCCAAAATAATGATGAAAAAGCAAGGAATTTTTGGTTCGATCTTTTCCAACAAAAATCTGATGATAGCCAGCCAAAATCCAAGCTTCTAAGGGTTTAGAAGGATAAGGAGGAAGATTAGCAAAAGAATTCAAGGGATCGTTACCTCATTTTCAACGATGGCTGGCCATGATTCTTGTGGGCATGATGAAAGACCTTCAAAGAAGAAACTCTGGCAATTGTCTGATTTCCGCCTTGGAATTTGCTGGGGAAGAGAGAGAAGCCCTCTTCCCTTTAAATATGGCAAGAGGGGAGGAGTTTGACTCCTTGATTATGGTTTCTAACTCCAATCGAGAGTCGTTCGGAAAGAAGAAGACTCCTTCATGGAGTCTTCTCTCAAATTCTTTTTTTTGTTTTTATGCTGCTTTAAGATCTGTGCAGATTTTTGATTGTTTTAATGGCTAGGATATTACATTCTTTCCTTCTAAAAAAAATTTCATCCTCAAATATTTTATCTTGCTAAGTCCTAAAAAAAATTCTGAATTATTTTTACCTCAAATCATAATCATTCTCTAATTTCAAAATCCAATCTTTCATCATAATCTTTCAAACCAAATTTTTATTTTGATAAAAATAATTTAGACCATTACGCTTCCGCTGTGCACTCTAATTCGAATCTATCAATATATTTATGTTAAATCTAAGTTTCTAGATTATGTCATAATCCATAAAAGTCATCATCCCAATATCTCTAGTGTTTACCCACCTATACTCATGTTTGATTCTATGTATCATGATTTATCCACTAACGCTCTGATGCCATTTAAATTATCATACCTCCGATCTGAGATTGTGAGCTGAAGATCACGATAACTACCGTATCCTCATGAAGAACTCTCATCGTAAGCATACAAAGCATCTTATCATGACATCATAAAGCACCAGCAGAATAAAATTTAAATAGTTAATATTTAATTAAATCAAATATCTTATAAAAATATTATTTCATAATTTTTCATCAACTTCAATAAATCTTAATCTAAAATAAAGATATCAAATTCTACTTTTAATTTGCTCTCCCATATCAAAACTTTGAGTTAAGCTAGTCCTTTAAATCTGTAAAAATAATAAATATAGAGTAATGAGCTAGACAGTCTAGCAAGCAATGTACACTTTAGCTAGATAAATTCAACAATAATAATATACTAAAAATAATCATGCAACATACATCCATTTGAAACATACTCCACTAATCAAATAAGATCCATGCAAATTCACTTTCATTCATAAATCATATTTTTTCAAAACATCACATTCATCTCGACAGTCATAAACTAAATCAAAATACCAGTATATAACCCCCACTACCAGGGTATCAAATTTTTAATATTTAATCGCCCCACTAGTAGGGTATTAAAATACTAGCGCATAATCTTGACTTGCAAGATATCAGAGTACCAACATTTATCCACTCTACTGGTAGGGTATCAAAGTAATTATTAGTATCTAACCATCCCACTAGTAGGATATCAAAGTAATTATCAGTATTTAACTATCCCACTAGTAGGGTATTAAAGTAATTACCAGCATTTAACTATCCCATTGGCAGGATATCAGAATAGCAGTGTTTAATCCCCCTTGTAGGGTTTGATAGATAGTCAAGTTGTGAGTCAAAATCATCTCAAATCAAAATATTTTTTTATATTTTAATTTAAAAAGTTATAAATCAGACGACATTGAAATCAATCAGATAATCCATATCAAATTCAATATATTCGATTATAAGTCATTTAACATTTCAGAAAAGAGCATATTCGATAATTCAAAATACCATGCATTAGATTCATAGGTTATATTTAAATATAGAAAATATTTAATAATTTATCGATAAAATCTAGAAAAATTGATGCATTACCTCATACATAGTCCAATGAATCCATATGATTTCAAAAATTTCTCTATCAAAATCTGATATCCAAAATTATACTTTTATCAAACTTTAATCATATTTTTTTATTTTTTTTAAAATAAAAATCTTAAATCCTCACAGAGTGGCTAGCTATGTGGTAGTACCTAATATCCAATCGATCTAATCTAGGGCATCAAATTGATTCACTATAAATCAAGGGTTAAGATAGGATGCTACAATGCAATTGATGATGAAATCTTATGATGCTCGGTCTGATCAAGTTGACCGACAAACTGTCCGACAGTCAACGAATAAAATTCCTTTACGAGGATCTATCAAAGCTATTAGAAGATTTTTTTAAGATCCAAAGAATCCTAGAAGAGAAATATAATTCAAAAAGAGATACTTTTAGAGAGAGAAATTTATAGAGAGAGAAAATAATATTTTTTTAGAGAGAAAGTAAAGAGAAACTAGATAGAGAAGGTGGAGAGAGAAAAAAAGAAAGAGAGAGAAACTCTTTCTCTTTTTTTTTTTTTCTTTCTTTCTTTTTCTTTCTTCCTTTTTTTTCTTCCACGATGAAATTGGGGGTCACTTCCCCCCTTTCTTCATCTTCTTCTCTAATAGAACAGGGGAACCTTCTTCCCCTTGTTCCCGATGCAAGGGAGGTCCCCTCCTCAGCTAGCAATGCCCATGACTAGAGGGGCATGCGACGACGGTGACCTAGAAGCTTCGATTTGATGACTCGTAGCAGTGGCGGCATCGGAGAGGCCAAACTAATGATGGAAAAATAGGAGATTTCTAGTTTGATCTTTTCTAACAAAAATTTAGTGATAGCCAATCGAAATCTAAGCTTTTAAGGTTTTAGAAGGCTGAGGAGGAAGATTATCAAAATGATTCAAGAGATCATTACCTTATTTCCGACGATGGCTGGCCATGATTACCACAAACACAATGAAAGGCCTTCAGAGAAGAAACTCCAGTGATTGTCCAGTTTCGACCTTGGAATTTGTCAGGGAAGAGAGGGAAGCCCTCTTCCCTTTAAATAGGGCAAGAAGGGAGGAGTTTGACTCCTCCCTAGTGGTGGTTTTCGACTTCGATCGTGAAGAAAAAGAAGACTCTTTAATGGAGTCGTCTCTCAAATTCTTCTTTTTTTTATTTTTTGTGTTGCTTTAAGATCTATGCAGATTTTTGATTGCTTTAATGGCTGGGATATTACATTTAGCTTTACTAAACTCGACATCTTTTACCCTAAAATATCCCTTTAACCTATCGAACATATCTCATCTATTGTTATAATGATCATGAAATATTTTTCCCTGATTAGTCAAAAGTTTGGGCCATCAATACATGCTGACAAATAATCAAGAATGTTGGAGAATACTTGGTGGGGAAGTCCAAAATTTTCTTGAGAAAATCAGGTAAAGTAATACAAAATTACTCTTTTCATCTCCTAACAAGACTAGAATCTGTTAGATACATGCTCTAAAAGCAATCGACTGACGCATTAATTCTTTCTAGAACATAATTTTATACTTGATATTAATTTATTAGGTAGTTAATTTCATTCATGTAGTGTATGTGTCCATGAATTGTCAATGAATTAATAAGATGATGACACATATTTTCAAGAGTTGAGAATTTGAGGCATATATCATTGGTGGTTAATTCATAAACTACTCTTGACCGTAGGATCATCATGGAGATGATGATCGATCCAGATAGGTTGATGCATGGATCGCTTCCTTATGGATAGATGAGTTTTGAATCTATAGTATAAGGATACTGAGCGAGAGTACAAGTGCTTGTTAGGGAATAAAGGTGCTGAGCGTGATCAATTCGAAAAATGCTTGGATGTCTACTCACTCATCAATGATATTCTCAATGCTGTAGTTGTGTGAGTAATTCTTAGATCTGTGGTGCCTCAGCTACTCACAGTGAGGTTGCTATAGTTTGACTATGCATAAACTTGATCTCCTAGCTATTTAGATTCTCGCTGTATATGTTGGCTACGGTAGATTCACTATAGGAGTAAAGTACATACTTAGAAGAGATATATCAATCTTAGTAGTTGAGGAGTAGTCCTATATGATTTATGAAGTCAAGTTCATAAGATCGTGGCCTTGACATAGTAAATTATGAAAAAAAAATTTCATGAAATTTTACAATTTGAACTTGAGTTGATTAAATCTTGCATATAACAAATAATAGAGTTTGATGAGTTTTTCATAACCTCTATCTTGTCGAAACTTACGATAGAAAAATTGAATCATATGATAACTATATTTAGAGGTTCATCTTTCTGTTCTGCTGGATTGCCACTTTATACTGCTAGATGTCACTGATGGATTATGAAATCAATAAAAATTATTTTGATGGTCAATAATTTTTTATTGAAGAGTTAAAATTATTTCAATCTATTGAAAAAAATTTTAATGATATTTTGATAGAGATCAAAATATTTTTTACTACCAGATAGAATAGAACCTATGGGGTCACACATAAAAGAGGTCTTGACTGATCAGACTGTTAAATCATGATTTTGATTCATAAATCACAAATGATCTTAATTATTAATTTAATTGATAATTGAACTTAAATATAAAAGTTACATTGAGGACTTACTAAAAGTTAGTAAGTTATAGGATGACTAAATTATAATTATTGTATATTATTTAATTTGATCAAATTTAAGATTGGATCCTAATTAAATTAAATCAGATTTAATTTGATTATATTTGGTTTGAATTTGACTCAAACTAGGTTTCATTAATCTAATAGGATTAGATTTAATGGATACTAGACCTAACCTATCTAGATTAGGTTTGATCTAATCTTAGTCACTTTGATTTGGATAGGATCTTAGTCAAATTAAATTAGATTTAATTTGATTAGATATGATTTGAATTTGATTTGGATTAAATTTCATTAGTCTAATAGGATTGGCTTTAACCTAATCTAAATTGGAATCCAATCTTGATTTGGATTTGAACTAGACCTTGACCAAATAAAATAAGGAGATCAAGCCCCTAAAATCCCGCCCTAAGGCCTTTTATGCCCATGTTTTCATGTTGAAAAGAGAGTGGGCATGGGATAGTTGGTGTGGAGAAATATTAGGGAAGAAAAGGGGGCACCACATCATGGGAGAGAGTCTTTTTCCACTCAAACTCTAACTCTCTAACTAAACCCTAGCCTTCTTTGTTTAAATAGGAGATAAGGGTGGGATGCCTAACTACTGGATGAGATCAAGGTGGGACACCCCAAGAAATTGAGATTGGTGTGGAGAAAGGTGGGATGCCCAAAACTATGGCGTGAGGCTTCTTCAATGTAGGTAGGATGCCTCCTCTCCCTTATCCCTTATTTCTTACAACCAATTGTTGGTTGTTAGAAAATTCTCTCTCTCTCTCCCCCTTGTCCAAGAGTTGGACATATCTTCTTCTTCTTCTTTTCCAAAGATATCCATGAGTTGGACATTAAAATCAGATTTGATCTGATTTATTTTTCTTGGTCTATGAGATGGACGGTTCTCCTCTTTCTCTCCTAAGATCTAGTCCAAAGATTGGACAAGAAGGAAGAACAAGAGATTTGATCTCCTGTCTTCTTCTATAGATCTTGATTTTTCTTTTGAGAGGAGAAAAGTAAAAAAAATTAGACTTAATTTGATTTCGAGTTCTTCTTATAGATCTATTTGATTCTCACTACAAGGAAAAAGTATTATTGCGATGAAATTATTTATGACGAAAATATTTTCATCGTTAAAAAAAATATTTATGATAAAAAATTAAATTTATCATAAATAATAAAATATTTATAATGAAAATAATTTTTTATTATAAACAGTTAGCTGTTAGCAATGAAAAAAAAATTTCATCATAAATACTTATTATTTATGATGAATATTTTCATCATAAATAATATAATATTTATTTTAATTTTAAATTTCAAAATATTCATGATAAAAATATTTTTATCATAAATAATTTAATTATTTATGATAAAAAATATCTTTTCATCGACAATAATATTATTTCTAATGAAAACATTTCATCGTTAATATTTAAAAAAAATTAAAAATTCCAAAATTATAGATTATTTATAATAAAAATATTACATCATAAATAATTAAGTATTTATGATAAAAAATATTTTCCATCATAAATACTCATTATTTACAATAAAAAAAATTATCACAAATATTTGAAAAAAAAATTAAAAAATTAAAAATTATAGATTATTTATGATAAAAATATTAAATAATTTAGTATTTGTAATAAAAAATAGTTTTCCATCATAAATAGTCTATTATTTATGATGAAAAATTTTTATCATCAATATTTTAAAAAAATAAAAAATTTAAAAAATATAAAAAATTATAGATTATTTATGATAAAAATATTACATCATAAATAACATAGTATTTATGATAAAAAATAATTTTTTATCATAAATAAAATATTATTTATGATGAAAATATTTTCATCACTAATATTTTAAAAAAATAAAAAATATAAAAAATATAAAAATTAGAGATTATTTATGATGAAAATATTGTATTGTAAAAAATTTAGTATTTATGACAAAAAACTATTTCTATAGTAAATAGTAGTTATTTATGATAAAAATATTTTTATCACCAATATTTGAAAAAAAATAAAAAGTTTAAAAAACATAAAAATTATGGATTATTTATGATGAAAATATTACATCATAAATAACTTAGTGTTAGAAATAAAAAATTTTTCTATCATAAATTATCAATTATTTATGATAAAAATATTTTTATCATCAATATTTTAAAATAAATAAAAAATATAAAAAATATAAAAATAATAGATTATTTATGATAAAAAAATTATGTCATAAATAATTAACTATTTGTGATGAAAAATAATTTTTCATCATAAATAGTTAATTATTTATGATAAAATATTTTCATCATCAATATTTTGAAAAAAATGATAAATTTAAAAAATATAAAAGTTATAGAATATTTATGATGAAAATAATTCACCATAAATAAGCTAATATTTATGATAAAAAATTATTTTCATCATAAATAGATGTTATTTATGATGAAAATATTTTTATTACTAATATTTTGAAAAAATAAAAAATTTAAAAAATATAAAATTTATAAATTATTTATGATGAAAATATTTTATCATAAATAATTTAGTGCTTATAATGATAAATATTTTTCCATCATAAATAGTCTATTATTTATGATGAAAAATTTTTATCACTAATATTTTTAAAAAAATAAAAATTATAAATTATTTATGATAAAAATATTATGTCATAAATAATTTAGTATTTGTGATAAAAAATAATTTTTTTATCATAAATAATCTTTTATTTATGATAAAAAAATTTTATCACTAATACTTTGAAATTTAAAAAATATAAAAATTATAAATTATTTATGATGAAAATATTACATCATAAATAATTTATGATAAAAAATTATTTTTCATCATAAATATTGAATTATTTATGATTAAAATATGTTCATTGCAAATATTCTAAAAAAATAAAAATTTAAAAATTATAAAAATTATAAAAATAATTAAAATTTAAAAATTTAAAAAAATGACATCCGATACTGAAAAAATCATTATTTTAGTACCCAGACTTTGTTGGATGATGCAATAAAATTTTTTACCCACAACCAAATCAATCGTCTATAAGATCCAAGAGCAAACCATCTCAGAAAATTAAACGCAAGAAATTTGGGTCAGAAAAAATGTCAACTTCCAACTGTATAAATAACAAAACTTTATCAACTATTTGATAGGCTAAATTATGTCATTTACTTCTAAATCATCCCAAAAAAATTTGGCCAATAATCTCTTGTGATAAAAAGTCTTATAACATCTTTAATAGAAAAACATAACTTTTTGAACGTTGTCCTTAATCTGCAGGAGATGATGCACCACAATAGCCCGATCCTTGAAACCACCATTGATGTCATCTTCTATTAAAAAAATTAGACTCTATATAAAAACTAAGACCAGCAGATCACTTAAAAATTGATCCAAATAAGATATCTGTGAAAATATAAGAACACGATCAAAATTTAACTTACGTGTAACAAAGATTGTTAATTAACATCTGCAATGTATCAGCAGAAAATGATTATCATCCAATAATACATGATAATGTGTTAGTCTGCTGGTCCCCTGAATAGAAATAAAACATAAATAAATTGATAAAAAAAATATTTTAAAAATTAGATAAAACTAGATTATGTAAATACTTAAAAATAAGAAGATTACCTATAAAAATCAGTTTACCGGTTGCCACTCATCATTATAGGATAGAAAAGGTGAGGATTAGTCCCTCCTAACTTAGAAAAATAAAATAATGAAAGAAAATAAAAAAATATTATTTTTATACCAGCATGGCTGTAAAGATAGAAATCAAACTCTGTCGGATGATAAATCCTAGTGTCGACCATAGTTTCTAATCATATAAAAAATATCACTAAATTTTTAGACTATTTAATTGATCAACCCTAACAAAATCATATGAAGATCAACTAGGCTCTTTAACATGTTTTAGATTCATAAAAGCATGCATTACAAAGGATAGCCAAGCCGCTTTTTTATGCATGTAATTTTTTTTGAAAAAAATTATAAATTAATTATTTATATAATTTTTTATTAATAAAAAAAATTAATTTTTTTATAAAATTATTTTGAAAAAAAAAAATTTAAATCAAAAATTTTTTAGATTAAAGAAAATTAATTTTTTTGCATAAAATTCTTTTAGAGAAAAAATTTTTTTAGTGAATTCTTTTTTGATAAAAATTATTGATGATGAAAGTTAAATTTTTATTGCTAATAATATTATTAATGATGAAATATATCTTTTTCATCACAAATAATTTTTTAAAAATTTTTTTAGTGAAAGTTTTTTTTTTGACAGAAATTATTAGCGATGAAAATCAAATTTTTATTGCTAATAAAGTTATTAACGATGAATTTTTTTCATCGCTAATAATTTTTTTGGGCAAAATTCTTTTAGCGAAAAAAAATTTTTAGTGAAATTTTTTTTTATTTTTTTTTGTAAAAATTATTGATGATGACAATAAAATTTTCATTGCTAATAATATTATTAACGATGAAATTTTTTTTATCATAAATAATTTTTTTAGAGAAAAAAATTTTAGTGGAGAATTTTTTTTTGATGAAAATTATTGATGATGAAAATATTCTTTTGTCGCTAATAATTGTATTAGCGATGAAAATTTTCGTCGCTAATAGTTCCGCATTCAATACACGTCAACTCGACATTCTTTCACACGAAACCCTTCCCCCCTCTCTCCTCTCTCCTCTCCTCTTTCCCTCTCCCCTCTCCTTCTTTGTGCTCTCCTTGAGCTCTCCCATCTCACCTCTCCTCTCTCCCTCTCCCTCTCCATGCTCTCCCCCCTCTCTTCCCGCCGGCGAGCCCCTCTCCACTGTCGCCGTCGCCATCCACCGTCCGCCATCTGCACCGCCGTCCGTCAGAGGTAAGGTTCCAACCCTTTTTTTGTATTGATCGGGCCATCGAGGGGCGAAGGGGGTTGCAGGGGGGTTGCGGGCAGCCAGCAGCGCCGTGAGGCTGGGAAGGGGGTCAGTCGTCGGAGAGGGGGGCAGTCGGGGGTGAAACGGGGTCAGGATGGGGTCGGGGGGTGGCCAGGGGTGAGACAGGGGCGGGGAGAGGGCTGTAGGTGGCCAATGATGCCATGGGGCCGGGGAGGGATCGGTCGATGGAGACGGGGCCGAGAAGGGGGAGGCTGGCGGTCGGGGATGAAATGAGGGTAGGATGGGGTTGGGGGGTGGCCAAGGGCGGGATGGGATCGGAGGGTGGGGAGGGGGCCATGGGTGGCCGACGGTGCCACGAGGTCGAAGAGGGGGTCGGCTGGAGGAGACGGGGCCGAGGAGGGGGCGACCGATGTCCGAGGGCGAAACAAGGTGGGGTCGGCTGTGACATGACGGCACCACAGAGCCATGGAGTGGGTCGGTCGGGGAGCTGACAGTGGGGAGGGGGTCAGTCGAGCAGGTGATGGCGGGGAGGGGTGGGTGACAGCGGGGAGGGAGGAAGAAAAAAGAGAAACGAGGGGGGAAAAAATTAAAAAAATAAAATATTAATCAAATATTTTATTATTTAATTAATAAAAATAAAATTTAGATCACGATCTGAATTGGATCGAGGTCGGAATCCGGATCGAGATCGCAATTCGAATTAGGATCCAGTTCGGGATCTGATCAGGATCCAAATTGGGATCTGGGTCGTGGGGGGTTGGAGAGGGTGACGGCACCGCGGGGGGTGGCTCGCGAGGGGTGGGTGATGGTGGCGGCACTGTGGGAGCAGGGGTCGTAGGGGCCGAGTCCGAGCGATGCGGGGTGTGTGACGGTGCCGGTGCTATGGGAGCAGAGGCCATGGGAGATCAAGTTCGGAGCTTGTTTAGGAAAAAAAATATTTAAAAAAAATATTTTTAGGTAAAAAATATTTAAAAAAAATAAAAGATCATTTATTATTTTTAGATAAAAAATTTAGAAAAAATAAAAAACTATTGGATCCTCAAGATTAGGTTTCGTGTTATTATTTTACGTTAATATTATTTTGCATACTCAATTGCTTATAGTTTATTTTATATTTTTTGCATAAATTTTTTAATGTTACTACTAAAATTTATTAAATTTTTTTATTCTACTAGCATAATGTACATTACTGTTGTTTATTATAATTTAATTATTTTATGTGCTATTTTATATATTTTTATTTATTATAATTAATTATAAAAATATTTTTATTTTAGAGAAAACTCTATTAAAATTTTTGATGAAAAAATTTTAATACAGAGTTATTCTTTTTTAATAAATTAAAAATTTATCTTTGAATATATGTTCAGAGATGGTAGTTAAATTGTATTGAGCCGTAGATTCCTGTTCAAGAGTTGATTTTGATCGAGATCGACTTTTAGATATCCTGTATTCAAATTTTTTTAAAAAATAATAATCTTATTATTGTTAATAGTTGATATTTTATTTCATTATATAGTACTCAGTAGTTATCTGTCTACTGTTCTCTGGATATATGGTGGATAGGATACGAAGGCACCATATTTACGTCATATACTTAGAGAACCATAGAGAGATACTGTCGAAATTTTTATAATAATGAAACAAAATATTGACTAATAATAATAATAAGATTATTGCTTTTCTAAAAGAGATAGGGCCACATCTATTAGTAATAATTTGAAATAGATAGGATCATATATTTTTACTTCGTTAAATTGATGGAAGGAGATTTTCTATGTTATTGTTCAGTCTGTATTCTTTAATACGTGTTGTTTTGTATAAAATGATCCGTGTTTGGATTTGGATCAGGATTTCATCTGAAATTTGAGTCGCAAATCGATTCAAAATTCAGATCGAGATCCGATTCGGATGAATACCACTGAAATTTTTTTTGTTATTTATGGTTTTCATGTTTGTTGGTAGATGGATGTCAACAAAAGTTGGATGAATGCTAGAGATATTTTTTTGCCTGAATATCAAAAAGATGTTTGAGATTTTATTGAGTTTGCATGGCATAAGACTGACAGTACTAGTTGGATAAAGTGTCTATGCAAGAGATGTGTCAATATGGTATATCGTCACATAACACTTGTTGAGGAGCATCTGCTACTGACAGTGCTAGTCAGATAAAGTGTCTATGCAAGAGATGTGTCAATATGGTATATCATCACTTAACACTTGTTGAGGAGCATCTGCTACATTATGGTATGGATAAGAAGTACACTTTTGGATATGGCATGGAGAAGGTGATCCTAATGAAGTTGTGCGTGATGATGACGATACTGAAAATAATAGTGATGCTGCTGAACTTGTCGAATATGGTGGTATAGGAGAATTATTGGATGATTTATATCAGGGTGCTTGTTCAAATATATGTATGAGTACTAGTACATCTGAAGACAATTCTGATCATGAACATAATATCCACCCAGAGGTAGAAGAGATTTTTGAATAGTTTGCAAAGCTTGTAAAGGATACATGAAAGCCACTCTATCCAAATTGTACAAAGTTCTTCAAGTTAGAATTTTTGATAAAATTGTTTCATATTAAAATCGTGAACCGATGGAGTTAGAAGTCATTTGACTAAAATTTGACATTGATTAAAACAGCTCTTCTCGATGGAGAGAGACTTTCAAAATCATATTCTGAACCAAAAATATACATGCAAAAATTGGGACTTGGCTATATTCCTATACATGCCTGCAAAAATGATGGTATATTATTTTATAAGGATAACGAACAGACAACTGAATGTCCGAAATACGATGAGTCTAAGTACAAAATCGATAACAAAAAAAGAAAGAAGATATCTCAAAAGATTTTGAGGTATTTTTCATTGATTCTAAGACTTCAAAGGTTGTATATATCTACAAAGACGGTAGAAGAAATGAGATGGCATCATGAGTAGTGAGTTTCAAAGAAAAACATACTTAGCCACCTGACCGACTCTATAGTATGGAAAGACTTTGATGCATAGCATCTACACTTTATGAGTGACCCGCACAATATCTGGCTTGGTCTAGCGATAGGTGGATTTAATTCCTTTGGCAATTTGAGTACTTCCTACAGTATGTAGTTTGTGATGCTAGTTGTATATAATGTGTCACCTTGGAAGTACATAAAAAAATCATTTATTTTTATGTCACTGTTGATTCTAGATCTGAAAGCATCAGATAATGAAATTGATATATATTTATGACCGTTAATCAATGATCTGAAGGAGCTATGGGATAATAGAGTACAGACATATGATTCTGTGAGTCGAAGAAATTTTAAGTTGCATGCTTTGATTTTATGGACCATAAATAATTTTTTTGCACATAAAAATTTATCTGGGTGGAGCATCAAAGGATATATGGTATGTCCAATATGCAATAAGGATGCATCCTCCTTACATTTAAAGCATGAACAAAAAATATGCTTCATAGGTCATCATCAGTTTCTACCTGATAATCATTCTTGGAGGATCCGTTACAACCAATACTTTGACGGTAAGTCCAATCGACGTCTGCCACCTAAAGAGTTAAGTGGAACAGAAATTTTAAAACAACTTGAAGTCATTGGAAACATCTAATTTAAGAAAATATCGAATACTCGCAAGCGGAAGCGTACTGAAGCTGAGCTGAATTAGACGTAACGAGGTATCTTTTTCGAACTATCATATTGGAAGCAGCTACTACTTCATCATAATCTGGATGTAATGCACATTGAGAAGAATATTTGTGATAATATCATCGGTACTGTATTGAACATCCCAGAAAAAATAAAAGATAATACAAAAGCTCACCTTGATTTACAGAAAATGAGAATCCTGCCAGAGTTACATTTAGTTCGTTGAGGTGATAGATTTTTTATGCCACATGCATGTTATTCGCTGTTTGATGAGGAAAAGAAGAGTTTCTGTGGATGGTTCAAAATCGTAAAGTTTTCTAATGCATACGCTTCAAACGTATCACGGTGTGTTGAAAATAACGACAGCAATATCTCTGACATGAAAAGTCATGACTCCTATATGATGATGCAACACTTGCTTCTTGTGGTCATGCATGGCTATTTGGGTGGTGATGTTCCAACTGCATTGATTGAGTTGGGAGTGTTCTTTCGAGAATTGTGCTGTCGAAAATTAAAAATTAATTTACTTGAGAAGTTTGAGAAGGATATCGTACTCATTTTTTGTAAGTTAGAAAAATTTTTTTCACCATCATTTTCTGATGTTATGATGCATCGGCTATTCATCTTCCAAAGGATGCTCTTATGGCTGGACCGATATATTATCGGTGGATGTATCTTATTAAAAGATAAAAAAATTATACGTACTTTATCATATCAGTTATAAGATATAAATATATTTTAAAATTTAAATTTATTTTTATTTATAGATTTTTATGTACCCTAAAAAAATATGTGCATAATAAAGCACGGCCTGAAGGATCTATAGCGGAAGCATATGTAGCTACGGAGTATGTCACATTTTGCTCGATGTATCTTGACGATATTGAAATAAAATTCAATCGTACAGATTGTAACACAGACCGTGAATGGGGTGACAATGAACCGATGCTGTCTATATTTAAACAAACGGCCGACCCATTGGTGGAAGGAGATATGAATTTATGGATGTGAACGAGCTATCCAAGGCACACTTTTACGTTCTAAATAATTATAAAAAAATTAAAGATTTCATTGAGTAAGTACCATCTTAGCATATTGTTTAATGTTCTAAGTAATTTTTTTATATCGATGTAAAATTAAAAATCATGACTTGTTGTAGTGAGCATATAAGTAGAGAATAATATGGATGCTGATGGTCGACATAAGAGAAAATTTGTAAAATAGTTTTATGATCTTATAAGTTGCACTAGTAATACATTACTTTTAATAATTATTGAAATAATTATTTCAATCAACATAATTTTTTATGTTATAGTGTAGATGAAATATAAGTATTTCAATAAAGAAGAGGGTGTGACCGATGAATTGTATAATTTAGCATATGGTCCCGATCGAAGGGTTAACCATTATGCATTCTGTATCATTGAAAGAATGAGATTTCACACAAGAGAGCTTGAGATACAACGATGGATTCAAAATAGTGAGATTGCTACGATAGGATATGAAGGAGAAGAAGAGATTGAATATTATGGTGTACTGATAGATATCATAGAACTAAAGTATGGTTCCAATATTTCTGTATTCTTGTTTCAGTGTGAATGGTGGGATATTAGTAATAAAAAGATCAGTATTCATATCGATTCACACTTTATCAGTGTAAATTTTGCAAGAATATGGTACCAGAATGAGCTGTATATATTAGCAACTCAAGCGAAACAAGTAATATATTTGAAGAATTTAAAGTATCGAGGTAATTGGCATGTTGTACAGAAAATAATACTTAGAGGTGTATATAACATACCAACCCAATTAGAGATGGATGAAAATTAGGATTCACATAAAGAGGAAGCTTTTCAGCAGGAAGAACAAACATTAGCCGAACTTCTTGTTGATGAAGAACTTGTAACGGCTCCTTTGAATAGGGCTGATCTGCCATCCAACAAAGTTAAAGCTGATTTTGTATTTAATCTTGATAAGTCAGAGGACGACGATAAGTTCATAAATGACGATGAGATAGAAGTCGATACATATATCGATTATTGTGATTCAAAGGAGGATCTACACATCAAGGAAGATACAAATATTAATGAGTAGATCAATATTTTTTGTTCAATCTTCTTTTACAATAATGGTATGCGATATAATTCTATTCATTAGAATATAATTTATTTATTATTATTATTATTTAATATTATATTCATTTATATATCAAGAATTACAGGTATGGCACCAAGAGACAGACGACGATGTTCGCGTTCGCTGTCTACCCCGGAGGCTGAGGTGACTTCATCGATTTTCACTGCCGCACTAACTCTGTTGCAAGAGGGTCCTGCACTGGCAGGTCCCAATGAGATGGATTCGAGTGAGGCGGGTCCGAGTGGTATTATTATACTTTTTTATATAATAAAATTAGATTTTTTTTATTTGGATAGATATCATACTAATGATTTATTTATTGTTGTTTCAGGTCAGTCTCCACCAGTAGTGAGGTGATGGCAAGGTCCATCGAAGAATCTTGCTCTAGAATATTGGAGATGCGAGCACCCAGGACAGCGTCTCCATATTGAGATACCACCTGACTACATCAGACCCATTAGGGGATGGTGCGAGCCGTGACAAATCGAGCTGTGCATCATATGCCGCAGCTATGCCCCATGATGCTTTTCGATTAGTGTCACATTGTACCGACTCAGAGAGAGATTTTCTACACTCAGTTACAGATAAAATAAATTATACTATGAATATTTAATTAGCACGGTATTCTTCTAATATTTATTATTGGCAGGATGCTTTTGATATTATTGATTTTGAGGAGGATTCATTTATCTTTACATTTCAAGGACTATCGCCACCACATCCATCAGCATTGGTTTCATATGATGCAGGATCATGGGGTGGAGGCAGCGCGGCAGCGGTCCTATGACAGCATCACTATAGATGATTGAACTGTCATATGCCGGCATTACAAGGATCCGGTATATCATATTACCATCCAAACTTCTTTTTGTTTAGAATTTAATGATTGAATCATTTATTCTTAAATTCAGTTGTTATTTACTAATTTGACTACTAACTGTACAGAGAAGATGTGTCCAGAATACGTGAATCGGGCTAAACAGATCGTACTATATTATGGAGGTTCGAAGTCATTCGCTCGTCACATGAAATAGATGGTAAGTAATTTTTAATTAGTATATAATTCTTTAACTATTTAAAAAAATTTTAATTAATTATTCTCAAATTACAGAGAGATACTGAGAGTGGCGAGCTTCCTAGTAGGATTGATATCTATCAGCGGATCTACCAGCAATGGTCAGAAGAGTGGACGATGGGGAGTTAGGAGCTCTTTGTAAATTTTTTCAATTATTTTTTTTATTCGGAGTTTGATTTTCAGCACGAAATTAAAATAGCTATAACTTTAATTTTCAAGACCGTATGATAGATATCAAATCCTGGCCTATCCGTGAGGGCTCAACCGCACCTATAAATGATGAGATCTGTGATCAGGTGCTTGGTACAAGATTCTATTATGTTAGGAGTCTAGGACATGGGATCACTGCTCCCTCATCCTCACGCTCGTCCAGGGCTGACATCTATGCTGCATGCGAGCTGATGAGTTGACTGTACGCATCGATGAGTACCAGCAACTCTAGATCCAGATGATAGAGTGGATGGCGCAGATGGAACAAATGATACAGCTGATGAGGCGGCAGCAGATCGGTTTGAGCTCATCCAAGCGCTTCCCTTTCCCAGTCCGTTCCTCTTCCGCAGATGCCGACACTTGATGGCCTATTTGTGTAGCTTTTTATTTTTATTTTAAACCTCTTTAATTTTAATTTAATATAATAAAATGATAAAATTTATTTATGAATTTATTATGTAATTTTTTTGTTTTTATTTTTTATTTTTAATTTATAAAAAATATTATAAATATAAATTAAATATATATATTCATAAATTATTTTAAAAAAATATCTATAAATTATTAGTGATGGAATTATTTTTGACAAAATATTGATCGTAAAAAAATATATATTAGCGATAAAAATTGATCGTAAATAAATTTTTTAATAAATTTAAAAATATTAAAATTTTATATTAAATTAATAGTGATGAAAATATACGTCAAAATTTGAAATATTTACGATGTAAAATTTATGTTGCTAATATTCTTTTAAATTTATTTTTTATAAAAAAATTTAATTAAATTAATGGTGATAAAAATAATTTCATCGTAAATAATTATGTTTGCGATGAAAAATTTACGTCGCTAATATTTTTTTAAATTTAATTTTTATAAAAATTTTTAATTACATTAATAGCAATGAAAATATTTTCATCATAAATAACCATATTTATGATGAAAAATTTACGTCGCTAATTTTTTTTAAATTTAATTTTTATAAAAAATTTTATTTAAATTAATAGCAACGAAAATATTTTCGTCGCTATTAATTTAATATTTATTAGAGATAAAAATTTTCGTCAGAAATTGTTATATTGGCGATGAAAAGTTTACGTCGCTAATACATTTTTAAATTTACTTTTATAAAAAATTTTAATTAAATTAATAGCGACGTATAAAATTTATCGTAAATAATTAATTTCAATATAAATTATCTTTTTTTATGATTAAAATTTTTCATCGTAAATAGTTTTCAAAAAAATAATTTTTTAATGATAAAAATTTTTCATCGATAATATTTATTATTTGCGATAAAAATTTTTCATCGTAAAAAATTATCAACGACGGCATTATTAGCGACGAAATTTCCAACGCTAATAACTATTAGCGACGAAAATCGGCTATTAGCAACGAATTTTTTTCGTCACTAATATCTTATTTTGTTGTAGTGTCCCTTGAAAAGAGAATCAAAAGATCAAATCGATTCGACGATCTAAAGAGCAATCTCTGCAAGAAAACTAGCATCCCGGTGAGATCAAAATTTTCTGATCAGATCAGTCTCGGTGGGTACCTATAGAGGTCAGACACTTATGCAGCTACAAATGGACCTCGAAGATATATTCAGATCATCGGATCATTAGATCGTGGTGAAGATTTACTTGCGTAAATGTAAAATTCAGATCATTCCTTTTAGATTTTTATCTTGCATATATGATGATGTCTGGATTATGAGATTTGATCTCCATGCATATTAGATTTGATTAGATCTAATTATAAATTATTTTAATATTATTTTGACATAAAATTATCTTGACATAACGGTAGAATATTACGTTGAACGGTTGTCTTAGAATAATATTGAAGTAATATACAAATTTTTATTTTTATTATTTATTTAAAATTTTTAAAATTTCTATATCCATGTCAATCATCGTGGGATAGGATAGCGAAATCTAATAATTATTTTTTAAACAAAAATATCAAGTGGTAGGATTACTATGCTACCGTCTGGTATATCGTTGTTGCTATCATTGTCTAGCGTTTTATATAAAAAGAAAATTTTAAATTATTTTATATTTTAATATATCGTAAACTTTACCCTATAAATTTTTTATATATTTCGATTGGAAACTGGTTTTATTTGGTCACTACGTATTCCAATATTTTTACCACCGGTTATTCCCTCCACATTCCACGCGCCAAAATATCCCAACTTTATTCCAGCGTACCCTTCGGAGCTCGAAGTGTCGAAGCCGTGCTTCCACGACCCTCCCCCCGGCCTTTTCTCCTTCGCCTCTCTCCCAATCCCTCATACCAAACCCCTTCGCATCCTCCCCCGCCTTCCCAAAACCCTAATCCCTCCCTCTTCCTCCTCTTCCACTGCGCCGAGTTCCATTCTTCCCTCCCCCTCCCCCATTTTCCTTCCCCATCTCGTATCCTCCGATCCCGAATCCCTCGCCGACGAGGTGGCGGTGGAAGCCGAAGAAGAGTAATTCGAGACCGAATTCGGAGACAAGAAGCAGACTCAGATCCATTCTCAGTTTCTTCAAACCACCAGCAGTCGATGTGCGAGGGCCGGCTCACTCTCCAGCGGAGCCGCCGCACCTCGTGGCAAATCGCCCGCCTCGAAAGCGATAATCTTGAGAAGAAGAAGAAGAACTGCAAGTAAATGGATCGGATTCTGATTCTGGGATTTCAGAGCCAGATTGTGAGGATGGAGTGGTGGAAGAGATTGTTGGGATTGCAAGGATCCTTCCGTAGAGATCCACATTGGGGGAACTCTTTGGTTCTTTCACCCGGAAGGTCGGGGAAGGTGAGTGCATTGAGCTGCTGGGGAGGATGGGAAGGGCGAATTGGTTCGGGAAAGTTTGTCTTTATGAATGGATGGGTTTGCACAAGCCATCGCTGGTGACGCCGAGCTCGTGTTCGCTTCTTTTTCCGGATTTGGGCGGGGTGGGGATGGGAGATAAGCTGATGGTAGTGTTTGAGAATTTGCTGAGGGAGAGGAAGAGAGTACGGGATGTCTGTGTGTATAATGCGGCAATTCCAGGCCTTTCATTCTGTAGGAGGTCAGGATCCTGTTCTGCCTCATTGGTTTTATGTGTTATATGATTTTTGGATGAATAACAACTTTGTGAGCAATCAAAAATGGGGATAAATTTTTTATGGTCAGATCGATTATGAAAAGAATTGTGGTCACACCGTCATCACCTGTTATATTTTTGAAGCACATCGTGCTCTTACGTGTGTACGTTAAAATATTTAAAAAAATAAGAATGGATCAACACTAGGGATATTTGAATGGATCAACATTAGGAATATTTGAACGGTTTTAATAAACATCACGTAGCTCTCCGGGATTTATCCATTCTTATTTTCTTAATATTTTAACACATGCGTAAATGCATGCGGCGTGTTTCAAAAACATGGCAGGCGATAATGGCCCAACCATGATTCATTCCATGGTCGATCTGATCATAGAAGTTTATCTCCATTTCTGTTTATTTCTACGAGGAGGTGATCCACTTTGCATACTTCTAATCTGACTTATAGTTATGTATCTTTTTTTTATGATGGAATATGGTTGTCCATCTCTTGTATCTCATGTGAGTGCTTCTTCTAGAAAAAGCTGTTCATCACCAAACAAATTGATGATATGAAAAAGGTGACCACTACTTCTACATCCTTTCTTTGTGCAGGGTGAACGTTGACTACACATATGCTTCCTGCTTCAATGAAATGGTTATTTTTGCATATTGATTGTGGTTATGATGTTGGGAAAGATCCTTCATGAGTACGGAATACAGATCTTTTGTCCAAAATTGCTAATCCAGATGACATTGTCGATCGCAATAGAAAGAAAGATGAGATATATAAAAAAAAGAACACAATCAAACACGTAGATCAATTTAAGACTTATTTTTACGGGGCATGCAAGCTTCATTATGAAAGAAAAAATAAATACAAGAGGAGATCATACACTCTCAACCCTCACACATCACTCTCTCTCAACAAGAAGTACTAAATCCTTACAATGCTCTTAAAACCCCAAAGAGACTCTCTCTGCTCCATGGGTTCTTAGGACGTTCTCTTTATTCCACAGCCATCACACCCTTAAAAAATCCTAAAAGCAATTTCTGTTAGGACTCAGAACCCCCAGACCATTGGATCAGGCTCGCACGCCTTCCTAGCCATTGGATCGTGCAAAATAACTTCAGATCGTTCCCCTCGACCGTCGGATTGTGCGATCGCACATGTGGACCGCGACAAATCGCCCCTAGACTACAGCGATCCATGCCTCATGCATGGACCGTGCGCCTCGCATGTGGGCGCGCCATGCACTACGCGGTGGACTGCATGTCCGCCCCTGGGCTGCGCATGCTTGGCCGCATGTGCTGGGTGGGCTTGCACACTATAAGCCCCGTCTGGGCCACGTGTGCTGCAGGCCCCGTGCGCCTGTGAATCGCAAGTGCCAGCAGGCCTGGGCACCTGTAGGTCGAGCTTGCAGGCCTGCGGTCCGCACCTCCAGACTGTGTTTTTAAGCCTGTGTGCTATTCTCTACTGTGGACTTCTCCGTTTTAGGCTGTGTGGATTGAATTCGAGGTGTCAAAATTTAACAATCTCCATCTCGACTCGATATTCGGCTTCACATAAGTTTGAGAGCTTCTAGATGATCTCGTCCCTATGTCCTGGGGCAAATACCTGACCGCTCATACATGGACAAATATGAGAGTCGAATCAGACCACTCGATCCCATCTCCATCATATGCTGTGACTTGCCTGACCTAAGATCTGCTCGGGATAGCCTTCTGTGGCAATAGAAATTTTACTCTGTGACGTTACCTGTCAACATCCCGAGTCTCCCATCTCGTGCCCAATCCACCTGTATCTGAAGCTCCACCTTATTCTGAGCTCCTACTGGCTCCTGAAGCTCCATCTCATGCTGAGCTTCTTGTCAAGAGGTAATATCTTGCATACCTTTTTCTCTTCATCACAACCCTACTATCATGCAAAATCTTCAGGATTCCATTATCAGCTCTCCATCTGTAGCTGCTTGAATCTAATCTGCACAGTGAAATTAGATTTCTCCTTAAATTGAATATGTATCGGACCTCGTCCAATTTCTTCACTGCTCCATCATGAGTTTATAAGCTGATAGTCTCAATACTCTTGATTGTACAGCTCGATCCATTCGGTAGATGAATAGTATCCTCACTGCTCTCTAAAGAGTCAAACAGCTCCTCTCTATAGCAAATATGATGCGAACATGCAGAATCTAAAATCCACTGTGAAAAGAAGTAGAAACCTCATCAGTCACCAAAAGAATATCATCACTTTCTTCTATATCGCTACCTTGGACCACCACTGCAGTAGCCCTCGTTCCATCTCTAAGTTATGGGCAATCTTTGACTCGATGCCTTAACTCATCACACCTATAACATCTAATTTTGCTGTAGTCCCTTGACTTAGACCTGGACCGCCCACCTTACGATCCTCGGCCACCACCTCCTCCAATCATCGCTATAGCCAAGTCACCACCTAAACTCGAAGCTCGATTCTCCCGTCTGAGAACCTTATTCTAGAGAAGTGCAGAAGTGACCTCGTCTATCTTGATGGTGCTCTTTTCCACAAGAAGAACAGTCACTAAAGACTCAAAAGAAGGAAAAATGATGAAAGCAAGACCAATGCCCTGATCTTCTATTTAACTTTCTCACTAATGCTGAGAAGATCAGTGAGGATTTTTTGAAAGTTGCTGAGGTGCTCCTGTACACTCTGTCCCTCGCTTATCCGAAGATGGTAGAACTGCTTTCAGAAAAAATATTCGTGAGTGACTTTGCCATGTATATCTTCTAGAGTTTCGTCCACATCGCCATCAGAGAAGTCTTGCTAAGCATATGGATCACCACATCATCTGTCAACTATAAGTGGATCGTACTCACTACCTACATCTGGAGCCACCTCCAATCTTTCTCCTCCATGGTAGTTGGCTTCTCTTTGCACAAGAGAGTATCAATCAATCCTTGTTGGATGAACACATCCTTCACCCTCGTTTGTCATAGGAAGAAATTACTCTTCCTATCATACCGATTGATCTCTACTTTGATTGAGCATGTTTTCTCCATCTTCTTCCATCTCGATCAAAACTATCATAATCTAACAATCACGTACTCTGATACCACTTGTTGGGAAGGATCTCTTATGAGTGCAGAATACGGATCCTCCATCTAAGATCACTAACCCAGGTGACGATATTGATACCGCAACAGGAAAGAAGAAGAGATATATAAAAAAAAAGATACAATTAAATACGTAGATCAGCCCAAGACTTACCTCCACGGGACATGCATGCTTCACTATGAAAGAAAGAACAAATATAAGAGGAGATCATACACTCACAACCCTCATATATTACTCTATCTCAACAAGAAACACTAAACCCTTACAATGCTCTCAAAACCTTAAAGAGACTCTCTCTGCCGCTCTCTACTCCATGGGCCATTTTCAAAACTCTCTCTGTTCCACAGCCATCACACTCTTAAAAAATCCTAAAACCAATTCCTGTTAGGACCCAGAACCCCCAGACCATTGGATCAGGTCCGCACACCTTCCTGACCGTTGGATCGCATAAAACAGCTCCAGATCGTGCCCCACGATCGTCGGAACACGTAATTGCACATGTAGACTGCAACAAATCGCCCCTGGATTGCAACGGTCCATGCCTCGTGTGTCGACTGCGACTCCCGCGCGGACGCGCAGTGGACTGCGTGTGCACCGCGCACCTCACAGGCGGGCGCGCTCTGGACCGTGCGGTGGACTGTATCTGCCTCTAGGCCATACCCGCTGCAGGTCCCCATGCGCCTGTGGGCTATAGGTGCCAATGGGCCTCGATACCCGCAGGCCGGGCCTACGGGCTACTTCTCCGGGCCGCATTTCCAAGCCTGCGTGCTGTTCTTTGCTATGGGCTTTTTCATCTTGGACTGCTGTAGGTCAAATTCGAGATGCCAAAACCCAATATTTGGTGATCCAACAACACCTTTAGGTAATGAATTGGTTTCTTACTAGACGAGAAATGCAGTTAATCCTCCAATTTGTATGCAGAATATGTTTTTTTTGCTATGTCTCAGTTTGACTTTGGAAATTAAAGAGGGATCTGTAAATGGTATATAGTTTGGAATTAAATATGCCAAGTAGAATGCTCATTTGTGCTTTGTTTGATTAGCAATGCCTTACCGGGACATGGCAGATAATGTGCTAAAGTTATTAGGAGACTGTTTGATTCTGGGACATGATTTAAAGGTGCTTTGAATCATGACACGGGCTTGCTGTTGCATTTAACTATCCAATCAATGAGGATAACCAGAAGAAAAGAAGAACAGCAAATTTTTGAAATGACAGGAAATTGGTACTGTGTCCACACTGGTTTAATAGAGTGTGAACTTAAATTTTTTTTTTTTAATTTCTTTATCACCTGGAATTTTCCATTTCACTTCTGAGATACATGTCCAGTAGCTTTTGTTTCGGTAGATTGGCAAGAGGGCCCCAAGTTGTTTTGATTTTGATGGATGGGGCTGATGGCAAAGTTTAAGCACTAGGGTAGAATCAGGCAGTCAGTTGACTTTTTCTTTCAGATTACCAAAATGATCTTTGGAAGTTTCCCTGCTAAGAAGGCAAACAGCAAGCAAGTCTTGTTTTTACTGATAGAGGAGCTCATGTGCCCCCTCTGCAAGATTTAGGATTAGAATTTTAGAACAAGATAAATGCAAATGAGGTCATGTTTTTGCTGTTTCGTGCTGCGGCCATGTTTCCAATTCTATGTGACATTTGTCTGGTCCAATGGCAAATCGCAGTTCTTCTAATTTGACTGTGTATTTTCTTTTCTATTACATCCTTGTATTTCATCAATTTGTTGTGTTTAATTTTGATTAGATCTTCCTTTTCTTTTTTTTAAAAAAAAAAAACATAAATCCTAATCTTGTTCCCATTCCCTAATGGCTGTTTCATTTGCCTACAGTTATTTGCTGCAGAAGTTACTGTATTTTTGGTGCAAATTTAGAGATGGTGGAATTATTGAACCTGTTCAAATATTTGCCTGCGGGGACCAATTTATCAAAATAAAAGCCTTGGAGTCACTTGTTGGCAGCGCACCAAAGCACCATGGAGTGGTGTGGCAGCATTATGTTGTTTTATCAGTAGCTGCTCTTGCTGCAATATAGGGGAAAGCTGTCCTCCAGAAGTAGCCTTTTGATTTGCAGGAGGAAAATTCTCACAACTGAAAACTGTTAGTTATTTAATCTTACTATTTCATCCTCCTGCTTGCTCAAGTTGTCACAACTTGAAAACTGTAAGTTATTTAATCTTACTATTTCATCCTCCTGCTTGCTCAAGTTGCCACTAGCACTGTATTGCAGACCACAAAAGACAGTGCTTGCTTTGTATATTACTCATAGCAAACTCTTTAGTGCAAACCTACATGACCTTGTTCTCCGACCATTTCGGAGAAGATCTTGCTGGTCACTGCAGTGAATACTCCAGTAGGGAGCAAGTAGATCTATTTGATGATCTTCAGTACATCATGACATTCTTTTATTCAAACCTCTCTTTTCTTGAATTATGTGAGTCTTGTTCTAAGGTTTTTGCCGGTCATTCCCACAGTGGTTCCTGTGATCCATCCAGTTCTTTATTTCTCAAAATCTCTGAAAATTATTTGGACAGGGACAAGCCTTCTTGTACACCAATTGTACCTTGCCCATGGCTGATGACCAGGACTCTTTGGTGGCTTCTTTAACCTGCGGTTCTAATTCAGAGCCTCATGAAAGAGTTGGGTGTCTGAAGAAGATGGTGAAACGGTCTATTGGCTTCTGGGTTTAGTGTATTCGATGCTTTACCATGCAATGATGGTAGATGTGGCTCCAATGGTTGCAGATGGCTTTAATTCTTTCTGCATAACCATTGCTGGTTCAAATGTACTCAATTCTTTCCGTATGGTGATCGATAACATAGGGTTCATATCCTGCACCAAGGTGGTTTACGTGGAGGGCAACCCCCTCCCTTTTTCTCAAAAAGAAAAAAAAGAAAAGAAAAGAAAAAAAAGCAGGAAAGCAACTCTGCCAGTTGAATAGCTACAGATTTGCATTTATTAACTGCAAATGCATATAAAGTACTAACTTTATTGCTGTCTGCTCCATTACAACTCATGGGAACAATGTGCTTCTGATGTAACACGCATTTGCAGGCACCAGTGAAGGGTATCACTTTTATCCTCCTTAAGCTCAAAGCAGAAAATAAAGTTTCTGATGCACCGTGGACCCAACCTGTCTCAATTTGAGAAAAGCTACTACAAGTGGATTCTTTGTCTTCATCACCTGGAGTCAATTCACTCCTCAGACTTGCTGCTCCTGAGAGAATCCAATGTTTCCTCTCTAGTATTGCTCACAGACATTAAACCAAGCAAATAAGAACACATGCCCAAACTGATTCCCAGAACTCCATTCCACTTCCCTGTCTAATTCACAGGTTTGACAGCATTACTCCGTGGTTCGTATATAAGAGTTGTTGCAATGCTTGAGTCCTTTCTCACCTTCCCAGCCTCACAAACCCTGATTGTCAGATGTCCCTAAGATTATCTTTCTTTTATTAGAGTAAGTTGTTAAACAAGTTGACATGAAATATTGTAACTTTTTCGGTTTATTCTGTGGCATCCAATAATTCTGGGGATATCAAGATCATCAACCTTCCTAATTTCTTCATCAACATTTTTGAGACAATTCTCTGCAAGTAATGCGACAACCATCCTGTAGCACAGTGCCGTTGTATGGAATTGCAAAGCATCCAAAGAGGCTTATGTCAGATAACATGACAGGGAAACTATTTTTTTCACCAAGTTGACAAGATATCATTTTAAAGCCAAGGATGGGATCAGAAATCCTTCAATCACTACAGATTCCAAATAACACCTACCATGCCTTGAAACAGATTGAGACCCCATGCAATGATGACATTAGAACCACTCCAATTAAAGACTAATGCTTGATGATCCCAGCCAATTAAAGACGACTCCCATCCAGGAACACCCTTACGGTGAAAAATGAACTTAAGGCAGTTTTTTTTTCCAAGTCCTTGTTAGGTATGGTCACATCATATCTTTCTTTTAGAGGTAAAGGTGGAATTCCAAGCTGTTTCATATCTCACAAAAGGGAAAGACGAAAAGTCCAGCATGCAGAAAAGTGCTGGGTCAAAAAAACCAAAAAAAAAAAAAACACTACTACATCACCAGAAAGAGTAACCCCCAGCCCTCCATGCTAAAATGACCCCAAGATATAGTTCTCCAGTGAAGTGGATAACGATACATCATCAGCAAAAGAAAATAAAGTTTAAAAACAGCTACAAAAGTTCTTATAAATTCATGTCAGTTAAGCTGCATATGGATGTGCATGAGATGGTCAAAAGAAATAATCCCACGTTCAGGGTCACAAAAGGTTGGTTGACGAGATCACTTGCTGCCTGCTTCTACCACTGATGAACATATGACTAACTTCTGTTGTGCCCTCAAGAAGACATTAAATCATGTTCTTACTGAGAGTTTCAATACAATGACATGTGACTTGAAAAGGTAAAAAAATCCAAAAGAAGTTGGCTTGAGATGAGCATCTGTAATGTAGAAAACTCTTGGTCTCCTTGATATCCTCGCTACCAATACAAACTTGTCTTTTTTTCCCTCCTTTTATTGGGGTGGTTGGGGGGTGTTGTGGTTGTGCAGCAAGAGTGCATGTTTCTTTTTCTTTATCCTCTTCTACATGTATCCTTTTTTTTAATTTATTTAATCACCCCAATATTTCACATGATCTCTCACACCATGTTAGGCCTTTGGGGAAGCAGAAGATTGTAGAACTTATCCTTCAAGAAGAAACTTCGGCCTTTGCTATCAACAGCCTTCTTCCACCCACACCATCCACTATTAACAATCTTTTTCAAATCATCATTACCTGTGTAGTGAGGATCGAGAATCAGAAAGGCACAATCTCCACTCACCTCATTGTAATCAACTCCCAATAGAGTATATGCCAAGACACCACCACCTGCAAACCATGATAAAATGTATCAAGAACATTTTTCTATAAATGCAGGTTAAACATGACCATACTACTCCCTAGCCATGTTTTGACAGGCATCAACAGTGAGGATCTTAAATATATTTAAGTCAGTATGACCATGGACAAATCTATGATCATTATGCTCTACAGGTCTGCCTATTTTCTCACACTGTGATTACTTTCTACAGAAGCTAGTAAGAAAAGAAACAGGGTATGATTGGCCAACAAACATATTAACTGAACTCACGGTGGAACTTAGAATAAGTGCTGTTCCTCGATATGGGTCTCAAACATATGAAGTCCCATGTCCTGAATATAAACCGAGCTCGTAAGCACGAAGGGCTGGTGTTAGGTAGGGCGCTTAGGGTGCTATTGTACGTAAAACAGGTCTTAAGTATTGATGGATAGCATGAATTCAGACTTATTTTGTGAACCACCTGCATTATCCAAATGCAGAAATACCTACCAATCATTACAGGGGTTCCCTGTGTCTCAAAATGCATGGCAAGCTCCCTGCATTTCTCTGGAAGCTCTTCCCCAGATCTCACATTTATGATCTTGCAGCCAACCTGTAGAAGCAAATCACTTATTTACCAATTGAATAAATCAAAAGTATTCCTAACATATGAGAATATCACTACTCTGCAAAACAACCTAGCAAGTTCTTAATTGAATTTGTCAAAATAACTTTAAGTAATTAAAATTAATATTTCATTTCTGATTCAGATTTATATGGAGGTGGAGGAAAGATTTCAACGTAAGTTTGAGAAGATGAATCAAATGGTCATTACACAAGAACAACCATATCCAGGATATACTATCAGATGTTTTTCTCATCTTCATTTGTAATAAGATATCCATTATTTAGATTTTAATAATGTTTCTTTCTATCAGATCCAGGTATTAGTACAGGAAAATTAACTTGAGATGGGCAAGAAATGCAGTGAGACTGGAAACCTTCAATCACCACAAGAACTATAATCTTCCTTATCAAAATAATAAAAGAAATTTGCAGTTTGTGGATATTGTTGATGCATATATGTAAGTTGTCTTGGAAGTCATACAGCTGGTGAATAGCAACTCAATTGTAACTTGTTCTGGAGGTTGCACAACTGCCAAGAATCAACAAGGTTTCAGCGTTCAGTACAGTCTGAACACCAATAAAAGTACTCAATAACACCAAGCAGTGTAAAGGTATGGTAGCAACATGCGACAATATATCAGCCAGTACAAAGGAATAGATATCATAAGATCAACCACATTACGTCTCATTTTTGGGCAGGTTCAAATCAAAGAAAAGATTTCAAAAAAAAATCCAGACTGCTGAATTTGATCTCTCTCCTTTACCTAAAAAAGAAGGGTTATAACATTCAATTACAGCTACACAAATGGACGATACCTGCTATCCACTGTGTTAGCTAGACACTCATGTCCAGCTCCAAAAATCTCAGTATCTGAGTCAGATATGTGTCCTACCCTTGGATACTTATGAAGTTCTTTGGTAATCATCTTAAAATAGTGGAAGAGAGTTGAACTCTTTCAATGAGTTTGATCCTTTATTTTGATATTAGGAATGAGTATTTGTTTTTTTTAAAGATTGGACAAGGATATAGGTATTGAAACAACTATTCAGTACATTATTTTTGTTATATCCTTAAGTTAACTTGGATATTTAAATAAGAAGCATAGATCTTAATAAAAAATATATTTTTAATATTTTTTGTTAAGTACATAGATATTTTTCTTATACCCTTCCTCCCTTTCCCTCCCTCCCTCTCTCTCCTTCCTCTCCCCACCCCTCACTGGTGTCTCAAAGTATGCCAGTCCATCCCCAATATAGCTCGATATGCCCCAAACCAGATAGTTCGGGCGGTTCACCAAACTTTGCAAAATATTGTATCTTGTCATAAAAAAATGTCCATTCTATGACCACCTAATCCATAAGTAGAGAAGCTCGAAAACATTTGTCTTTTGATTTTCTGGTAAATATATTAATAGTCTATCATGTTTAGTGGCGAAAATTTTTAATTCAGATGGCCATCACACACTTTGCATTAGTAGAATTATGGTTTAAACACTACCAATAAGATTCTAGCATATCTCATATCATGGAGTTGTATAATCTATAAAATGTATTGATGCAATTATACTAAAACATGCTTGAATATTTTTGGTTGGTTTATTCCGTACATATCAGGTTTTTAATACTTAAATATTTATAGTTGCTGAAGTACCAAAATTTTACAATCTAGTGCTGCAACAGAACATGCTTCACATGTCACTACGAGGCGTCATACTTTGCTTTATTTTGGTCCCATCTAGACATTACAACTTCATAGGATCTTTGGCAAGAATGGTAATAATTTCGTAGATAAATTATTTTAGAAATTCATTTCAACAACTGTTTCAACCATAAAATCTAAATTTTTGACCTAACAACCAAGATAAGATGACAAAACAGATAGATGCTTTTTTGACCCCAAGCCATCTGGTTTCAAAAACATATAATTTGCTCCAAACCATATTGATTTTGTCTGTATCAGACAAAATAGACCAATGATACAAGATAAATAAAGATATACTGAGTATTCTAAGATATGTATCTTTATACTTAGGAAGATCATAGTAATAACAGCAGGCATGTTTTCGAGTATGTTCAATAGAGCAGCAACCAAAGACAACCTGGTGTAGCTAAATGGAATGTGTTAATAATAGATGCCGATGACCAGAATTTTTGGCAGGGACAACAGAAAGAACAGAAACTTGAATTGAGGGTAAGAGAATAGGAATAGAATCCAAAAGTGAAACCAAGTCCAAGCAATATATGATCAAACTTGATTTTATTGACAAATCATTTATTTGTCAAAGTCTACATATGATATGCATATATGCATCTAACTAGCAATAATATAATGACATGACCATCGGGTGTGCTCTTGCAATTGTGAATACTGTTTACGTGCTTTCATCTCCATTACTTCTTCTCAGTTGTCAATAAAAGTTAATACCTACATTAATGCTTTCACTAAGTTTGATACATTATTAATTTCTAGTAAATTTTATAAAGCATATTTTCTCAAATTTATATCATAGATGTGATTTTGACAAGAATAGTTTTCTAAAATTTCAATAACCATTACTTCAATACCAATCTACTTATTCTTTGGAACCAAATTTATTAAAGTACTCAAAAAGAAAAATAGCAATCTTACACCCAGAAGTTTATCCAAAACAAAGCTCAACTCAATGGCTCCAATCCATTCACGTGACCCAACAAATGAAGGTTCCTTATCACCAATTTCAACAAGAGTCTGCTGAATTTCCCTGGAAAAATCGCACCAATTAAAAAGCAGTCTAACCAATATTGGTAAATAAAGATAGTCATATCATACAATTGTATAATTTTTTCAACGACATCCTTCTTATTGATAAACCATAATCCTCAAAAGGAAAAATTACAGTAAAATGATGCAATGTTAATAAAACAGTAGTTCCAGCTTACCAAGCAAATTAGCATAAGTTGGAAACACAGATGTTATGTGTTCTGAATGTCACAGACCTGTGTGAGGGAACTTCAATGGATGTGTACTGCTGAAGCCGATACCAAGATATGATAGTCTGTAGAGAGCGGTAAGCACATCCCCAGCCCTGTTAATTAATTTGATTAATAATGAAAAACATGAAATTGGTAGATAATCATGCAGAGTTTATTTACTGATTCCATAATCACAGCTACAATGTATTTTGAACTAGTAGATAGAAAACCAACTTGACATAAACGTACAAATAACTAAACAATTTGGGTACCTGAAAGAATTGGAAAGAAATATTTAAACATCTAGGACATTAAAGTTTGTACAACATACAAAAAATCAATCACTTGATAGACTTAAAATGTAAAGAACATTGACCGATTACTCCTAGACATTTTTCATAGCATGTAAATTATAAAATGAACATGTCAAATGCATAACTGAAAAATATAGGGTGAGTTTAGTTCAAATACAGTACAACCTCTGCAAAAGTCACAACAGGAGAGAGACCTTACACTGTCATCCATTCCGTTGAGAAGGTAATGATAATATTCATAAGAACCATCAATTAGGGATGCAATGCCTCCAGAAACTACAAAAACCATCGAAGTACATGCATTATCCACTGGTGGAAAAGGTTTGTTTGAGATCATTTTCTCCCTCTCCACAGGTAGAACTATAGAGAAAGTGTAAATCAGAAAACTAACCCCCACTATTTGGAATTCCAGTATGGACATCTTTAAGTAATGGACAACCTGTACATTACATCCAAAGAGTTGGCCACAGTTAAGACACATCTTAGGAAACCTCAGCATAGATTATATGCTGACAAGCAATATCAAACACCACAGCTATTGGAAACTGGATGGTGTGATTCATCATCGGTATTAATTAAGTACCATTTGGTATTGAGTTGCTTCTCATGATGCTTTTACTGCCAATACTTAGTGCATTAGCAATACGTAATAAAGGACGATCCAAAGGTAAACCCAGTCTTGAGTGTAAAGATTTTCTAATTTCACCTACAAAGTTGGAAACACAACCACTTGTTATAAACCTGTAAGTAGCTTTTGCATTTAGAGTAATAGGAATCCAGCAAGACTTGCACAAATTCTAGTCTATACCTTGTTTCACCTCTGTCTCCCCATATCTGAGTTCATAAATAGCCGTTATTGGATGCAAAATCCCAGGGGGGAGGAAGTGATATGGACATAACTGCAAACGTAAAACACAAATTACATATAACAAGAAAAAGAGACATTGATAACAGTTGTAGAATAGAAAACATCCGGATCTCATACAAGAAGGATGAAAAAGAATAACAATTATTATAGAGGACGTACTCACAAAAGGATAACAATTATTATATATTTGTATCGACCACAAGCCTGATCTAACCATTTTGTGGACACAAACTAGGGGTGAAAGTGGTATGGATAATATCTGTCCGAATATCCGAATCTATCCGGATATGGACAAAAATTTGAGCGTCCGAGTAATATCCGTATCCATATCATATCCGACAAAGAAAAATGGATGTGCATATGGATAGACAACTATCTGATACGTATCGAATATCCATTCCACCTGTAATCCTATATAATTTTGTATAGCATTCATTAACGTTTAAGAAAAATATACGACCGTATTAACATATTATTAACTTAATTTATCATCCATTTAGTAATATCCTTGATTTTGTAGTCATTAAATTTAATTATCAGTATTTATATCCATACTTCTAGTATCTAATCTGTATCCATATCCGTTTAAAACAAATATGGATATGAATTTTTTTATAAAATATAGATATCAATATACTGGTATTCGATCTAGTTTCAGCCCTACACGAAATTGATTAAGTATAGCAAGAAGCTGCAAATTGAAAAAATAAATAACTATACACCAGGCAACCAATCAACCTACAAGCCCCATCCCATTTACAATACACGGGATTTGTCAATTAAGATACGATCAACAAAGTTTGCAAATGTTTTATGATCAGCTTTAAATTGGTGCTGAATTCCTAGCCAAGCTACTTTGAAGTTTGAACACATGCTACCGAGAAGCTACCCTCCAAATTTCTCCTGATTCAGAAAGACATAAGATGAATAGGACAGAAGAAGATTTTACTGAATCTCTAGTTGTCTGGTCTAGTTGGTATAAAAGGTCAAACAGGGAAGAAGGCCACAATAGACAGCTGGTTAACTTATTGATTGCAACTAAAAATGACTTGGATTTTAAAACATGAGAAACATTTCATTTTTTCCCCATTTCCTCTTCTGCACCCCTCACAATTTAAAAAAAAAAAATCTACAAACATACCACAGGTGGAGCACCATATGCAACTTTTTCTGTAAGGCCTATACTAAATACAAGTTCTAAGAAAGAAAATTAAACTAGTTTCCATCGACTCTTGATCCTTCATGTAGTTTCCACCATTGTTCCCATGCATTTTCCACTTCCTATGAAGTAGAAACCATCCAAGTCTCTCAGGCAAGTTAGTGGGACAATGTTAAGAAGTATTACCTTGCAACTGCATATAAAGTGTTAATATATGCCAGCAATGCTCCAGCTGAGGTAAATGTGGCTAATGGAAGTTTGTGCAAACAAAAGCAAGATGATCCCATTTATAAGCATTTTTCACTAATCAGATTATCGACTACTATTGATAAAAGTTACAGGGGATACATCACCTGAGGATGTTGTGATAAAATCTCTGGTATGATAGCCTTCTTCATAGTTTCTAACTGATCAACTAATGCAGGTACAACCAATTTAGATATAGCAGCAGTCACAGGAAAATCTTCCGAAGCATAGCACAATACATCTAGCTTGAAGCTCGCAACTACAATTCTTGCCGGTTCTGATGCTGAATACAGGTGTTGATCATCAATTAGTCAGCTGAGAACATTAAAGATAAATATTATGTATACATAACTGTACTACTTGAACAAAAAGGTATATCACGACCGATTAGAAAACAACAAAATCAGCACCTGGTAAATACTCGGCAATAGGAGCACCAGAATTATTATTTCTTGATTTATTTGACAGGACAGTTACTCGAATTGCATCTGCAGTCTAAGAAACAAAACAGTCAGAAAGTTTTAAATACTTCATATTAACATTTTTTTTTCTTTTTGAGAAATATGGTGAGGACACCACCAGGGTTCCATCCCTGGACCTCTCTCAGTGGAGAGGCATGCCAACCAGCTGAGATAAGGATCGGTGGCTAAAGAAAAGGCTAAATGTTTCCATGAAAGAAAAAGGATGAGAACAGCCTGGTAGAACTTAGAAGTATATGCTCTGAATGATTAGTTGGACATCAAACAAGACAGTACTGGTACAGAATAATATATCAATATTATAGACGTCAGAGACTATAATTGTGCTTCGGTTCTCCTCATCCCTCTCCCAAAATGATTTTAGCACTCCTTGAATGATCGATCAGGCCCACAACACATTTGATGATTTTGAACAATGAAATGAAAGCACATAATATATGGCAGAATTATGCCCCTGGTTATATTCCAAAAGTGCATAAGACAAACGAATCCCCCAAAATGGAGGAAGGCTAGAAAACAAGTAAACCAACTAAATAACACATTTGATGACTGATATAGTATTTTTTCTACTAACACTCTAACAAGTAAACCAAGCAACCCAAAAAGTGGTGTTGCTGCAATAACATCATAGGTTGTCAATGTTCTTGAATTTTAGCTTACCTCTCTTGCAGCAGATGTTGACTTAAACTTATTTTTCGAACAGAAATATGAACAAGCTTGAGCTTCTGCACTAGAATTTAAGGGCTTGTGATTAGAGGGATGCTTGTCGAAATCTAACTCCTCTCCATGTAAAACAATAGAATGAGATGCCTCCTCGGAACTGATATCTGGACCTTCAACTAGGTAAGCAACATCAGGATCTTTTAATTTAGCAGCAGCAGCATCAACCAGTGAAGAAAATGTCTCTTCAATATCTGAGGAAAATTAAGACCCAGTTCATAAGTCAACTAGAAACGAATGAGTCGAGTAAGTAAACAAAAACAGGTCTTTGTTTTATATAAGATCAACATCCCATATGGTCACTTATACATTTAAAACTCAGAATATATCTGAACAAATATTGCAAAGAACTAGAATTGAAATTGAGCATGCAAAAGAAATTTGTGCTGAACCTTGAGCATAGCTTAGATTTTAGGTTCCTAAACAAAATATAAGAAAGGAAAGCCTCACTTGTCAACTATATCTCCACATTGAAACCTTTGCAAATGAAAAATAACTGACTTATGCCAACTTATTAAAAGCTCAACCAAGGTATGCTGAACCGGTACCACCGGGCCGGCGATACGATTCGGTATGGTTTCGTACCGTACCGAATCGACAAAGCGACCCGAATCAGAAGAAGAAAAAGAGAGAGAGAGAAAATAGAGAGAGAAGGAGGAAGAAAGAAAAAGAGGGAGGGGAAGAGCCGGCGGGCCACCGGCTGGCCGCCGTGGCGCTGGAGGGCGCAGTCCGCGCGCGGCGCCACGGGCGTGAAACAGGGGCGTCATCCCTGTTTCGCGATTTTTTAAAAAAGATAGTTTTAAGTGAAGCCGGCAAATAGTTTATCAGCTTCATGATTTTTATTTTTTTTAAAAAAATCCATTAAGTCGGCAACACAGTTGCCGACTTCATGAGTTTAAAATAAAAAAAAAAAATCAAACAGACCGTCTTTTCGAAAAAGAAGAAGGGGGCGGAGCTGCGGAGGGGCTCCACCCGCGCCACCGCCCTCAGGCCGTCGGCGTCTGCTCGCCGGCCACCGGGGGCCTCGCAACGGAGGCACCGTCGTCCGATAGGTCCCTCCCCCCGAGCGCTCTCTCTTTCTCACTCTCTTGAAAGCCTATGGGCGATACGGGCTCGGAAGCCCTCGGCGGCCGCAGCCGGCCACCGCCGGCCTCCGACGCTCCTACCTCCCTCCCTCTCCTCCTCTCTCTCTTTCTCACTTTTTTCTTTTTTTCTTCCGTACCGCGGTGTACCGAATTTACCGACCGAATCATGTCGGTTCCCCATCGGTTCGGTACGATACAGGATGTACCGGCCAGTTCGGCACGGTATGGCAAACGCTGAGCTCAACCACTTCAATTTATCTATATTCTTTGTAAGCACATGCACTGATGATTAAAACAATTCATTTCACCTCAAAAGCAAAAACTATGTCAAACAATATTCCATAAAGGTTGAGGCATAATGCTTATAGTGTCAAGAACAATGTTCGCCGAACCATCCCGAACCGAATGGTTAGGATGTTCCAAGCCGTACCGGCTACAAACCGAGATGGTTCGGCCAGCCAAATTGGAACACCGAACGAAAGAGAGAGAGAAAGAGAATAAAAGAGAGAGGAGGGGAGGGAAGAGGGGACAATGCCACCAGAGGGCCGATAGTGGCCCACCAAGGCCACCAGAGGGCTACGAAGCCTCGTGGCTCCATGTCGCCTGATATGATATTTAATCAAGAGAGATAGGAGAGAGAGGTGAGAGAGGATATTGGAGAGAGGCAAACGAAGAGGCTGTCGGAGGGTGCCGAGTGGGTGGCATGGCCACCGGACGATAGAAAAAGTGCAGGTGGAGCCACAGCCACAGAACAGGGGTGACTACCCCATTCATGTCTTTTTTTAAAACATGATGAATAGTGAAACCAGCAATGGATTTGCCGACTCTACAGTTTCAAAAATTATTTTAAAAAATTGAAAAATAGTGAAGTCGGCAATGGATGTGCGGCTTCACTCAAGTGAAGCTTATTGTGGTCAGGATTTTTTAAAAAATTCCATAAAACAAGGACGATCATCTCTGTTTCATGCTCGCGGAGCTATAAGCCGCGATTTTGCCGTCAGACGGTCACGACAGCCAGTCGGAGGCCCTCTAGCGGCTCTCCATAGCTTCCCTCCCTCTGTCTTTTCCTCCCCCCTCTATCTCTCTCCCTCTCTCGATCGAGATTTGGTGGAGAAAGTGGAGGTCTTGGCGGCCCTCCGAGCATGCTTGCGCCCGTTATAACCACCACCAGTGTCTCCTCCACCATCCTCCCCTTCTCCCTCCCCCTCCCCTTTTTCTCTCTTTTCCTCCTCCCAAGTTTCTTTCTTCGCTTTTATGTTGGTTCGCTCCGGTCCGACCCGATCTGATACAGATCCGTACTGACTCGTATCATCAGCTGACCGGCATAGATCCCGATTCCAATTTCACAAACCTTAGTCAAAGTATTAGACTTAAAGCATTGAGGCATAAGGCATAAGCTACAAAGATTTTCCTTTGAATTTAAAAAATAGAAAATGAGAAAAAAAAATGTGAAAAATGCAACGTAAGAATATTCTGGAATGATGGCTTTGTTATCCTATTGGACATTAATAATAATCTGATAATATAAACTAAAATGGGGGCATCATGATGAAACCATATCCAAAGGTGATATATACTTCAATATCACAACATTGTCAGAGTAAAGCTTTCAAGGTACAATAACATGTGCTACTATATCTAAGGGTGGTATTAGAGTTCAAACACGATAATATTTATGTACACAAGACCGTCCCACTACAACTGCTAGTAAATCATAATCAAATCTTAAAATAATCAAAGGTATCCAAAGGCACAAACTAGGTGACACATATAAGAATCCTTGCATGATGTACCTTTGAGCTTCAAGCCATTTTTAAGAGCACCATACCACAAGGCATAAGGCATGGCAATTTCAACAACCTATTTACATTAAGATTGCTACAATTTAGCTTTGGTATCAGATATAACCAAATTGTACGACTTGCATAATTTTAAGAAGACAATATAAATCAAAAGGAGAAAGATATCTTTCACCTTCCATCACCAAGTTGGAGTCCCAGAGTGATGCCCAATTGTAAGCATTTTAATTCAATCCTTTTCAAAGTTAACAAACTTGATTTTTAATATCTAATTCCTGATACCATAAGAGTTGACAAACATCTATCTTCCCCTACATAAGTTATTTCTGAATGTGAACTTATTTGTTAGTTTTAGTTGACCTGTTTAACTGCCAAAAAAAGATGGGCAACTGCTCAATTTTTATGTTAATTTGTATGGACTTTGAATCTCCAATAATTCATAAATTTCAGACACTGTTTATTATAAGTTAAATTTCAAATTTGGGGTTATAGTTCTCTTCAAATTGGCATTGTAAGCCATGCAAGCAATCCTTTGTTGCAACAATCTTGGCAACATTATCACTGTTAGTATACCATGTTCCATGAGCTGAACATACATATTTTGTTTAACTGCATTCAGTCAACAATTGCTCGTGTCAATATGATTTTACTCCCTTGCTTTCACCACTGTCCTAACCTAGCAATTGGCAATTATGCTGATTTCTTTTTCATATAGATACCAACTGAAAAATCATCTCTAGCATGTGAATCTCTGGATTCTTGACTATCCTCTTCACATCCAAAACTTTTAGATATTCTAGGAAAACTTGTCTCTGTATGCGAAGGTAGTGCCATCATCCGTCACTCTCAAATATCTCCTTGTTCTCCTGCGTCACCCTCATTGAAGTCTCCTAGTCAGATTAATCTTTCAATATGGCATCTAACAGACCAAAGTGTTGATCTTCAAGTGCAATAAGTAACTGAAAATGCACTAAAATATAGCTAGAAATCACTCCACTGTTCCAAAAATACTCTCATAGATGAACCAAATATTTGAAGTTCTTTGCTCAAAGAAGAAGACAATGTACCAAACTTTTTCCAAGGGTATAACATATACAGATGAGAGATTTAAAAAAAGTAGAATATAAAGTTGTTGGTGTCTCCATAAGTCATTCATTGAGAACATGCAGGCATAAGAAGGATTCAATTAAGTGATTCCAATGATAAAGAGAAACTTCTTGACTAGGAACTAGATATATGAACTGTAGACAGAGAAATGGGAGAAGCAAAAGGCCATAGTTTCATAAATTTCAATTTCCTTTTCTTGCAATATTGTGGGGCTTGATGGAGGGTCAAGATCATGAAAATATTCACCAAAATGTAAGATCGGCCTTTGAAGCATTTACATTATCTTGCAAGTTCATGCTCCAGAGAAGCAAGCAGCAGAGGAGCATTACTTACTCGACTAGGAAAGTCACTGTGAAGTTGAATATAAGAAATAATAATATTACAAATGGTTTCTTTGTTGCAGATGAATGCTTGAGCTCTAAGACTGAAAACAAAATCCACTGGATTTTATGGAAAGATGATTTCAACAAATCTTTGATAATAAACAATGGTATCTCTATTTGAAATGATGCAAATATATAACATCTCAAATAAATGTTCAAATTGGGAATTTATGTGTATCAGCAGTACTTAATATTTAGTATCATTCAATAAAGCTCCTATTTTCCAGGTCAGAAGTGACAAGGGGACTTAATCTCTCCTTTTTAACTTTTTTAAATGGTTCTTAAGGTTTTAATTACAGCCATCTATTGTTCAAAGTATTTCTTACCTCCAAAAAGAAATTGATTCTTCAATTTTATTCATAGGAATTCAGTTTAAATAATTTGATTTAGTCACATGGTTTCTTGAAATGGTATCTAGGATGAAATTTGTCAACATAAAGTATTATGGCTAAAACAAACATGGAAAAGAAGGAACTTCAAATCAAGGCCAGGCTATTCGGGTGCAGCACAAATAGTTTCCTATATTTATGTGGTCTTAATTTGATACATGGATTGAAGAATAATCCAGTGTTTATGAATCTTTCTAATGACAGAAGAACTGTCTTTAACATGTATGCTTTCTAATAATCCAGTGTTTATGAATCTTTCTAATAATCCAGTGTTTATGTCTTTCCCAAGCGGCAGAAGCCGTTTCATATGAAGTGTGAAGAGGTGAAAATTCCAGCTTGGGAATCTGGTTTGCAGTCTGCAAAATAAAAGGTGCAGTGAAATTTGATATTGCAACCATTGAATTGAATCTTACTTTATGGAAGTTCAAGGATGAAGAAAAATGGATGTGGCAAAGGCTTATTTAATGAGAATATGAGGGTTATCCACAGTGAAATCAGTCCAAGATGACCTTATAATTTATCATATTGAGAAGTATATCTAAGTAGTTGATGGCTAATCATTTTTGATGAATGTAGGGAACCATATAAGTGTAGTTGACAAATGGTACGGTATAGTGATTTCATCCTTTTTCTGAGTAAAACGCATAAGCTGATGAACTGCATAAGTTTGTGGCTTTGATAAATATTTGGATCTCCTTATATAAAAGAAAGATCAAGGGGACATAATAGTTCCAAGATCAGATGCTCAGGAATCTTTTCTTTAAGTTCATTTTCTAGGGTACTCTAATGGTGAAGTAGGTGAACTTATTTATAATATGCTGAGAAATATCTAACTCACTGAAAGCATGAACTTTGATGGAGATTGCCATGCATTTCAGGATTATTCACTAAAAAATGTCTGGTTTAAAGCATGATGGTAGCTGCTCCATTTCAGAAACCAGTGTGAATACTCTACTTAGAAATTATTAAGCTTGCAGGATGTTATATAGGTGAATTTCCCTTATTCTCTAGTTTGCTAAAAATACATTTCAATATACAGTTTAGTCATCATCCATCTCCAGATTACTAGCATATTAACATTTCTGATTCATAGACATGTCTGACACAGCATTGTCCACTGGCGCTTTCACTTTTTCTATTGAATGCTTTTTATGGATATTGATCATTATGTAGACCTACACCGATCCAATGACATATGTACTAATACTATGAATCATATGTTTTTAATGGTTATCTAACCCCAAATAAAAAAGAAATACAGAGGAGAACATGGTAAAGTAGTGATGCTCCGGTCTATTGTGCATGTTTGCACACAGAGAGAGGGAGAGGGGGAGGGAGAGAGAGCGAGGAGAGAGAGAGAGAGAGAGAGAGAGTCTTAAGATGGTTCATTCATGTAAAATAATCAGAAAAACCAAAGAAACTTACCAGGAGTTTTATTTACAGGAAAATAGGCAGGCAACTTGAATGCCAACTCACATCTAAGTAGACAGCCTTTCTCCCACAGATATTTATCAGGATTATCTTCATAGATAACAGTGCTAGCTTCCATATTTATCGGTTTTGCAGAATCAGAGACCAAAAAGTGAATGTCACCAATGGGCAAATCAGCAGCTGCTCCGATCATATCGAAACTTACTTCACCATTATGAAGGGACTTTCTCAATCTACAAGAGGCCTCCACCGCCCTAATAGCATTTTCCTTCAAAGATCCATGGCCAATGAACAATGCTCCTATAATATCGAATCCTCTCAACAATAGTATGCGAATATCATCTGTTAAAACATAAAATGCAAAAAAAAAAAAAAAAAAAAAAAAAGAAAGAAAAGTTTAATGATTACAAAGATTAAAACCTAAAAGTGCAATTAAAACCAAAACATAGGCATCTCTAGTTGGTAAGTAATGAATGAAATGAAGGTGCTTTTCAGCATGTCAAAATAAAATAGTATGAAAACTAAGAAATTGGGTTCTAAAAGCAAGAGTACAGGAAACAAATATGTTAACTCAAAAATCATCAGGAGATTTACTATTTCTAGCACTAAGAAATTCCCAAAAAAGTGTCAACTTTATTTTAAATTATAAGAAGGTGAAGAAAAAAAAAACCATTTTCCAGTTATTAAACCATACACAGACATGAAACTGCTTGCAAAATGAAACAATAGATATAACCAGCATAACCAACCATAAATCAACACTACCATCACCAATAGTTAAGGATCCTTCCCCTTAAGTAGTTGCATCCACATCTGTTCATCTGTTGCACATGATATTTATACAGTCGGCAATACGTGTTGGGCACTTCCTTTAGGAATTTTTTTCTTGTTCTTCAAATATCAGAATTAGATGCAACACAGACATGTCCTGGCCATATCTTGGACACATTCCACACAATTTTGGAGCCGACTGGTTTACAGGTCAAGTTGGGTCAGGCTAGCAACATCCAGATCCCTGATCATTCAAAATATGAAATGGACCTATTTGGTCTTCATCATTGTGTGTACCCCAAAGAAAGGGGGGAGAGAGACAGCGAGGGTATAACATAGTTATACCTATTTATTAATTAAATAGCAATTGATGGTATAAATTATTAATTACATAGTTATTCATTATTAGTGAGAAGGAATAACATAATTGTTACTAAATTAACAGCAGTAAATAATTGAGTCGGTTATTTATAATTTCTCATAATATGCATCTAGTATTCATGTCCATGCTTTGTAGCATCTCTTTGTCCTCATAATTTGAATCTGGTACTGTTAGACAGATATGGACCCATCTCTTTGATATCTATTTGCAGCCAACTTTACATATATCAACTCCTAAAGTAATTTTGAAGGGAGTAGTCCATTCAAAAACTCTACATTTATGCACTGATACAAGCATGAGATTGAGATCCCTTGTAGCACTGCACCAAGATATTACTTAACGTGTAATTTTCCATTATCCCAACTTCCCTCACTTTCTAGTATTCCAAAATCACATGGAACATCCTAGCCAACCTGTCCAACCAAATTCCTCCACTAACAATTTACCAAATCTTACATTTTCGTTGTTCAACAACTTTCTCATATATCCCATCTATCTTTCTTCAACCCCATGATTGTTCACCAAGGTCAAACTTCTTGAAATGTAATGGCCCTACAATCTATGAACTCTCAAGCTAACATATTTTTTTGAAAAAAAAAAAAATTATAGTTTCGATTACACACTATCCGAACAAACTACAAATCCAAATTCTGAGTTTTCCATCTGCACATCAATCCAATCAGGACGCATCAAAAAGAAATCTCTTTGGCTATCTTTCAATAATACAAATAAGAAATGGCACCCCTTCAACTCTAGATTAACTAATAAATCAATTGGCGAGTTACGAATCAGAAAGAAAGGGAAACAGAACGGAAAGGATGCCAAGAACATGGATGAGAGAAAGACCTGCTTCTCTGGAGAAGTCCGGTAAGAAGGGATCGCCGTGGAGGCACTGGAAGGCAGAGACAACGGTGAGGGGAGGAAGGAAGAGAGGGGATCCGATCAGCCATCGAATACCCGGAGACTCCTTGGAGGAAGAGGAGAAGCCGAGGAGCGTCTTCTTAGGGCAGAGAACTCGCACGCACCGCCCGCTCTCGCCCTCCATCGCCGAAGAGATCCGAGTGGGAAAGAGGTTTAACCGCTGCGGCGATCTCTCTCTCGCCCGCGCCTGGGGAGGAGAAATTATCGCCTGCGCCTGGGGAGATGGGTGGCGCTTACCTGGGTTCAACTCCAAATACGGCCGTGGAAACTACAGTAGCTTGAAATAATATTTATTTCCAAAAATTCTAACTTTTATATCATTTTTTTTCTCAAAAATAATATTTTTTTATTAAGCAAATGGTGTTTTAGAATATCATTATTATTTTTCTGTTATTGTTAAGGGTTCTTTGGTTGGGTTTATCAAATTATAAGATGTGTTGAAGATTTCTGAAAATCACTTATATAAACAAAACGAATATAAAAAAAATAAATTTTATTGTATCTAGTTGGGAGAAATTTATTTAAAAAATGACATCAAAAAAAAATATTATATTTAGTTAGAGATAATCTTATATGAAAATATTATAAAATTTTAATAATATCTTAAAAATAATTTATATAATAATATTTTTTAGTTCATTTAATGGTTATTTATGGCTCACTTTACATGAATTAATAAATATTTTAAAATTAATGATATACATTAGAAAACATATTTATTGTCATAAATAAGTTTTAGCAAGTATTGTATATAAATAAATATATTAAATATTAATAAATTTTATGTTAAATTTATTCATAATTAATAATCTTTTGTTCAATTATTTATTAATAACTTAATATTTACTACAAAATATATTAATATATCAGATATATTATTAATTATAAATATTATTAATCAATAATATATTAATATTTACTACAAGTGCATGTATTTTAGTCAAATAATGATATATTTAGATTATCATCATTCGATAATCATGGTATTTGTTTTATCTTCTCTCTCAAAAAAATAAATATGAGATCCAATGTTTATTTTACAACCCTCCCATCTTCTTTTTGTAACAAACGTAGTAATTTTTATAAGATTTATTTTTTCATGCCAAATGCTCTGCAATCAATAAGCTCCTAAATTATAACATTAATAATGATATTATAATAATTATTGTTTGTGAATTAGAATTTATTCCAATGACCGCATTTCTATATTTAGCAATACAAGATTCTGGATTTAAGTGCTCGATAGTACATCCTTAATATTTTAATTTGGATAAATATAATGTAGATGGATCTCTCTCCCTCTTGCTAAAGAAATATTGCTTTAATTCTAAAACTTCTAAATCACACATAATGGGACAAATGAGTAGCATTGTAATTGCAATCCCAGTTGATACTAGTTTGATTGGATATAGTTAAATCAAGCTAACAATGCAAGCAAATACTTATTTAACAAAAATAAACTTATTCCATCTTTTTAGTTAATTAACATTGTCATAATTAAATTCTATCAGCTAGGGGTGAAAGTGAATCGGATAATATTTAATTTGAATATCCAAATACAGATAAAAATTTGAGTATCCAACTAATATTCATATTCATATCCATAAAAAAAATATAGATATGGGTAGATAATTATCTGATCTATATCTAAATATTCAACTCTATTTATAATCATATTTAATTTTATATAATACTCATTAATTTTTATAAAATATATATAACCATATTAACATACTATTGATTTGATGTACAACCTACTTAATAATACCTCTAATTATGTGGTCATAAAATTTAGGTATCCAACTTATATCCGTGTTTATAACTATACTTTCCACATTCTATTTATATCTATATCTATTTAAAATAAATATAGATATAAATTTTTACATCCAACTAATATTTATACCCACATTTATTTTTATCAAATAAAAGAAATATGGATATGGACATACTGATATAATAAGGTCATTATTGATTATGTTTATTTTTTCTTTTTGTAAGTTTTCTTTTGGATCTTAATCAGATTTTAAATGGTGCATTTTGTATTAAAAAAATCCAATGAATTATTAAGGACAGATTTATTTATTTTTAGATGAATATTGTGAGAGACCGACCCATTTGGCTAGCCGCTTATTGAGGTAGTTACTATATCAAATCAGAACAGAGAATTTTCCTTTATTCCATGCAGTTAAAACTCCCATCGCAGTCTCTTCCTTTCTCCCATTGCCCTCCCTTCTTTCATCTCTATCTCTCCCCCATGTCGTAAGCTTTCTCTCTCCCCCTTTTCCCCTACTCTCCCTCTTTCACGATCTCTCCCTCCCCACATCTCTTTTTTCTTCTTCTTCTCTTCTTCTCCTCTCCCTTCGTACTAGATGTCAGCCCATTCCTTCTTCATCCTCCACTTAAGTAAACCTTAAATCTAACATTTTGTCTTTATATTCTTCTTATTGGTTTATATTTTTCTTGATTAATTTCTGTTTCGAAGAAGAATGAAACCCTTTTTGATGTTGTATTGCCCATTAAACCCTAGATCTAGTTTCTTTCCTAATCCTTATCGAGCCTTTTTGATTTTGTACTACCTATTAAGCCCTAAATCTAAATTCTTGTCCTAATTCTTACCGTAAATTTTTATTTAGAACAAAAATTCAACCTATCTTGATATGTGTTGCCCAACAAAGGATGGCATGGCCATCTTTTGGTTCTCTAAAAGAAGAATAATTCTTCTCTCTCCTTTGTCTCTCTTGACAGTAACCTAACCCTCTATTTCTCCCCCTCATGGATAGAAACATGGCTCTTTCTATCTTTATATCTCTTGAATTAAGCCAAACTATACATCTTATGGTGATGATTAATCTTGATCAAAGATTAATTTGCAATTTATTCACTACCCTTATTTTCTATTTTGGGATTGATTTAATTTAGGTGGGCAGCAAATTATGGTTGGAGAGGATCGGCGTGGAGTCTCTTCCAGACTTACCAATTTAGGTAAAATTTAGTTTATTAGTTTCTTAAGTTAATTACTATGTTGGAGATAGAATTGATAAGTTAGATATTAAGAATTTAAAAAATTAGGTCATAATTATGTAAACTAAAAAAGATGATGATTTCTAAATTTCATAAGTATTGAATATTGATTTGGGATTATCCGAATGTTGATTTGGGATCAATCGGGTGTTCTAAGTGTGTAGTGCATTGGGTTGGCATGTTGGTTGAATTTTGTTACAATAAAAAATAAGAATCTCTAATCATAACTAGCTGCATTGATTATAAATGTTTGGTTTCATGTGATAGAAATTATGGACATTGTATACTTACATGTGTTGGAAGCTTCGATTCTTGATGATTCTAAATTATAGTAGTTGCATAAATATAGTAGATATATATAATTTATAAAGTGATAATGATAATAAAATAAAATGAATGATTTATAATGATTTAAAGTTGAGGCATCTAGACGAGTTACGATATCATTATGGCCTCACCACAGACAAGATATGGTATTTTATTAGTATGACCTCGCCATGACTAGGAATATAGTATTTTTATCAATATGGCTTTGTCATGGGCAGGAATATGGTACTTTATCAATATGACCTCACCACGGATAGGAACGTGATATTTTTATCAGTATGATCTTGTCATGAGTAGGAATATGGTATTTGAGTATGGCCAGTCATAGATAGGAGCATGACCATGAACAGTCTAAATATCGAAAATTCAAATTTGATCTATTTTATATATTATAATAAATAATGAATAAGAATAATAGTTTGATATTGATGTTAATAGAAATAATAACAATCAAAAATAAAATCTTAGTTGAATAAAATTTTGATCAAGTTAGATATGATGAGCATATCAGAGCTACTATTAATAGAGCATTGCATACATCTAAATTATTATATATTAAAATTTGATGAATTTTTTGATATCATTATTGAGATGGGCATATAAATACTCAATTGTTAAATTTTAAGATCTAAACCATTGTTCTCAGTGCATATACATATTAAGGAATTGTTATCTTTTAATGCATGTGTGTAATTTTAGAAAATCCTTACTAAGTTGTTAGCTCATATTATTATTTCTATTTTTTTTCTAAAGTCATAGAACACCTAGCTAAATGGGGTTGATTTGAAAGTTTGGAAGTAATAATAATTAAGTTTTTATATCTGATACTGGAGGTATCTGAACCATATATTTTGGATAATTTTTATTTTTATAAAAATTTATAATAAATTATTTGTTATAATTGTTTATTTCTTGATGTTAAGTGTTAATTAAGGTTCAGTTTATCAGGCCTTGCATAAACTCTATAATTACATTCTATGGCATATGTAGCCTTGTGATATGGCCAACCCAAGTATGAGGTTTGGGGCATGACAGAAATAGTATTAAAGCTCAAGTTATGATCATTAAAGATTGTGACTTAAGTGATATTAGAAGTTGGGTTTGTGATTACTAGGGATTGTGGCACATGTAGTATTGGAAGACATAGGTTCAATTATATGCAATGTAGGTTGAGTGTAAGCGAGATAGTTATCAGAACTTAAGATATAATTTCTTGTGATACTATGAATTATTAGTAATCCTATATCTTGATTTATGTGGTATTTTACAATAAAATCTTTATGATGTTTCAGCATAAATTGAAAATGGCATCAATGGTGTTATAAATATTATGAGTAATATTAATGATTATAGTATGGTGAAATCACTTTATGGTCATATGTCATCACCATATTGGATGTTATCTATTAAGTATTATTTAAGTAGTTTGGTTATGAGTTGTTGGTCTTTTTGCCTAATAAGTTGAATATATTTATTGTTGATAGTTTTTGTGATAAGCAAAATATATGAATCTTTATATTTCTTGTTATACTGAATGTTATCAACCAATTGGTGGAAGATGAGATAGTACTCCTATGTGGATGATGGTTTGTATGATATTATGTCAATGAATAGAGAACTAGGTTGCAACCATTAAGGATTAAAGTATGTTGAAAATTTTAGAATAATACAAAAATATAAGGTTATGATTTATAGTTTCAAAGCAAAAGAAGATAAAATAAACTCAAATATTTAAGACGGTATTGGCATGTGCAATATGGATATTTGAAAATAAGAATGATTTTCATAAATATTTAATATTTAGCAAAAGAATGGATTAGAGTAGCGCAGCATAAGTATGGTGGAATTATAACCTGTAGGTTCTGTGAAAATTTTTGATATGCAATTTATGATGATTGACCCTAGAACCAGATAATTATTTCATATATATTTATAATCTAATTGGAATTCATCTTAATATATATAACAATAGTCATTTCATATTGATAATTAATTTTTTATGGTGGTAATTATAGAGCAATGGAGATGGTTGAAGTATCTCAAAAGATTATTTTAGTTGAGGTAACTAAAAACTTAAGATTACTTAAATCTGTGTATGGGCGTAAACAATATAAAGAGCAGTATGGATAGTATGTGCAATCAAATGTAAATATTGTGGTGAGTTGGAGAGGAGAATGAGTCTCATAAAGTTGAAGTCAGTGATGGCCGAGTAGAGTAGAGCAACAAGAATCAAAGGAAAAGATCGCTGCTTATGCTTTTAATTTATTTCAAAAGGCATTTTAGTTTGAAAATTAAAGATGTGAATTACGATGATAAAGAATATAAGTATGCATATTAAAGAGTAGATGCTAGTATGAAGATTTATGAGTAGAACATCAATAATTGAGAATAGAGTATGTTTTGCTAGTGAAAAAAATACTAAAAGCAAATGAATTAGTATACTGAATTGCGTCAAGAAGTCAGGAGACAGAGATAGATGCTTTCTCCGGATGCCGAATCTTCATTTATAGAGAATTTGATATACATATAAAAGAAAAGAGTAGTAGAAATGATGTCAATAAAAGGTATTATTTATTTTGCATAAAATAAATATTATGTCCTATGTAATATCTTAATTACTGATTTGATTGGCAATGAAATTTATAGGCCAGATGACTTAGTTATTAATAAACTTTGAATTGTATTGTTGAAAACTTTAAGGTTAGAATTTTATTTATGTTTTGAAAAATGCTTAAAGTTATGACGGTGATTTTTTTAAAAAAAAAAGTTGCATAAATGAATAGATACCCTTTGTGGACATTTCATATTTGAGGTAATTTCTAAGTTAATGCTTTACAGTATAATCTAGAGCAAATCTAAATGTTAAAGAAAAATATTGTGAACAAGATCCATTAAGGATTATATATATAATGGACTATTATAAAATGATTCCAGTGGAAAGAGTAAAGTTATTTGAATTTGTGACATCTATGAATCTAAGGACTAGATACTTGTTCTCGTATTTTTATGGTACATAAAGTTACAAATGATGAAGATATTTTTTTTATAAATTTCTTGGGTATCATCTAGTTGACTATATTTCGATGAAAATAAAATAGCAAATGTTGGCGTGCATAAAAGCAATTGTTGATACAAGCTATTAAATTACAGGTACCTTGGATATCAGCATATTAGGTGACAAAAAAAAAAGAAGAAGAAAGAGAGGAATAAAAGGGTCAGTAAATTCTAAAAAATTTGATATTAGAACAAAGTTGCTAGAATTAAAAATTTTGAATGCCAATAGAGGGAGACTATAGTTATATAATTGCTAGGATGATCAAGATAATCTAAATTAATACTTTAAGCCCATTTCTATTTGACACCCTGATTGCAAGAAATTTTGAAGAATACCCAAGGCTAGACTATAACGGGACTCTTATGGTCATAAAAAGGAATTCTAATTTTTGATACTAAACCCTAGATATTTAATGATTGTAGTTCATTGAGAATTGGTATGAAATTTGGTAAAGCCAATTATTTATAAGTATATTCAAAAATTTGTAAAGATTGCAATAAGCTTGAGGGTTTGTGGAAGTATCAATTATCGATACTAAATGGATGATTAGTCAGAGAAGACTAGAGATCTTGAAAGATATCCGAAAGGTTAAAATTTTAGCCAAGAACTACTATTTGAACATTACTTTTGTTTCTTTAAGAAATAATTTAAGGAGTTGTTGGGATAAGTCAATCAACCTCCGACTCAGGTCAACCGACTATCGACTTTGACTCAACAACAGCCGACCGACTAGACATACAACTTTGACTCTACATCGACTGAATATGCGGTTTCAACTCTTCATCAACCAACTGAGCGAACCACACCGATCTATTGCCGATTGACCGACTAATGATTCAACTACTACTGATCGACAGTGGATGACTTAGACCATCGACATAACAGAACTACTAGCCAATGATCGCTCATGGATTCTATCGACATATGATCGATTCTACCGACATATGATCGACTAATCTGCTCAACATACCATAACCATCACGAATGATTATTAGTCGCATATCACGATGCAATCAATGAAAATTAACGATTCACTACGCGATTATGGCCTGATGATTTAGCATCATAAAACACGAGACCACGTCCGACGGTTATGAAAATCTCATTTATAAAAGGGGATAAGGGAAATAGGACTGGTAAGCCAACTCTGGGCCAAAACTCTGCTATTACTTATATTCAACTCTTGTTCATCAACTTTTCTCTCTGACTTAGACATCGAAGGATCCCCGTCGAACACATTCGATCTGCGTGGATGCTGTTTTGCAGGTGTTCATTCTCGACGACAAGTGACAGAGAGTTGGCCGCAATAGATTGGCGCATCAGGAAGGAGAGCAGCAATCATATTTATTATGATGAAAATCAAGGCCCAATATTCTACTGCAACTGGATCGGTGAGACACTCTTCCTGTCGGAAAGAGGTTCCTCCCCCTCCTCCAGTAGCAAAGCCTAGTTCTTCACGTCCTGTGATCACCACGGATGTCCAGATCGCTGCACTCTTGCAGCAGATGAATGTCCTCACAGAGACAGTCAAAAATCTTCAACAGCAACAAATCCAGCAGTAACAGCCACCGACGGAGCAACCGGTGGTACAATCGATGCATTCCAAGCACAGCCACCATCATCCATGACGATCACCATCTCCTTCTCTGGAGTGACCATCTCGGCTTCTCCATCAAGATGAGCGATGACATTCTCAACACTCTCAGCATGCCACTCATCATTCCTAACATTCCCCCTCTCTTTTCCATCTCAATAGTATTAGGAAGGAGAAACGACCACGAACGCCTTCGTGTCTCCTTCAAACTCGTTGGGTGGTTCTACCCCCGGAGTTTTCCAACGATGATTCAAGGATTATGAACATAAATTCTAGGAGATAAATCGCCAACTCGCTCAGCTTCAAATGGAAGGTCGGAAGTCCTCCAACGACTATAATTTTCACACCGCCCAGCCACTTTCCAACCGATCCCATCTCGATTCAAGATGTCTCAAGTGGAGCCATACGACGGATCCACCAATCCAATCGACCACCTTGAGAGCTACAAGGCTCTCATGATGATTCAGGAGGTGACTGACGTCCTCTTATGCATCGGCTTTCCGACAACTCTTCGGAAAGCTGCTCGAGCCTGGTACTCCGAGCTTCAGTTGGAAAACATATATTCTTTCGGATAACTAGAACATTCTTTCGTGGCTCATTTCAGCACCAATCGAAGGCCGCCACAAACTTCAGATAGTCTCTTCTCGATTAAGCAAGGAGAGACTGAAATACTTCAGGATTTCGTGGCTCGTTTTAATACGGCCATGCTTGAGGTCAAAGATCTCAATAAAAATATGATTATCTCGATCATGAAAAGAGGTATGAGAAAATCTTGATTCACATATTTTTTGGATAAAACTCTCCCTCGAACTTATGCTGAACTTCTAGAGCATGCATACAAATATATGCACGCAGACGAAGGAGCTTCTGACCGACACTAGACAGAAGGCAAAAGTCAGAAGAAGAAGAAATAGAAGAAGAGAGGAGCTCCGATCGAATCAAATCAGCCACCATCTAATAAGCGAGCTTCACCCCGACGATGGAGTCCAAGGTTGGGTTACGACAGGTATGACTCCTATACTTCTTTTTTCGCTCCTCGTGTGCAGATCCTTATAGAGATTGAAGGAGCGGAGTATCTACGACACCCCCCACTGATGCAAGCGTTACGAGGAGCCACAATCGAAGAAAGTATTGTCGGTTCTATCGTGATCACAGTCATGATACCAAACAATACATCTAGCTCAGGGATGAAATAAAAGTCCTGATTCGACGATGCTACCTCAAAAAATATCAGAGAGATTCACCGACTCAACCTCCTGCTGATCGACGACCTCAATTACAAACTGAGCAATCTGTAAATAATCAACCAACTGCAGGGGTGATCAACATGATCTCCAGACGACTGGACAAGGGGGCAACTTTCGAAGGTAAGTCGGTAAAGCGATAATGACTCAACAATATAATAACTTTTTTGAAAGAAGATGTTCGGAGAATTTAGACTCTCCATGATGATGTTGTTGTTGTTTTGACAACAATAGCGAACTATGATGTAAAAAAAATTCTTGTAGATAATGAAAGTTCAACTGATGTTTTATTTTATTCGATTTTCTTTCGAATACGACTGCCAATTGACTGACTCAGAAGAGTCTCGATGCCATTGGTCGGCTTCACAGGAGATGCTGTCACAGTGGAGAAAAAAAATTTCTCCCTTTAATCGCTGGGACCGAACCACAACAGAGCACTATTTTCATAACATTCACAATGGTTCGAGTACCTTCGGCTTATAATGCCATACTCGGACGATCTGAGCTTAACGCTCTGAGAGCAGTAGTTTCGACATATCATTTGTTAGTCTGATTTTTGATAAGATATGGAGTCGGTGAGATGCGTGAAGATCAATAACTCACCGGACATTGCTTCCTTGTCTCCACCCAAAATAATAAACCTGAAGACTCTTTATCTGTTGACAAATTAAACCAAAAAGAAAATCAGGAGAGGGGTGAACCGGCTGAACAACTGATTTCCATCTCATTAAAAGAAAAGATCTTGAGAAAATGATCCGAATTGGATCACAATTACCCGACTCAGAGTGACAACAACTAATAAAATTGCTCAGAGCCAACACTGATATTTTTGCTTGGTCGGCCACTGATATGTCCAAGATTCTTTCAGAAATAATAACTCACTGACTTAACATCAACCCAAATATTAAGCCGGTAAGACAGAAGAAGCAACCTTTTGCTCCTGAAAGACAAAAAGTCATTGATGAAGAAGTCGACAAACTCCTTGCAGCAGGCTTCATCAGAGAAGCTACATATCCCGACTGGATTGCCGATGTGGTAATGGTAAGAAATGTCAATGAAAAGTGGAGAATCTGCATCGACTATATCGATCTGAATGTAGCTTGTCTGAAGGATAGCTTTCTATTATCGAAGATTGACCAATTGATTGATGCGACTTCTGATCACTCACTTCTGAGTTTCATGGATGCCTTTGCTGGATATAATCAAATCCACATGGTACCAGAAGATGAAGAGCATGCAATTTTTGTGACCGACAAAGGCATATACTGCTACAAAGTAATGTCTTTCAATCTGAAAAATATCGATGCTACCTATCAATGGTTCGTCAACAAGATCTTCAAGATACAGGTCGGATGGAACATGAAAGTATATGTGGATGACTTGCTGGTGAAGAGTTTTCAAACTTCAGATCATATTCGAGACCTGATGAAACTTTTGATACACTTCAATGATATCAGATGAAATTAAATCCGACTAAGTGTGCATTTGGGGTAACCTCCGAAATTTTTTTGGATTTCTTGTTTCACAATGAGAAATTGAGGTTAATCTCGAAAAAATCAAAGTCATTATCAACATAAAGCATCCGAGTTTAAAGAAAGAGATACAGCAACTCAACGAAAGGATTGCCACGCTCAACCGATTTATTTCTAGGTTAGTCGAGAGTTGCTTGCCATTCTTCAAAACTTTACGACAGATGAAGGATTTTTCATAGTCAGATGAATGCCGACAATCCTTCGATGACTTAAAATAATACTTGGCTTCTCCACCTTTGCTCACAAAACTAAGGGTCAGAGAGACATTGTATCTCTACTCGATAACTTCAGCAGAAGCAGTTAGTTCGGTGCTCATCTAGGAGGATGAGAACTGAATCCATCGATCAATCTACTACACCAGCAAAATACTTCACAATGCCAAAGTCTGATACTCAAGGGCAGAGAAAATGATCTATGCCCTAATCATATCGGTACAATGATTTCGTCCGTACTTCCAAGTCTATCCGATTGTAGTTCTGACAGATCAACCGTTGAAGACAATCTTACATCGATCTGACACGTCAGGTCGGATAGCAAAGTGGGCATTGAAGTTTGGTGAGTTCGACATTCAATATCGCCCACAACCATCTATGAAGATGCAAGTCCTAACGATTTTATCATCGAATGTACTATATTTGATAATAAACTAGAAGATACAGATGACAATACAATAAAAGAGGCTACGACTCCCAAACCCGACTTAAAGTCGATCTGGATGCTGCACATTGATGGAGCATCTAATGCACAAGGTAGTGGAGCTGGCCTCATACTCATAAATTTCAAAGGGATAGTCACCGAGTACACCCTTCGGTTCAATTTTAAAGCCTCAAATAATCAAGTCGAATATGAAGCACTTTTGACCAGCTTGAAGATAGCCAAGGAGCTTGAGATTTACAGTTTGAAGGTCTTCACCAACTCATAACTGATCGATGGATAGGTCGAGGATGAATTTGAGGCCCACGATCCATTATGATGAAGTACCTTCAGAAGGTAAAAGATTTTATGGCAAGCTTGAAATATTTCAAGATATTTCACATTCTCAGAACCAAAAATACTCGAGTCGATGTACTTTCACGACTGGCTACTATCGCTTTCAACTCGCTGGATCGGATATTTGTTGAATACCTTGAACAGTCGAGTATTAATAAAGTCGAGGAGGTATTACAGCTCACTATCAAACCAAGCTGGATGGATTCGATTGTTCAATACTTGACTGATGGGATCCTTCCTGCAGACCCTCAGAGGCTAAACGACTTCGATGGACGGCCTCTCAATATGTAATAATGAATGGTTATCTTTACAAAAGATCGTTCTATCTCTTCTTGCTGAAGTGTTTAGGACTGACAGATGCCGACCATATGCACTTAGAGAAGTGCACGAAGGGATTTGCGAAAATCACTTAGGGGATAAGTCTCTAGCTTATAAAATTTTGCGACAAAAATATTATTGGCCCATCATGAAAAAAGATGCAGCTGAACTCGTTTGAAGGTGTGAACCATGTCAAAAGTATGCAAATATATAACATCAATCGACTAGTCAGCTGACGTCGATTGTAGCACCATGGCCTTCATATAATGGGGGATTGACATACTTGGTTCTTTTCCCTCGATATCTAATTAGAAAAAATTTATAGTAATCGCCATCGACTACTTTACCAAATGGATAGAAGCCGAATCTCTGGCGCAAATCACTGAAAGCAAAATGGAAGACTTCATTAGAAATTTATCATTTACAGATTCGGTTTGCCACACATCATCATCACCGACAATGGTCGATAATTTAATAACCAAAATTTCAAAGAATTTTGTGCGAAGTTTCATATTACGTACAAATTCACGTTGGTCGGCCATCCATAGTCAAATGGTGAGATGGAAGTAACCAATCGGACAATCCTACACGGGTTAAAAATCTGACTGAATAAAGCCAAAGGCCTCTAGATAGAAGAATTATATCCGATCTTAAGGACGTATCGAACGACTCCCCGCATATCGATTGGAGAATCCCTCTTCAACCTAGCTTATGGGACAGAAGCAATGATACCGCTTGAGATCGAATTGCCGTCAACAAGAGTGGAGTAATATAGTGAGCTGAGCAACTCTGAATATCGAAGAGCCGACTTAGATCTCCTTCCAGAACTCTGACAGCAAGCTCAAGTTCGGATGGCTGCATATCGACAAAGGATAGCCCGGTATTACAATGCAAGAATCAAACCGAAGGTCTTTCGACTAGAAGATTTGATCTTAAGAAAAGCAGAAGTCTCAAAATCCTTGGATCAAGAAAAATTATTGAAAGCAAGATGGAAGACTTCATTAGAAATTCATCATTTACAGATTCAGATTGCCACACACCATCATCACCGACAATGGTCGATAATTTGATAACCAAAATTTCAAAGAGTTTTGTGCGATGTTTCATATTTACGCACAAACTTACGTCGGTCGACCATCCATAGTCAAATGACGAGGTAGAAGTAACGACGTATCGAACGACTCCCCGCATATCGATTGGAGAATCCTCCTTCAATCTAGCTTATGGGACAAAAGCAATGATACCGCTTGAGATCGGATTACCGTCAACAAAAGTGGAGTAATATAGTGAGCTGAGCAACTCTGAATATCGGAGAGCCGACTTAGATCTCCTTCCAGAACTCCGACAGCAAGCTCAAGTTCGGATGGCTGCATATCGGCAAACGATAGCCTGGTATTACAATGCAAGAATCAAGTCGAAGGTCTTTCGATCAGAAGATTTGGTCTTAAGAAAAGCAGAAGTCTCAAAACCCTTGGATCAAGAAAAATTATCTTCAAACTGGAAAGGATCTTACAAAATATCCGAAACTCTTAGACCGTGCACATATCGACTAGAAACTCTCGAAGGATCGATGATTCTCCGAACATGAAATGCCGACAATCTGAAGATGTATTATCAATAAAGTCGTCGATATATACATTATTTAAAATACAACCAGAATTTCAGAATCGCAAGCTTTTGACAAGTTTTATCAATTACTGACTATATGTCGGCTTTCATTGTCAAAGCCGAGCAATCTACTGTACTTTGACATGAAATTTATCTCAGCCTCCACTATAAAAATTGAAGAATCAACTACTTCAGTGACGACTGTATTTTGGTTCTCATACAAAAATCAACATACCGACTGTAATCTTAAGCGACATCGACTACACAGGCTTTTACCGCAAAAGCTGAATCATCGATTATACTTCGGTTCCCAATGTTGGCTCTCCATTGTAAAAGCTGACTATCATCGAAAGACTAATATGCCGACTTAGTCCTAACTAAGCGGAATGAAAAATACCAAAACGATCAAGGTCGGATTGGAATTATACTGATTAGGCTACGGTCAGTCGAGGGATATTCGACTTGTCATTGATTATCAGATAATTCGACGTACAAGCCCGATCAAATGTCGGACATGGGATATTCGACCTATAATCATTATCTTAATTTTTATTAAGTACGTCAAAATGACTATGCGACTGATGGACATACTACAAGTCCTACCGAATGATCGGGTTACCGATTAATGTTCGACGGTTATTCTACATTGCAAGCATTGTGAACAAGTAAAGCAAGAGCCTAAACTTAAATGGAGAATACTTTCATTCACTATCAAAAAAGAGTTACAAAATTGGACCGAAGTCCGACTACAAGTATCAGATTACAGAAAAAAAGGAATACACTGACTAAGCTTCGTCATCGTTCCTGTTCCTTTGCTCGGGTGTAGCATCATCGACTTGAACGATTTCTGGTCCAGTCAGTGCTTCTTCTTGAGTCGAAACAGCTTCTTCTTCAGCAACTCCGTCTTTCAATCTTGGAGGGACGATGCTGCTCAAGTTGATGCTTGAGAATCATTTTCTGACCGCATCTCAGCCGTCTTCATATCCGATATAGTACGAAGCGAAGATATTTTCGAAGATCTCTTTCTTGTATTCTTTCGAACCTCGAAAATCCTCTACTGCCCGACCCAGTGCTTCTCTTGCCGACTCCACTTCCACCTTGGCCAAATCAGCATTGGCTTGAGCAGAGGATAATTCTTCTTCGGCCAATGCTAACCTTTTCAGGCTGGCCCGATGACGTCCACGTTCAGCTTCGAGTTCTTTGATGCATCCATCTTGCTCTCGTCGAAATCGATGGATAGAATGCTTCTTGCTCTTGACTTGTGACTCAAGAGCCGAAATAGCCCCGTAAGCTGACTTAAGTTCGACTCCTGAGGATGCCAAATCGTTAGTTAGTCGGAAAACCTCCTCCTAAAGTTTGGCTTTCCGCTCTACCACCGACTTAAGTTGTTCAAGTGCAGCCACTTTCTCAGCATCATCGGCAACCACCTTATTCTTCCATGCACTACAGATGTCGGCGAACTTCATGTAGCCAGCCTCCAGGTCAGACATGTCGTGGATCAACTGCAGATAGAGGATAAGTCGGGTTAAAAAAAAAAAGTTTACCAAAGAGACTTACTCCGATGATTGTCAGATAAAAAGATAAAAATATCTCGACTACCGACCGTTTTCTCCGGCACTCCCGATCAGCCGAAAGAAGAGTCACCTGACACAGTCGCTTGACCAGTACAAAATTAACCAGGGTCGATTCATCGACGGGCACTTGGAGGTCAAAGTGCACCGCATGGCCCTCCAATATTGCATCATCTGCCGACGCCACCGGAGCTTTCTCCCGGTCTGTTGTCGGTGGCCTCATGTTTGAAAGTGAGGAGAAGCTTGAGCTTGACTACGCCCCAACTGAAGGAGCAACTGGCGCTGTCGTAGATTGTTCGGGCTCTCTTGCCTCGGCCCGAACCTCCTCAGGTGGTGGGACTACCGATGTTGTTTCGATAGTTTTTCTTATCATCCTTTCCTCGAACGACGCAGTAGGGAGCACTATCGGAGCTGACGGTGCCAAGACTGGTTCGAAAAATGATGCCGATGGGGCATCGAGTTTCACGATCAATGTTGAAACGCCTTCTGGAGCTAGTGCTTGATGCCTCTTCGACGGTCGTGAAGGCCCGACCTCAGATGCTGCCCTCTTCTTGACAGCGTGCTAACGAATGTCGGCATTCGACACTCGCACTCTCTGCTACATGACTACAATTACAATGGAGGTCAGTACAATTCAGCAAGTAAAAAAAAAGTCAAAAATAACCGACCAATTATACTATACCTAGATGAGGAACCGAACTAAGATCGATGTCATAAAGGGTTTGTTCGGTTACAAGCTCTTTCTGTTTCAGGACTGGCATGTCTTTCAGCCGATGAAAGTCCTCTTGATCGTTGATCTCTACTCAACTGTTGTCATTGGGACCGATTCGTGGATCGCCCTAACGAGAAGAAAAACTCCAAAGAAGAGAAGAAGCAAAGAAAAACTGATTCTTCCATCCATGAATGGATGATGGAAGACCGGTAATAAAAGAAAGGCCTTTTCGGGGGTTGAAGAACCACCACCCTCGGGCCTTTGGATAAGGTCGGAGGATGAAGAAAGCCCGAAAAAGAGAAGGACGGGGCATGGTCGGCAACATCCGACACAATAAAGCAAAGCTAATTATCAGTCGGATCGAGTTTGGTGCCAGCTGAGCAGGACAAAGTCCGTAATAATCCAAAATATTTTGAATAAATTTTGAAATCAGGAATCGAAGATCCATCCGAAGATCTTTGACGTAGAAGGCCACCTGGCCCGAAGATGGGTTACTCACCCGACCTTCAGCTCCAGGGGCGAAAAGTTGAAACTGCTCCGGGATACAAAACTGCTCCTGGAGCCGTTCAACATTCGGTTCTAAAAGTGAAGAGAACTCCACATCCGAACTCGACTGGGCTTCATCAGTCGGATTCTCCGATCGATCTTCCTGAGAAGGAGAAGCCCTAGCTATGAGAACAACTCTGAAGAAGACAGAGACTTTAGAGGAAAGGACTCGAAAGAAAGATGAAGTTGATCTGAAAGTTGGGAGCGATAACCTTGGACGTTGGGGCAACAATCTGACAGAGTCCTAGCACCAAAAATAGTAAAAAGTAAAAATTTGGCTGAGAGTGACCCTATATATAGGATCCCTCGATGGTCAAGATGAAGATGGTTGTTAGGATTTGACGCCTCGAGATTCAGTCCACATTGATCCTACAGTGAAGTCCGCGGCAAAAAACAGAGTCCAACGAGATCAAGATCACCTGAATCGGAGCTCGGATGGAGGAGATATGAGCTTTTGAAGTTGGCATGAGAATTGAGGCGGCGGAGGACCGCCGGCGACCTGCGGCGGGCGGCAGCGGCGCGGCCGCAGGCGGCGGCACGCGGGACGCGCGTCCCAGGCCCGCTGGCCCGCGCGGGATGCGGGACCCAGGCCTGCGTGGGATGCGCGACCCAGACCCAGGCCCGCGCGGGACGCGCGACCCAGGCCCTGGCCCGCGCGGGACGCGCGACCCAGGCCTGCTGGCCCCTTGCCACGATCCACCGTGGACCGGGTGGTCCACGGCGCGGCCTGTGGACCGCGTGGGCGTGTCCCACACGTTTCTCGCGGTCCACGGAACTATTTCGTGGACTGGAGCGCGATCTAAGGGCCCAGAGAGCTCCCGGTCTTGATCGGACGGTCTGGGACGTGATTTGGGTTGATTAAGGAGTCCTAATCCTTCTCTAATCAAGGTTTAAGCTATGTTTAAACCTATAAAATGCCCTGAGACGAGCAGAGGGTTGGGTTTTTCGGTTTTCTCGCCGCCGTACGAACCAGAGGAGAGAGAGAGGCGTGAGGCGCAGGAGGCTCCTGGACAGCGGTCGCCAGGCTCTTCAGGGGTTCAGGGGGGTCTCCAAGAGAGAGAGAGCTTTTGTGAGAGAAACTTCATGTGAGAGAGAATTGGGTGTACAAGGGTTGAGGGTGAGGTCTCCTCTTGTAAAATTTCTTTTTCATAGTGAAGTTTGCATGCCCCGTGGAGGCGAGCCCTTTTGTGGCTGATCCACGTATTTTGATTGTTTTTCCTTTTGTTTTGTTTCTTCTTTCTTCCTGCTGCATCGCGTGGTACTGAAAGGGTCTTGGGAGGTGGTGTCCTGGCCAGACATCCACCCAATAAGTGGTATCAGAGCAAGGCGGTACAAGGACGCAGATTGCAGTGGTGGTGAGCAAGACTGAAGATGGAGAAAACAGGAACAATCAAGATGGAGATCAACAAGTTTGATGGTAAGAGCAATTTCTCCTTGTGGCAGGCAAGGGTGAAGGACGTGCTCATCCAACAGGGGTTGATCGATGCTCTCTTGTGCGATGAGAAGCCGACCACCATAGAGGTGCGAGATTGGAAACGACTACAGATGCAGGCCGTGAGTACCATCTGCATGTACCTGGCGGATGAGGTGGTGATCCATGTGCTGAGCGAGACTTCCCCGACGGTGCTGTGGTCGAAGCTCGAGGAGTTGTACATAGTGAAGTCTCTCACCAACACTCTTTTCCTCTGGAAGCAGTTTTACCAACTGCGGATGACTGAGGGACAGAGCGTGCAGGAGCATCTGAGCCACTTCCAGAAGATCCTCACCGACCTTCTCAGCGTTGGCGAGAATGTTGAGAAGAAGACCAGGGTGCTGGTTTTGCTGGCGTCGCTTCCTTCTTCGTACGAGTCCTTGGTGACTGCTCTTCTAGTGAGGAAGAGCACTATCAAGATGGACGAGGTCACCGCGGCGATACTCCAGAATGAGGTTCTCAAGAGGGAGAACCCAGCTTCGAGCTCAAGTGGTGGTAGCTCAGCTTTGGTGGCTTCTGGAGGTACAGGAGGCGGTAGACGGAGCGACAGGAGATCGCATTGAGGGCGGTCTAAGTCCAGGAGGGACTTGAGCAAAACCAGGTGTTACCGATGTGAGAAGTTGGGGCATCTAGCCAGAGATTGCCCTCAACTGAAAAATCGGACGGTGGCTGCTGTAGCGACGGCCGGCAGCGATTCAGATGGAGATGTCCTGGAGATATCTGACGAGGTATCTACTTCTTCCTAGCAGTGGATATTAGATTCTGCATGCCCCTATCATATATGTTGCAGAGAGGAGCAGTTTGACTCCCTGGAGAACAGTGAGGGCACTGTATATCTGCCGGATGGATCGAGCTGTACGATCAGAGGCATTGGGACGGTCAGCTGGAGGACACATGACGGTGCAATGAGGAGATTGGGGGAGGTCCGATACATACCCAATTTCAGACGGAATCTTATCTCACTTAGCAGACTGGATTCGAGAGGCTACAGGACGGTAGCTGGTGGAGGAATCCTGAGGGTGCTACGCGGCGATAGGATTGTGCTGGAGGGGAAGAAGGGAAGCAGAGGATATTATTACCTGGCAGGGAGCCCAGTGCGAGGTGGAGCATCGGGAGCCAGGTGGAGTCCAGAGCGAGGTGGAGCTCCAGGAGGCGGATCGGGCACGAGACAGGAGACTCGGGAGGACGAGAGGCGACGTCCCAAGGTAAGATTCCTATTGCCGCAGGATGATGCCCCGAACAGGTCTCAGGTCAGGAGGAGCACAGCATACGACGGAGATGGGATCGAGCAGCCTGGCTCGACTCCCATGTTTGCCCATCCATGATCAGCAGGCGATTGCCCCGGGCATGGGGGCGCGGAGATCCAGAAGCTCTCGGAGTTTGGAGGAGGCCGAATATCGAGTCAAGGTGGAGATTGTTAAGATTTGATGCCTCAAGATTCAGCCCACATTGATCCCACGGTGAGGTCCGCGGCGAAAAATGGAGTCCAACGAGACCAAGATCACCTGAATCGGAGCTCGGATGGAGGAGATACGAGCTTTTGAAGTCGGCACGAGAATCGAGACGGTGGAGGACCGCCGGCGACCTGTTGCGGGCGGCAGCGGCGCGGCCGCAGGCGGCGGCGCGCGGGACGCGCGTCCCAGGCCCGCTGGCCCGTGAGGGACGCGGGACCCAGGCCCACGCGGGATGCGCGACCCAGACCCAGGCCCGCGCGGGACGCGCGACCCAGGCCTAGGCCCGCGCGGGACGCGCGACCCAGGCCTGCTGGCCCCTTGCCACTGTCCACCGTGGACCGGGTGGTCCACGGCGCGGCCTGTAGACCGCGTGGGCGTTTCCCACGCATTTCTCGCGGTCCACGGCACTATTCCGTAGACCGGAGCGCGATCTAAGGGCCCAGAGAGCTTCCGGTCTTGATCGGACGGTCTGGGACGTGATTTGGGTTGATTAAGGACTCCTAATCCTTCTCTAATCAAGGTTTAAACTATGTTTAAACCTATAAAATGCCCTGAGACGAGCAGAGGGTTGGGTTTTTCGGTTTTCTCGCTGTCGTACGAACCAGAGGAGAGAGAGAGGCGTGAGGCGCTGTGAGAGAAGGAGCAGGAGGCTCCTGGACAGCGGTCGCCAGGCTCTTCAGGGGTTCAGGGGGGTCTCCAAGAGAGAGAGAGCTTTTGTGAGGGAAACTTCATGTGAGAGAGAATTGGGTGTACAAGGGTTGAGGGTGAGGTCTCCTCTTGTAAAATTTCTTTTTCATAGTGAAGTTTGCATGCCCCGTGGAGGCGAGCCCTTTTGTGGCTGATCCACGTATTTTGATTATTTTTTCTTTTGTTTTTTTTCTTCTTTCTTCCTGCTGCATCGCGTGGTACTGAAAGGGTCTTGGGAGGTGGTGTCCTGGCCAGACATCCACCCAACAACGGTCAAATCAAAGATTTATCAGATGACGACACGGCAACATCTGGATCGATCATTGATCAGATGGTTCAATGCACTTGCCCCAGATTGAGCCATGTCACCTCTATCCGCGTGAACAATTCCGACCCAATAACATTTGGACACGTAGAACAAATCTACTTATTAGAATCATATCATCAGATGCCGAATTGACTTTCCGAAATGACGTCTGATATTGATAACTGATATCGAATCGTCTGATCAATATGACAGATGACTGTACCTATCAACACGATAAAATAGTCGATCACTCGTATCTCGAAGAAAATGGCATCAAAATCGAGATTCAATATGATAAAAAAATAACTTCTTTCGTCCAACATGACAAATACGTGGTAATATGCACGTCAACTCACCTTGAACTTGGAAGTGGGGGGCAACTGTTAGGATAAGTCAATCAACCCCCGACTCAGATCAATTGACTATCGACTTTGACTCAACAACAGCCGACCGATCAGACATACAACTCTGACTCTACATCGACTGAATATGCGATTCTAACTCTTCATCAACCAATTGAGCGAACCACACTGACCTATTACTGGCTGACCGACTAATGATTCGACTACTACCGATCGACAGCGGACGACTTAGACCATCGGCATGACAGAACTACTAGTCGACGGTCGCTCATGGATTCTACCGACATATGGTTGGTTCTATCGACATATGATCGGCTAATCTGCTCAACATACCATAACCGTAACGAATGGTTATCGGCCACATATCATGATACGATCAGTGAAAATTAACGATTCATTATGCGATTATGGCTCGATGATTTAGTATCATAAAATACGGGACCATGTCCGACGGTTACGAAAATCTCATTTATAAAAAGGATAAGAGAAACGGGGTTGGTAAGCCAACTTTGGGCCAAAACTCTGCTATTACTTACATTCAACTCCTGTTCACCAACTTTCCTCTCTGACTTAGGCATCGGAAGGTCTCCACCGGACATAAATTCGGTCTGTATGGATGCTGTTTTGCAGGTGTTCATTCCTGATGACAAGCGATGGAGAGTTGGTCGCAACAGGAGTAATCTATGATAAGGTTAGATCTCTTGCTGGTTGTAATGATAGAATTAGTGATTGGAGCTTGTGATTAGTAGAATGAATTTGACAATGATAAATTTATAATGTGAAATGCTTTTGAATTTTGGAATACATAAATTTTGGGGATGAAATTTATTTAAGAGGGAGAGTATGTGGGATCCCAGCTCAGTCGGCCCACTTGGCTAGCTACCTATTGAGGCAGTTACTATATGGAATCAGAATAAAGATTTTTCTTCTATTTCATGCGATTAAAACTCCCATTGCCCTTCTCATCACGATCTCTTCCTTTCTCCCATCGCCCTCCCTCCTTTCATCTCTATCTCTCTCCTATGCTGTAAGCTCTTTCTCTCTCTCTCTCTGTCTTCCTTTTTTTTTTTGCTCTCCCTCTTCCACGATCTCTCCCATCCCACATCTCTCTTTTCTTCTTCTTCTTCTTTTTCTTCTACTTTCTTTCTTTTTTTTCTTCTTCTCCTCTCCCTCCATGCTAGACGCCAGCCCATCTCTTCTTTATCCTCCACTCAGGTAAACCCTAACTCTAAGCTTTTATCTTTATATTCTTCTTGTTAGTTTATATTTTTCTTGATTAATTTCTATTTTGAAGAAGGATGAAACCCTTCTTGATGTTGTATTGCCCATTAAATCCTAAATCTAATTTCTTTCCTAATCTTTGCTGAGCCTTCTTGATTTTGTACTGCCTATTAAGTCTTAAATCTAATTTCTTTTTCTAATCCTTCGATAAATGTCTATTTAGAAGAGGAATTCAACCCTCTTTGGTGTATGCTGCCCAACAAAGGATGGTATGGCCATCTCTTAGTTCTCTAGAACAATAATAATTCTTCTCTCTACTTTGTCTCTCTTGATAGCAACTAGCCTTCTATTTCTTCCCCTCATGGGCAAAAGCATGGTTTTTCCTATCTCTATATCTCTTGAATTAAGCCAAACTATGCATTTTGTGCTAATGATTAATCTTGATCAAAGATTAATCTTTAATTTATTCACTTCTCTTATTTTCTATTTTGGGATTGATTTAATTTTGATGGGCAGCAAATTACAGTTGGAGAGGACCGATGTGGAGTCTGGCTTATCAGTTTAGGTAAAATTTAATTTATTAGTTTCTTATGTTAAATTACTATGTTAGAAATAGAATTGATAAGTTAGATATTAGAAATTTAAAAAAATTAAAATATAATTATGTAAATTGAAAAAGATGATGATTTCTGAATTTCATAAGTATTGAATATTGATTTGAGATTACCAAGATGTTGATTTAAGATTTATCGAGTGTTCTGTTCTAAGTGTGCGGCAAATTAGATTGACATGTTGGTTGAATTTTATTACTGCAAAAGATAAGAATCTCTAATCATAACTGATTATGAATATTTGGTACGGCAAATTGGGTTGGCATGTTGGTTGAATTTTGTTACTGTAAAAAATAAGAATCTCTAATCAAACCATCTGCATTGATTATGAATATTTGGTATCATATGCTAAAAATTATGGATATTGCATACATACATGTGTTGGAAGTTTCGATTCTTGATGATTCTAAATTATGTCAATTACATAAATATAGTATATATAAATAATTTATAAAATGATAATGATAATAAAATAGAACGAATGATTTATAATGATTTAAAATCGAAACATATAGACTAATCACAATATCAATATGGCTTCGTCACGAATAAAAATATGATATTTTTATTAATATGATCTCGCCATAGACAGAAACATGATGCTTTATCAATATAGCCTCACCTCATATAAAAATATGATATTTTTATTAGTATGACCTCACCACGGATAAGAATGTAATACTTTATCAGTATACTTCACCACAAATAGGAATATAATATTTTTATCAATATAACCTCATCACAGACAGAAATGTGGTGTTTGAATATGACCAATCATAGGCAAGAGAATGACCATAAATAATCCAAATGTCGAAAATTCAAATTCAATCCATTTTATACATTATAATAAAATAATAAATAAAAAAAATACTTGATATTAATATTAATAGAAATAATAACAATCAAAAATAAAATCCTAGCGAAATAAAATTTTGAACAGATTAGATATGACGAGCATATCAGATCTACTATTAATGAAATATTGTATACATCTAAATTATTATATATTAAAATTTAATAAATCTTTCGATATTATTATTGAGATATTGTCCTTACATGCATGTGCTTAAAAAATACTTACTGAACTGTTAACTTATATTATCATTTTTATTTTTTTTAAATCATAAAACATCTAACTAAATAAGATTGATTTGAGACTTTGATGAAATATAATAATAGTTAAATTTTTATATTTGACACTAGAAATATATGAACCACATATTTTTGATAATTTTAATTTTTATAAAAATTTTCTATAAATTATTTTTTTATTATTTATGTCTTGATGTTAAATATTCTAATTTTATTTATCAGATCTTACACATACTTTAAGATCTTGCATATACTCTAAATTTACACCTAGGGAATACACGTCTGTATCATGCAACCAACCTAAATATAAGATTCGGGGCATGACAAATACATATCAAGAACCGTTACAATGTTACATGATAGTCTATGCTAACATGTACCAACTGTCCAAAACATGAATCGAGCATCGTATAAATATTTCCTGCCCAACTTGCATACAGAGAAATGGCCAAAATCGTCCATGAGCCTATGAACATGCATCGTTCTGCCAACGAATGAATACATATATCTGGCCATCCTTCTAAAATTAATAAATATTTTGTCCAAGATCCACTTAAGCAAATGATTATGAAAAATTAACAAGGGCTTTTTGTACAGGTTCCCAATTAAGGACTACTCAACCCCTGCAGTAACCTGTAAACAGGCGTAGGGCACCTACATTTTGCTTCTCTTACATCCCCAATATAACCAGAAAACGATATAACCGCAGATGCCAGCGAGCATGAGCATGCACTCATACATACATTCTAATTCACACAAAGATCTCAATCACACAATATGAATGAAAATGAAGCAGATGATGAGCTCCTGAAAGTACTGCACATAACAGTTCCATGCAACCAATTAAGAGTTCATCTATAATATCGTCCATAAACCAACAAATAAACTAAACAAGATGATTTAAGCCCTCATAACGCAAGTTCGCTTAGTTAATGGCCTTACAGATTTCCCTGCCTGTTAAAATACCTAAAAATCATGCATCCTTTTGCTTGGGGAGGCATGGAACTACAGAACAACATACTTGGAGGCAAGGCTTCTTGGATCATCCACTCACTATGCAATTCCTCGAGAAAAAGCACATCAGGGTAGTCATCATTCTAAATGGCTCTCAAATTTCATGTACAGATCTTAAGTGAGCCTCCAAAAATTGATGAAACAAAATCAGATGCAACTCCTAGAGGTGCACCTCCTCCTTAATGTGTCTTGACTGCTCTTAGGAGTCTTTGCAAGATAAAATTTACACAACCAAAATCCTTGTTGATGATATGTTTGCTGCCATGGCTGTAAGAACAATGTGATCCCAACTTACCCTAGTTACAATACAATTTTTGATCCATGCATCCTATCTGTAAAAACCTGAATGGAGACATGCATCAGAAAACATTAGTGGATTACATTACCCTGAAAACAAATAAATACATGCTTAAAGACCTCATGATGATAAACCTCCATGCCAAGGTCTCATGATGGTTCATGAAACAGTATTCTCAGCAGGAACTTATTATATCAGATGCTTAAAGAGATCCATGCTTGGCCTACAGACACTGGTATTTGTCTTGCACTGAATTAGCTGGACCTCTATTATGCCACCATCAGCTGAGATATGGATTTTATCATGATCCTGAAGGGCATCAGAATGGTAATGCTATGATGACAACACTTGGGGAAGACAACCCTCCTATTATTTCCTTTTGGAGGAAAATACCATGCATTTGGGTGGTCCCCACATGTCAGAGCAATGCTTTCCCCAGAAGGGGAAGTATGGGGGTTTTCTGTGGCATCGTCAAAGCATTTTCTCATGTCAGAAAACCTAGTGTTTGCGGTTTAGTATCCCTCTTTAAAACAATGTGAGCTCTTTAAATTTATTTAAATAGTTCAAAAAAGAAAAGTGAATTGCCTTTCTAATGGAAAGCCTTGGGAGTCCTCCAACAAAGTAACTTTGAGCTAAACCTTGAATCTTCGCTCGCTCTGCAGAGAGAGAAAATTTTCAAATGACATTTAAAAAAAAAATGATACTACTTCAACGTTGTACATGCAACTAGTATTTCATAAATAACACCATGGAAAAAGGAATAGTTCCTACAAGCACAATGCATCCGCAGGAGCATAGACAAATATTAATCTATATAAAAAAGTGAAACAAATACAGAAATAATCATTTGAGTTGTCAATGTATAACATGTGATGCCTACTTTAAATAGCAGAGAATAGTTATAACCAGATAAGGTGTTTCATTAAGATGAAATTATTGTTTGAACCAAGTTAGAACAAAAAACTTTACACTAACCACACATGGAGCTGTGACCTAGCATGCAATCATTGCTAGCAACGGAATGCCTATACATAGAGCTCAATTGATCTCGTTATATATGTGTGGATAAACATAAAGAAACGTGCATATACGCTAACTGAAACAAGCATGACAGATGTTAAGAAAAATGTGCTGTTGCATTGATTCATTTACTAATCTAGGGACTTCTGAACTGATGGTGTTAGCTGCATAACAATGGATTCCAGAACTTTTTGCAAAAACTTTTTCTAACCAATAAACACTTGCTTATTAACTTAGAGTATAGGAGGAATTATAAAGCTCATGGCACATGAATCTGCTCAGAGCTGCAATGCAAGAAGCGCTCACAACATTAGGACATTATGACAAGATGCTTCATACCACTGACAATTTTTCTCCCCAAGTTGGAGAATGCTTGTGAATTCAACTTAAATTACATTTGTCATCTGAGGACTCCTAATTTGATATGAACCATAGAGTACTACTTGATGGACTCACTATAATGGTGGAATTCATGTAGTTCACAAGATATACATTTTTCCAATATATAAAAAAAGATCGATATAAGTATTTCATTGAAAAATTACAATAAAAATTATTGGATCACTTACGGATTATCTTCACCAGAATTGCAGGTGACCTGGGAAATTGATCTAGAACGTAAATTGTAAGGATCATATGTGCAGAAATATGTTTCAGATGCTCCCTTCTTAGGAACAGACAATTCCAGTTTGTTGTGCGGCTGGACTCTTAAACAGATTGTATGAGAACCATCAGATGAAAATAATTTTCTTTGGAATTTCAACGTACGTGAAAAACAGTTTGGCTGAGTTTCAGGTTCTTGGATGCTAACATATGGAACCTCTTCACCTACTTCTGTTGAAAAGTCAGATTCTAACTTGCATCTGGTTGGCAGGTCATCTAGCATAGATCTATCAGATGCCGTAGTTTCAATGCTTTGAGCATTCCCTTCAGCATTTCTAATAGTGACTGCTTTTGTATCATGAAAGTCATGCAGTGATTTACAATCAAACTGCTGAATGGAAGGTGGCAACTGCTGCCCATGGTGAGATAAATAAACTTTGAAAGATGTCTCTCTTCCTGCAGATGTTTCATTTTCATCTTCTGACACTGTTGAATCTGAATTTTCTTTCTTCCTACCTGAACAGCTCAGCAAACTAAATGATAGCTTCTTCCATTTGGCATCCCTTCTCATGGATGCTGGGACAAGTTTGACTCTAATATCTACATTGCAACCCAGAACAAGCTGAAGCAGATTTGCAATTAGGTTCTGTGATTTCTCAGCCCTGGACACATGATCAGGATGACAGAATTCAACTTCAGCGATTGCTAGACCTGAAATTTCAAAGATGTTACTGATTATAGCCTTCTTACCAAGAAAAAAAAATCAAGAGGGAAAAAGCTCAAACACGGTGAGACATTCTAATAGGAAAAAGATCCTCAAAAGAAATGCAAACTTCAAACCACATTGCAGCTTTGCTCTATGATACAATAATGCCAGAGAGCTAATATAGTGGATATGCAAGACAAGCATTACAAAAGAATCTTAGGAGCAATGCAGAGATGACAGTAAAGTAGTAAAGCAGATTATACCCAGTGGAAAGTCAAGCAACTGATCTTCTATTTTCACCATTTTGCAGGTTATGATTTAGAATTCAATAATGAAATGGAATTTGACAATGTGCAACAAAACTTACAAAGGGCACCAGCATTAGCCACAAAAACTTTCAAAAGCTCAGCCATAACAGCCATTGGAACCTACAAGTAAATGCAGAGAGTCCAATAATAGATCAGAAGAGTCAAACTCATATGACTGAACCACCCAGAAAAATGTACTCTTCAAGCGGCAACGAATTATAAATAGTTAATTCTAAATGGCCATTATTCTCACAGTTTCTCTTAGGGTTTTATAAAAAAAAAATCAATAATTTCGGTACTACTTTGAAATCCTAGATCTATGTTTCACACATTTCCTGCATAATCTTATTGGGGAGGGGCACTATATATGAGGGGATATCGTCTATGCTACATGTAAAAAGGGAATTTCACATTCTAGTATTGTGATGAACCATAATGCAACCGTACATAACTTTCTAATGGCAAACCTACCACAAGATGCAAAGCCAAAGAAGAGGACACGAGTAATAAAAGAGAAAAAGGTAAAGGAGGAGAAAGTGAATTTGACATCATTGGAACAAAATCCTCTAGACATGAAAAAGAGAGAGTGTTCAGTGTAATTATTCTTCTTCCTATCATGAGTACCCAAGACTACTCTTAATCTAAAGACGAGCAATCACATACCAAACCCAGAAAAGCAAGCTCTCTTGAAACTCTAGCAGAAGCCTGTCAAGATGTAAACACAAACCCTTCAGAAGACATCCCATACCATCTATTTCGAGAGGAAAAATCAAAATCAGGAGATCAACTGACCCATTAGATCAGACACAAAATCATAGGAACATGTGGACCCTAATAAGAAGAAAAATTTCCTCAAAATTGCATGAGAAAACATTCTATCAACTCAATTTGTTTCTAATTTAGTCATTTCTACTGGTGCGCAACAAGACACTCCATGACTCTTTCTCATATCATCACCTTTATCACCAGGTCATCACCAAAGACTTGCCAAGCATAGGTTATCGCCAAAACTTGTTCAGTATCACTACAAATACCTCAACTCAGTATACTATATGTCGATGTGCTGCCCTGTTTGATGCGTTGGAATCTTGCTAGATATATACCACTTTGACTATTAAAAACATGTTCATCTTCTCCAATGTGATGAAAGCACCTATCGAACCTTCAACATAGGGCCTCTTAGTTACTTCAACTATTGTTATGTACAGTAAACAACTCGACAAAATTACACTACAGCATGGAATTCTGAATTGACCTAGCCACCATCTATGATGAACCTATGGCATGGAATTCTGAATTGACCTATGCCCTAGCTTAACTAACCAGCCTCATGGTCAGCAGAATAAATGAGGTAATATCAATACAGGTATTCAAGATACAAAAGCAGTAAGTTGTCATATCTTGTGGTGGAATCACCTTCATTGACATAGACTGCTGATAAGTACCCTTCTTTATGTAAGAAGCTTTTTAAAGAGTTTGACTGGCATTTTGTTAAGGCTTCCTTCCAGATGTTCTCCAGTTTTTTTCTGCTGCAATCTTTCTCTGAACAATTTGACTTGGTGTGGTTACTCGTGTAACAAGCAGAGCTCTTTAAACTCCCCTTTGGAGAACATATGCTTGACACCTTGCCATCTGCATTCCACAAATTATATTGCATAATATATGTTATTATTAGAAATATAACTAAGCCACCTTCATTTCCAAAACTTGAGAATCTTTGAGTTCTGAGATTTGGTGCTGACAAAAATTAGCAAGTTCCTGGGAGTCGATCAATGAGTATTACAAAGAATTTTTTTCCCCTAGAGGTAAATATGCTCTAAATTTTACCTCTTACCTCTCATGTATGTTATCCTCGCATAGGCCTGTGAATCACTAATTTCCATTAGAGGAGAAGATTCTCCAGTGTTGAACTGCAAAAGAGCAACCGTAAGCCATGTGGACTGATTTTTTGATGCCCTCAATTGTTTCTCCGTTTCAGAAAGAACTTTTAATGCATGTCTCAGTTTCTGCATGCCAATCTCAGCAACTGCACAAAAAATCAGCATGTTGTATAAGAACCAATTTCCAAGGATTTATGAAAAGATATGCAGAACAATAATTGCTAAATATACTAATGAAACTGATATAATCCACAAGAATGTGTGCATGCACAGGAGATTGCAAATGTGTAGTCCCAGAGGAAAGATGGCATGTTTTTTGCAATGGAAATTGCGAGAAATAATAAACTCAGTTTTGAAATGCAGCACCGCAGATGAGTTCAGTACAATGAGTCTTATTAAAAAGAGTTCAAACCATAAAAGAAGTCAAGGAAAATTTAGAGGACCTAATGCACTAGAACCTAAAATTTCATTCATGTCCACCCTTCCTCTTTATGAGATTGTACTATGAGCCAAGGAAGGTAGTAATATAAGACCCTTACATAGCTCATGATGGAGATCCAAAATTGCATTATGATCCAAACTGGTTTCAGGGTTTTAAGCTCCTTGTTAGGAGGGTGTACTGAACTACTGATATCTCAGTGGAATGGTATGCCCACATACCATCTTATCCCAACACACAAGACGCTTGAGACACTTAGGACAGGCATAGGTCAGATGTGGTGGGTCTATGAAGGGTACTTAGAAATAGTCTTTAAAGCCTAGAATATGCCAGTTGAAAACAACCGGTCCTCTCAATTAAGCGAAGGAGGGGGAGGAACCCTAACTCCCCATCTCCTCCTTAGGACGACGCTTGGACCACAACATTTTCCCTCTCCCTCTCTCTCGTGTATGCGAGGCAATTGCCTTAACCAGTTGGCCTGGATGTGCAAGGCAATTGTGAAGTGGCTGTGAACCACCATGAACTGTAATGAAGCATATTGCCCCTCCTCCATCTCAGCCTCCTCCTTCTCTGGCCAGCCCACCACCTCCTTTGGCACCACCCCCTTTCTAGCACCACCCTGTCTTGTTCCACTGCGTTTTGGTGACCTTGTCCCATTTTGGTGGTATTTGAAAAAATGGTTCCTATCGATTTACTTATATAGTAGTCAAATCTCTCTCTCTTTCTCTCTCTCTCTCTCTCTCTCTCTCTCTCTCTCTTCTATATATATATATATATATATATATATAGGAATTTGCTTTCCTAGTTATATGAAGGTTACTTTGAACCAAAGACTGACTTAAGTGATCATAGATGTCATGTAACAACTTGACAGACCTAATTTTTGGCCACAGCATTGTTTACAATACTATTTACATAATACTGTTCACACTACACTAACTATGAACAATCACCTGGGAGTCAAAAGGTCTTATTAGGTGTTTTCTTTGTTATATATAAGAGCCTTAATGGTTCATTATGTAACAAAGTTGGACGATTGACTAATGTAAGGGATATCTTTTTCGGAGTAGGAATTATTGTAAATAAGAGCTTACATAATGAGATTATAGATATTAAGAGAGCATGGATAGAATAATGTTGATAAAATTAGTGTTAGGAGAGGAGTCTATCAATATCATTAAAACTATATCATCCATAGGATTAAAATATTGGCAGTTAAAATAGAGAAGTGCAATTTGGATAATATGAGATCATAAGATACCTATCAAGTTGAAGAAAAAAAATATTATGGACAGCCATATGACCAGCTATGCTTTATGATACAGAATATTAGATAGTTAAAAAAAAACATGTGCACAAGATGTGTGTGATCAAAATAAAAATGTTAAGATGGATGTGTAACAATACAAGAAAAGATAGGATAAGAAATGAAATCATTTGTAAAAAGGTTGCGATAACACCAATTGAGGATAAATTGAGAGAATGACAACTTAGATGGTTTGGACATGTACAACATAGACCAAGAGATGCAGTGGTATGAAAAGTGATTTGATACATGAAGAAAGAAAGAGACATAGCAGTACACCGAAAATCACATGGGGTCAATCTTAAGGAAGGACCCGATATTGCTATATATTTAAAAGTGTGCCCTAAATAAAGTGGAATGGAGGAAAAGGATTCATGTAGCTGACCCCAGCTAGTTTCGGATTAATACTTAGTTGATTTAAATTGAGTTAAGGGATGTTTTCTTTGTTGTTTGGTTTTGTGGTGTAATTCTACAATGGAGATGTTATAACTTCAAAGACTAGATGCTAGATCTCAGAGTGAGTTCAATACTCTCCTTCCTCTTCCCTCTACCTTTTTATTTTTCATTCTACTCATAATCCACCTTTCCTTCAATTGTTCATCAAAAATATCATTTTATGTCACAAAGATATTTCACATCACATACATCGCAGAATTTTTTCAGGACATTCCAACAAGTATTTTATTTCAAATATTTAATTCTATAAACCAACTTTCATTGTCTCAATACCAAACCCTGTATGGCTACCATCCTATTATGCCGTGTGTCGATATGCCCTTCGCACCGGTATGGTACAGTTGGCATGCGCTGGTACCAACTGCTATGGCAAACCCGAGCATAAACCCTTAAAAATTCAATTCACACCCAATCCTGAAGGCTACATTAGATAGTAGTCATGCATTACATATGTGCTTTTAAAACAATACCTTCTTAGTTCAGTTTATGGAAAACTCATGTCTTAAAACCTGAAATTCTAGCAATATATAGATTTCAACTTTATCCCAAAACCTAATAAGGTCTCTTTCCTCAAATGTCTTACATCAGCTTGATTTATGTAACATATTACGGCTGCAGATGGGCTGAGTCAACCTTTGACCAGACCAAGTCCTGACCTGATCTGTATTTGAAGACCCATAGGTTTGGGTCTGGTTCAAAAAATTGGACCCAGTCTAAGGTCCAGTGGGTCTGGGTCACGTATTTTCAACTCGACCTAGCCTAGCCTGGCCATATGTCATCCAGGTCTACTTGAGTCAACAAACCTGATCCAGCCAACCAAAGAACTTGAATCATATAAACCTCCTCTACTTTGAATAACTTCTGTAATTCATTGAATGAACTCTCATTTAAACTAATTCCTCCTTTGAATCTCAACAACTACATCTTCTCTCATCAATTTTCACTGAATTATATTTAAACATTCATATTTCATTGTTTATTTTGGTGGATTCTCATTTATAATGGCCTCTACTAATATGAATCCATTAAAAAATCATAGTTTGTAAAATTAAAAGTTTTTTGAATGAAAATTCAGATTTAAGTTGATCGTTCTTAGTTTGGTTCTGTTTTTATTAATCTTATATTTAATTGTTAATTATCATATTTTAGCTAGAAAAGAATAGCTATGTGTGACTCAAACTGCAAACCTGAACCCACCAATCCCATGCAAACCTGAACATCTGGGTTCCAATCCTGATAATACTTGACCCCCATGCAAACTAAATAACCTGGGAGGTCTAAAATTCTTTCTATGAACCCAACCCCCCCAACTTAATCAGTTAATGGATTGGGTTCGGATAAAAAATCATGCCCCTCCAGGTCAGGGTCAAGCATGCCCCAATCCAACTGCCCTTTGGGTGGATAGCATGAAATATATACACAAATTCTCATACTACTTCAGTACTGTGGCATGCCTTGAGGTTGGGGGGAACAAAAAATAAATGGCTCATAGATAGCCTTGCATGAATAACATTATAATACATGCCATGTGGTTGAATGGCAGTATCTACCAATGCCCATGTTTTTCACTATCCTACAAACTCGATATCCCAACCTAGAATCTTGCTTCTTCTTGTGACATCCTTCTATTGACTCACTCCATATTTTTTACAAACAGCATTAGCATTTTAAGTGGTGTGTATGGAGATACAGTCCTCTGACTGTGCTGCACACAGTGTATGGAGATACAGTCCTCTGACTGTGCTGCACACCCAGTGTGCAGCCCATTTTCATGTTTGCCCACACCATCAAGATGGATTCAGATGGAAGCCAAATACGATTTTGTTAATAATTGATATAAATATGGCTAGTACTAACTAGTAGTAATAATTACTAAATGTTAGTTGTCATTCTTATATTAGTTTCTATTGTTATTATTTGTAGCTATTATATTTTCATGTATTTTATTCATTCTCTAGATATTTTAGAAAAACACCAACAGCACATGTGCCAATATGCTGCATATGTGCTGTGTGGTCCCTTCTAGTGCATATTGCAGCCTCCTAAAACACAGCAGAGCATGAAAGTCAGCTAAACAAGAAGTGGAGAAATGGACTTGGCTTTCTCTCCCTCTCCCTAATATTCAGGTTCCTAGGCCCTAAGACCAAAGACCTTCGCTTTCAATGCTTGTTCATCAAACACCCTTAGAAGTCAAGTATATTCTTCTTCAAGTCTTCAAAATTGAGTGAAAGTCTTTAGGTGCTTAAAGTTAGTGATCATGGCCTTAGATGCTTATACCCATAGAGGCGGTTGTGTATAGCTGGCTACAGATCATGGGTTTGTTCATCACATGATGATGACAAGTAATCAGCATTATCTATCATGCTAAATAGTTAAGGATAATAGATTACATGATAATTTGGGCAAAAAGGTTGTCAGAAAACCAATTCACTTATTAATAAGTAGAGAGGACCTTTGAAGTGGTAATTTCCATGGAAGTTTTCACCTTCCTTACAAAATCTTAAAGTTTATAATTATCTTTCAGCCATGGGTTGACCAGAAGCTGACCACTGAACTAAATGATGTCATTTCTAAAAGTTTATGCACACTCAACCTAGGCTAAGAGGCCAAGCAAGATCCCTTGATGATGTTAAAGTGATGAAGTTGAAGTGTGTTAACTGTTAAGACAGGTTCTTCTCCTATACATGAAAAGACTAGTCCATCGATGAAAATGTCCTTTGATGAACTTGGTGAACTTGATACACTTCCAAAGCATCCAAAGTATTGCAAATTGTAGAACACTCACTGGAAGAAGCTGACTGCTTCTCCTTTGATTTCCTCATGGCATTTATCGGGTGACTCTAAATAAAACTCACACAGAGACACAATGAAAATGTCTTCTAGCAAATCTAATTGACGTTGAAGCTCACTGAAAGAGGCAGGGGGCTTGTAACCGGACCTTAGGTGCCCTCATGGCCTTAGTTGTTGTGAAGAGGACTCAAATGGTGAAAAGGTGGACCTGTCATGTAGCAATCTCTTATAGCTAACATACCTCCTAAGCTTCCTATGTCAAAAATAATGGTGAGGATCAAATTCTCCATCTCAGTACTGGACCCTATGGTGGAACGATTCTATTATGGTGTCAATATGCAATTCAGTATAGTACGCCAGTGTCAGTATGGTATGGTATGCCATACCGGTGTATGGGGCGATATGGCAAACACCGGTGAGCATCATGAGGGATGTGAGGGTAAAGCACCTATGACAAAGGACAACATATACAATGGTGGGCTAGGTGATGTTGATAGACTACCAAAGCTCTCAAAATGCTAAAAATGGTGTCAATGAGGGATAAAAACTAGAATTCCTCCCATTGACATGGTTATTTTAATAATCCAGGACCTCATCCAAAAAAGACAAGCTAGAAAGTGTTATTTAGATTCCTTGGCTATGAGTATCCAACGTCTACCCAATGTATTGCCAACGTGGAAAAAAAAACACATGCCCATATGAATCCTCATATGCCCCCCAATTTAACACTAGCATCCTCGCTAAGCTGATCCAAATCCACTTAAATCCAATTATAAGTACTACAAATCCAATTACAAACACCACGATCCACTCATGGTCAATCCAAATGGGCTTGTGCTATAGTGTCCCATAGTCCACATGCGCCATGGGCCATTTCTACTTTGACACCATTTTAATAACCCAGACCTCATCCAAAGAAGCTAGCGGAAATATATTATTTAAATTCTGACTCTTTATAGGTACCCAAGATTAACCCAATGCATAGCTGATGTAGCACAAAACACATGCCCACATGGGTCTCACATGACAAACCCAAATGGTGAAAAAGCAAGAAAAAAGGGTCCCCTTGCAAAATCAGCAAATCAATATACTTTTCAAGCTTTCAAGTAGTTGAAATGTTCTAAGACCCATGGCAAAATCCTCTATGTATTTTGTTGAAAACAAGCTGCAGATAAGGACATGAAGAATATGGCCATTTGCATTTTCAACAAAGTGAATGGACTCATTAGGCAGGGCAAAAGTCTTGACTGCCTATTGTTTTATAAGTTTATCCATTGCCTTGATTCATGAAGATTGATCAAATGGTAAGATGATGAAAATATTCTTCAATGATCTTAATTATTAGAATCATCATTAGGCTTTCGATTTACATGAAACTTCATAGGTACCTTCACTAAGAATGGAGGATAATTATTCCTTATGTTGGAGGAGTTCTTTCGATGGCCTTGATAAAGAAAGGAGTTCCTCCAACATTCAAATCAGTCAATTTGCCCTCAACCTTTAAACATTTTGGTAATTGTTAAACCTCTGGTCTACAAGAAAATCATCCAAACACTGCTAGATATAATGTGGACACCGATGGTATGCTTAGAGTGTTTAAAAATGTGCCTATGGTTGAAGCAATTTGGTCATGATGCCAGCAATGCCCAAAAGTGAATATTTTGCGCTTATCGGGTAGATAAGTAGATCAATCAGCTTCTTACATGTTTGAATGGGTCATCAAATGGTTGAAACGAATCATTTTCTTAGTTGATAAGGCTCTTTTAGAATATAAGCTAAATCATGTGCCAAAGCTAGGATAATATGAGATTTAACAAAGAATAGAAAAATCAAGGGGGCAAAAATAAAATGTTTTGACAGAAACAATCATGGTTCGCCGTACCGGGCGTACCAGCCGGACCGGTCCCTTACCGGTCCGGTTCGGGCTGTTTTTCGGAAAACGACCCCGAACCGCACCGAACCGGCCGGTTCGGTGCAGTTCGGGCCCATACCGCCAGGAATCGGGCGGTACGCTCGGTTCGGTACCGGTTGGGGTGAACCGAACCGTACCGCCAGGGAGAGGGGGGGAAGGTGGGAGCCTTTTCACATGGTTGGGGGGAGGGAGGGGGGAGAGAAATGGGCGTGGCCCACTTCACATGGGGGAGGGCCTGGTTCTTTAATAAGCACCAGGCTTCGGTGTTCTTTGAGAGTTCTCAGAGAACACCCATGACCGTGGGCAACTTAATCGTTGATACCTCCAAAAAATTAGAAAAGAAGATAAAATTTCATGAAATTGGGAGTGATTTGAGAAGAGACTGATCTTTGACCGGAGGTAAGATAATCTGTTATTTTGTTAGTAAATATTTTTTTTTTGTTTTTGTTGTTAGAAATAAGATAAAAATGAGGTAAAATAAAATAGAGAAAATCATGCCAAAATCTTATATTTTTTAAATATTTTTAAATATTTATTTATTTAAAAATAAAAAATATATAAATTTTAAGAAAAAAATTAGAGTTTGGAATCATGTTTAGAATGATTCAAGCTACTTAAATCTAATTTAAATTTTTTTTCAAATATTTAAATTAAAAATTTATTTTTTTAATTATTTAAATTAAAAAATTTAATTATAAAATAAAAATATATAAAAATAGTGTTATATTTTAGTTAATTTAAAAATATTATTTGAAGCATATAACATATTTATTTTGAATTTATAATTTTAAAATAATTATTAAAATTATTTTAAATTATATATAATTATTTTAATTATCATTAAACTATCGTTTTTTTATACTTGCATATATTTTAATTTATATATATATACTGCGGACGATCTTGCACGTGGAGTAGGATCCATGGATGTATCTGGATCATCCTCGCATTATGATCCTATTATCCACAGCCACCTTATGATCCACATACATATGGTGCATCTGAGGCATCATCTTCTAGTGATTACTACCCTATGCCGCTGAAGCATCTTACGAATCAGATTTTCCTACTGATATATTTGGATGGGCTCCTCCACAATCGTACCATCATCTTGAGGTACTTCTCAGAGTCAGAATTTTAGCGAGAGATCTGAGATGTCTTACAATCCAGAGAGGATGCCTTATGGGATGATGAATATTCGATAGTACGGTGCAGCTTGGCTAGAGGTTGGACTGATATCCCTTCAGACTATGTTGATGATCAGACATCTACGACGTCACAGACACTCGACAAGAAATTAAATGCAGAGTACATCTTAAGTTCGTATATCAGTTATTGGCTTTGTACTTAAATATTTAGATAATTTTAATGCGTATTTTATATATTTTTTCTTTAGTTTTAAGATGACATAGTTGAAATATAATGTAAATAAATATATGTTTGAAATTTTGGATCAAGAGTCTTTGTACCGCAATCTAACTCCAAATTGAACACAAATATGTCAATAATATGCAATATAATGCATGTTGTATTTATCAATTATTAACTTCAAAAATCCAAAAAAATAATTGAAAATCAAAAAAATATTGTATACCGGTACCGGACCGGTATGCCTAGGTACTGTGTGTCGGTATGGTACGGTATCGTACCATACCGGTCCGGCACTGGCACCGGCACGCCGTCCGGTACCGGTACAGGAACCTTGAAAACAATAGTCTAAAATTTTACATAAATTGCAAATCAAAACCAAAATGTTTTAGCTTAGGCCAAAATTAGACAAAAAATAGGGCTAGTAATTGATGGATCCCAGCCTGGTGTTTGCATGAGCCTTTTGTGCCTCTTTTCTGCATTTAGCCATTTTATCTATTCCTAATGCAAGAAAGCACATTATCTAGTTTAAATAAAGCTTTTGCAAGTTTTGAAAAGATTAGGTGCATTGCTACAATACCTTCAAAAAGATTTAGAAGGAAAATCTTTTGATATAGGTTTCCTTATTTAATAGTCAAATCTCATTGACATCTTGATTGCCATGTGTTGGATTGATATCAAACAAATAAAACAAATAATGTGCTTATATTTCTTGACATTATATTTTATAAAAAGTATCATTTGGAGCTAAGACCACCAAATCTGCTGTATTGAAGCCAAAACTAAAACTATTCTGAGTTATTGAACCTTGACTTGGCAAAAAGCTGTCAGAAATCTTAAGATTATCTATAGATACCAGATAATGATTTTACTAAATTAAAAAAAACATATAAATATAGATTTTAAATTAAATTCTTTTACATAAGGACTTGAATTTTATACCAGAAATCAAATAATTTGTAGGAGAAAGTTTCAAATCATTTACATCCTTAATTAAAAATCTATCCAAAATCATCTATAGTTTAAAAAAAAATTCTGTGAATAAACAAATGAATATATATATATATAGAGAGAGAGAGAGAGGAGAGAGAGAGGTGCACTAAACTCAACTATACTCAGTGGATCTCCACTGAAATACGGTTGGGTCTACGTTAGACAATGGAGGTCCCACATTGTTAATCCGAGCTACTGACAAACCACAAATCATGTGACTCGGAGATCTCTAGATTACATCAAGTGATCAATATATATATATATATATATATATATAATTTAATATTATTTAGATTTTTTGACTACTTGATGCATAAGTGAGATGTTTCTATATAAGCAATTTAGAATAGTAGATCAATTCTGATGGCTTTGATCATTAATGTGGGACCCCCATCATCCAATCTACACCTGCCCGAATCTGCATGGAGATCCACTCGAATGTAGCCAAGTCTAGTTCTACATACAGGCAAACAGACAGACATATATATACATAACATTATTGATACTACCTTAAAAATAACATGCCAAGAAATGAGCAACATGGGCACTACACATGAATTCACATCATGTTTCCAACAAACACATCCATTGAATTTAGTTTTTTGAAAAGATAAGCAACAATTTCTTACCCAAAAAAGGATAAACAGCAATGAAAATTATAATTTCATTATATTCTTTCAAGTATCTAATTTAGTAGTATAAAATGATTTATTGTGTTGTATGTTTAATGATAATTATTCAGCCTTTTATTCCCATCAAATTGGTTAGAAGGATCAATTGCAGATGCAAGAAAATCCAGTTTTCAGTTTTAAATAAAAATCAATAAAGTAAAAATTATTATTTAATAGGTATAGAATGGCATTCAATTGATGACTAGAATAAAATGCTTGCAGTATGGCTTAAATAAGATGTGACGGACTGCAATCTATGGTTTTGCATCATAAGTTCATAACAATACCTAGGGTCTATGGAAGATACTATTAGACTCTCCATTTAATGATAAGAGAATGAGCTAAAAGATATAAATATAATAATAGTACTAGAGAGAACAAAAAATGATTGCTTCAAGTTGACAGCACACATAACACAGCAAACCATTAAAATCAAAATCACTAAATCAGCAGTTTATAAGCAACGGCAAGTAGCCTAGGACACATACAAGCATGTCTTCCAATAAAGTTCCTGCCAACTTCAGAAAATCCTGATTGGCTCTTTCCAGCAAGAATATCCATAATAAGATTTGCAAGCTGTGATACTAACTGCAGAGGATCAACCCTCGAACTCATAAGCTCTCTTGCCCTTCTAACTGTATTAGCAGTGTCTGAAGACAGTGCTAGATCTAGCAAGTCGAGCAACTCATCATCAGAGACAACTCCTATCTGCACAGAAGCAATAGAAACAAATATAATACAACACTTTTTTCTGGGTACTTGCAGAAGACATGAACGATATATGGCAACTGCAACCAAAGATAACTGAGTCAGAGCCAGTAAGCATAGAAATCGATGATTATACTCACAAGCTCATATGCAAGAGATACTGTGATTCTCTTCCCAAGCAAGCTAAGCTGATCAAGCATTGTCTCTGCGTCTCGAAGGGAACCATTAGACTTCGCAGCAATGAAGTACAACGCATCCTTCTCAAAATCTAATCCTTCTTCAATACAAATTTTTTGCAACCTGCAGACCATATCGACATCCTTTATCTTCGGAAAGTGGAATCTTTGGCAGCGTGATATGGAATTACGCGGCAGCTCATCCAGGTCAGAAGTAATCATCACATATACAGCATTTCGAGGAAGTTCATCAAGACTTTTGAAAATGGCAGCCCATGCCTCCCCTCCTAGGGACTGGCATTCATCAATTATGAAGACCTTAAAGCGTGAGGAAAGGGGAACAAGAGATGCACTCTTCACAAGAGCTTTGACCCTAGCTATACGACTAATTTTCACAGCATCCAGCTCTTTGACATCCCTGCACTTCCAGAGAGTACAAAAATGCATTCATGGCAGAATCCGCATGGCTTTTGATCCTCAAAAGAAAGGCAGTTCAAAGCAGCTGCAAAAATCCTTGCAGTTGATGTCTTACCTGTACCACGAGGACCATGAAACAGATATATTGGAGCCACCTTTCCCTTGGATATGGCGTGCAAAAGAGACTGAGCAACTACATTCAGCCCAACTAGCTCGTTGAAGGATCTTGGTCTAAATTTCTGGCTCAAACTTCTTGGGCTCTCTGGACAGGGAGCAGCATCTCTGTAGCTGTCTCTGTCCCTTCAGCAGATAACAAAGGTTGCTCCTGATCTTCACTTTCAGAAGAAAAATTCCGGTCCCTGTATTTTGGTGTTCCTGACCAGCAGTAACTGATTCCACACCCACTGAAATTTGAATCAACAACATCATTGGATTTTATTTGGGTCTCCTCAGTCGTACGCCCCAAGGTGCTATGTCTCGAAGCATTTGTCCGTGGTTCACTCAAAGACATGCATGGACTTCCTACACGGCTCAATGCAGTAGATGACTTCCTCAAATTGCCATGACGAGACTTCTTTCCTATTGTCGCATTGACCCTCTTGGTCAATTCCCGGTCTGGTTCCCTATATGAATCCACTTCCTCTTCCACATGGTTTGTAGAATGTTCTACCCATGCAGAATGCTGTGATTTAAGCGTCGGTCTCGACGAGTTTTATGAATTAGCTTGGTTCTTTTTGGATCTAAGCCTCTAATTTTGACGACAGAAGACTTTTTGGAAGCAGTACTTCTGTTTCTGGGTATTCTCGAGCCATGATCCGACTCAGGATTACTTCCATGATCCTCAATTTCTTCTTTCAAATGACAGTTACCAGAATGAACTACAAGTTGTTTATCAGAATTGTTTAAGTCTAACGCTGCACCATTGCAAGAATTTGTTTGCCAGCTTATATTTTCTACAGCTGTTGCAAACTTGCTCATAGAGATGGTTGCTGGATCCCTTAGCGATCGAACTCTTTTGAGTGCCACTAAAGTTTTTGAAAGAGGGATTTCTACTGAATGCCGCCTTGCATCAGACATCTTCTAATGCTCTTAGTTCTTTACATATTCATAGAATATTTCCTATATACTTTTACACTCCTTCCTTCCCCATAAGGATCAAAGAACATAAAGCAGGCTGCATTGAGCCCATCTTTGAAAATTCTCCAAAATTGGATGCCTAAGCAAAACAAATCCAAGCAAACAGTAATCATTCGAAGCTGAAGTTTGCTTAAACAACTTCAATAACCACTTTATCTAAATAAGAATCTATTTTCCATGTCACTATCAAATACTCAGGAAAAATTTACTAAAAAATACGATCATTACATGAAAAATTTATTAAAATATAGAATTAGTAAGTTGCAAGTTTCACCATGATAGTAATGGTTGCCTATATCCTTTAGGTTTTCCAGCACCTATGAATTTAGAAAGTGCAGCTGCGTTGACTACATGACACAGAAACAAACTAAGAATTTAAATCTAACATGAAATCAAAGACAAACAAAGTAGAGAAGCTCGCTCCCTCCCAGTAATGGAAATAGAATAAAAGAGGATTCAGCACAATATTTAAAGAAAGAAGTATAGCAAAAAAAAAAAAAAAAAATCCCAAAATACTGCGGAAATCAGCTTACAAAGCGAAAGAGTAGCAACATCAGAAAAAGGACTGTACTTCACCAAATTTCCCACTCACTGAAAGCAGAAAAAAAAATCTGAAAAAGAATTCCAAAATCCCCCAAAAGCCCCCAAGTCAAAAATAGCTGCCATAACAACCACCAAGAATGTAACCAGAAACAGAAACAAAGATCAAAAGACAAGAAGAAAAAGTAAACTAAGCACTCACCGGCCACAATGTAGCCCAAGAAAGTGCTCTCCCCAAAAACTCTAACCCTAAAGGAGAGAATGGAGGAGAAGGAGACCGACACTAACCAGGTTTTAGAAACCAGGGCCTAGAAGGGAATGGAACCGAGGTCGAGTGGCAGGATGGTAAATAAGGTCCAACGGAGGGGGCAAGAGGAGGACATTGTTTTTGGCCGTGAGAGGAAGCGTGTGGGGGTGGTTTTCCAGAGATTCTGCTGCTCCTCCGCGACGTGGCTCGGCCTCGAGAAAGGCGCCGGGGTTGGTAGTTTGGTAATTATGGCAGAAGACAAGGGGCGCCTTCGCTCGCTGCAAAAAGCTGCTACGTTTGTCGGTTAGGGGCAGATCTCCCGGGGGGGAGAAGCCGACGGAAAAATTTTAACGGTTGGGGGAACAAAGCTGTGCGGTGTGAGTCCACACCGTTTTTTTTTCCTTTGTCTTCACAGGAGCTAGTTCTATCTAGAGCTCATTTATTAGAGCGTCAACGTGGGTTGGTTTCAAAATTTTGAAATAGGGGCGTTAGGTTGCCTTGGATTCTGTTCTTTTTGCTCCGTATTTTACGTGTCACAGGATTGAAAACTGTATTGACTTCGTCGAGTTCTACATGGCCATGTTACCCTACCATTACCTAGGATTATGCATCAGATATATATTTTAAAGTGCATAGGTTTAAGCTTATTTTGTATTGCAAATATTGTGATATTTATTTGGAGTCAAGGCATTGTGTTTCAATTATTTTGATGCAAGTTGTTTCCTCTGACACGTGTAACATCCACCTATTTTAAAGCGGGGTGTGGTTCTTTTGACTGACTTAGATATAATAATCTGCCCAAAAAAAAAAAATTAAAAAAAATGCATGTACGCCACACCATAGGGAGAAAAAGCGGACTTCCAATGAAAATATCTTCTTCTTCATCTCCATGCAGGAGTCTAGTATCGGGAGAGCATAACTCCCTAATCATAACCCTATAAATCCCTTCCCAGCTTCCGTTTGCTTCACTGCTAGTTGGTGTCATCAATTGCCACCATTAGTTTTCTTCTTCTCTTCTTGATTTGCTACAGCTTGGCTTATCATGCTTTGTAGAATTGCTTAGGAGGTCTATCAAAAGCTAAGGTAAGACAGTAAGACCTTTGAATCCTTTTCCTTCTTCGATCTTGCATGAAGCTCCATCATTGGTTGAGAAATCCATCGAAATTGGACGAGGACCACCTACGGTGGTAGATCCTGTGAGCTAATCACCTAATCATTGAGGATACTCTACTATGATGGTAGCTTGAATTCAAGGTGTTGAGCGGGGTGCTATTCACCCTTTCTTCAGGCTATCAGCTTTTTTGATTGGATGTACAATTCTGGACATCAGGCACATCTTTCGAGAACAACTGTGGTGGTTAACTAGATGACCATATTTCTTGCAGAGCACTCTGAGGACATGCTTTGGATGGAAGTAAAGGCGGCCTCAAGGCCCATCAAGGATATTTTGTTTTCTAACTCTTTTGGATGTATTCGCACAAAATTTGCATGAATGATCGGTTTTTATATATATATATAAAAAAAGAATCCATTGGAATTGATAAAGAAAAAGTCCATGTTCCAACCTTGTCATCGAGCCTATTTTTCTTTTTCTCTAACCACCAATGTTGCCACTGTCCATTGATGAAGCTCTGACCGTCTTGCCCCAACGAACCGTGACCATCGTCAAAGTCCTAGCCACCAGCAGGCAAGTTAGAACTCAAAACCGACCAAGCAAAAAAGCATCTACTCTATTATCTAGCAATTTTAGTACATATTTCCACCAATCGCCATTCACAATTGTGGGTTGTCGATCCTCTGGTACACTGTCACCACCATAGCCACCATCGAGCCATGACACCCCTCCTTTATTCAAGATAAGGCGAGTGTATCCCTGTTTCACCAAGAAACCATGGAAAGAAAAGAGGAAAAAAAAAAGGAAAGAAAAGGAGGAAGAAAAGAAAATAAAAAGAAAGATAAGGAAAAAGAAAAGAAAATGAAAATGAAAATGAGAAGAAAAAAAGAGAAGAAAGAGAGAAAGAGGATCTCCATTCTCTCTCTTTCTTCTTCTCTATTTTTCTCTCTTCCTCCAATTTCACTTTTTTATTTCTCTCTAAATGGATCTTCTCTCTCTTTACTCTCTCTAGGATTTGGATCCAACAAGGGCTCTTCTCAATAATTTTGATCGATCTAGGTGATGAGGGTTATGACCCATGGCTGTTGGGCGGCATATATCGGCCTCAACCTTGGCCCTTATTGAGATATTATATTTTGGTTACCTTTGATTTCTGTTAAACCATTTTTATCATAGTTTAACCATGATCAAATGAAATCATCTTGATTGAATCAATCAAGATATCAGATACTCACGCTTAACTAGCTTGTAAGGGCAACAAAACCTAAGATTTTTATACTTAAATTAACTATGACTAAATTTTGATAGAAATATAATTTTTTGAATATTAAGCTTTGAGAAAGATTTTTGGAATTAATTGAACTTATTGGTTGCTTCCACTTGCAAGATAAGTAATATTACCCCTTTTCTAGATTTATCAAGAAATTATGTAATATTTATGTCATCAAATTTTGAGTTGTATTATATATGATTTATAAACTTAAAACATAATATTTATTTATTGAATATATCTTATCATAAATATTATTTGATGCATAAGCAAAGGTATTGATTTTATTATAGATTATGATCAATTAATTTTATTATTGGATGGTTTTGCATACTTTTTTTGATTTAGAATATTGAATATATTTTTAAATAAAAAAACTTTGATTCAAGATGGATCTAGACTTGCAGCCTTTCTATATAACAATATAGTACTAGCTGAGGTTGTGCTTGGTACATCAATCCTCTGCCAATGGTGAGTATGTATTGGTATATCGAAATCTTACTAATGGGAGTTATATATCAATATATTGATTTTTTATCAATTAGAGTTATATATTAGCACTTTGATTATTCTGAGCTTATTTTTTAGTCCATCTATAAGGTATAAGTATGATCATAGATCATGACCGATGAAATGAACTTAAAATTTTGAAAAAGATTAGATTTATGATCAGATTTGATTTTCATATATTATACTTTTATATTGTTACATATTTGGATCTGATTTTTTTGAAACCGGCATACTTCCATATGTCTTTTTTCAATATATTATTTTTATTTATTCGGTGGGCTACTATAAGAGTGAGACTATAACAAGATTCGATAATATCAACATAATTTAGATTGAGTATTACTATAATCCATTTATATGTTTGAGGTTTAATTACCGTGAAACTTTTGAACTTCCTTTATTAGATGGACTTACTAATTATTGAATTCTTTTGTTAATTAAATTCTTTCCATTGTATTATTTTGTGATATTATGATGAGATATTTTTATGCTCATGAAAAGAGTTTTTTATAACCATACCGTGTTTGCCATAACCCTAGCTCGCGATCTCGAGTTGGAAGTATGACAATATATATACTAGCTATCTTAAACTATCCACTAATTTATTTTGCACTTATTGCTCATGCTCTTATAGGAGAAATTTTCATCCAGAATTCACTGAGGTAATGAAACAAGCACAAAATGAACTTGCTCACACTATAGTTGGAAGCAGCATATGGGATGGAGAAAGAGGGAGAGAGAGAGAAGATACTTTGACATTGAAAAAAACCATGCACGTTTCATATCTTTAATAAAATTAGCATGACTTAATAAATGCTTAAGAGAGAGAGAGGAAAACATATTTTGACATAGAAGAAATAAAAAAAATATAATATTCAAATTATATAAGATTTTATATTTATAAAATAAAATAAAGTAAAATAGATGAGAAAGCTTAGATTATATGGTCAAGATCTATACATAGAGAGAGAGCTCTATCATTTTAATTTTAATATAGATTAAGTAGAGAGTTTACTTTGCTACTTTGTTATTTTATTATCATTGCTTACAATTATGCATGACGATAATTTGCTTAAATCTTTGAAAATTATATGCTACACTAATTCTATTAAACTTTATATATATAACATATATATTATCAAAAATATGCCAATAAATATAATGTTAAAAATTATAATTAAAAATATTATTTTTTGAATATTTTTAAATTAAATACACAGCTGCAATGCCTGCATTTTGTTATTCCCCATTTTGAATGTACAGAAAAATATTTTTCTCAAAAAAAGAATGTATAAAAATATTTAGTAGATTTAAAACTCCATTCTTTTATTTAGTTTGGTTAGTAATTGTTGAATGAGAAATTCTATATAAACTATGAAATAATTTGTTTCTAAAAATATTAAAGTAAATCGAAGCAAATAAATATTGTAGCCCTTATTTTGATCCAAAAATTAGTGAAATGACTAATAAAATTTAAAGATTTTTTGCATGTATATCCTTCTAAATATGAATACTCTTATAAAATTACTATTTGTATATATATCCTCATAAATATTTATTTTATATATATAACTTTTTTTTTAACATATGTACTCATCCATCTAATGTTTTTAAAAATTAAAGGTTTAAAATTAAAATGATTAAAATATTTTTATAGGTAGATATGCAAAAAGAAAAAAAATATAAGGATATACATATAAATAGTAACTTTGAGAAGATATTTATGTAATTTCACATATTTAGGAAGATATATCCTCAAAAAAATTATTAAAAATTGATTAAAACTGATGGCAACTTGCCAAGTCTTTCACGATTTAGTTGCATCAATGAGTCAAAATAAAAGCTAAGTCATATTGTCAATTTTCATGACTAAGATCTTAACTTAGAATATTAGGTGATTATTTTTATAATATTAGTCTTCATTTACTTGAATATTCCAAAAATAATGAAGGGTATATAGATATCATAGATTCAATTATGATAATTACATCAAATCAAATTGGAGAATAAAATTATCAAAATAGTTTTCCAATATTCCAACTTGATCAGTTAAAAAATATTAAACAAAAAAATGATAATGTTACTTAGCCTTTTTTGACTTATCGATTTTATCGAGTCATGAAAGACTTCTCAGTCAAGTTTTTGTCATTGTTTGATAGATTTTTTTTTTTTTAAATGTATATCCTCTTAAATATGAGAAATTTTATGAGTACCATTGCAAAATTGCTATTTGTAGGTGTACTCTTATAAAGTTTTCTTTTTACATATCTCCCCATAAGGACATTTTAATCATTTTAATTTTAAACATTTTTATTTTTAACAATATTAGATGGTATGGGTATAAAATCGAGAAAGAAAAGGAAAGTATATATGTAAAGCAAGTATTTTATAAAGATATAGATAGCAATAGCAACTTAACGAAGTATTTATCCAATTTTAGATATTTAGGAGGGTATGCATGTAAAAAATCAAAAATTAAATTGGAGTGTCATCCTTGTATGTTTTTTTTTTTTTTTCCTTTATAGCAAGAGGGCTACAAAGCTTTCATTAAAATAATTAATAAAGAATACAAAGAGTCTACAAATCTAACAACCACTAGGATTAGAATAAGTTCACTATTTCACTAAACAACCCAAAAATAGATATCTACTACCCATTCATACTAACCCATTAAAATTTAAAAAAAAAATTACAGATCATGACATCAACCAAAACCTTATCTATTATAGTACCTAACAACAAAGATATAAGCACTCCCAGGAACTAATAATTTGATACACAAGCATCCAAACAAAATTCCAACTACATCAAAACTCAAAACTCTCCATTGGCACCACTGTTAAATTCAAAGTAGTAGCCTCTTGGATATAACCTTTGTTCATCTATGTGCCACTCTCAATCTATCTCCCTACAAAATGGCAAACAATCATAATAAATAGAATCATTGACAGTCCATGAGCGTTCCCCTCTACAGAGCATGTTTGGCAATAAAATTGGCAGCTTTCTTTGCTTCCCGGGATATTGTGAAATAGTTATAGAACTCCTTCCAGTATAGGATATCTTGCAAAATTGAGGCTTCTAACTCCTAAACACATAGTTATTAGTGATGAAGCAAATGGCATAAGATAAATCCCCCTCAAGACAAACAAAAGGTGCATCGATCCAACTCTGAAATAGAAGCAGACAATCCTATCCAAGAGCCACTATCTCAGCATATTATATTGGGTACAGTGGTAAGGGCCAATCCATTGTTTTGATAAGTAAACCTTCACAATCCTAAATTATGTAACCTGCAGCCACCCTTAGTTATCACAGCAGCATCAAAATTTATTTTAATACCTACAAAAGGGGGGAGGTGACCAAGAGCCCAAGAGTGATGAAGAGTCGCCTATAGCAGGCAGATTAGAATCACCCTAATGCCTAAATGAAAGATTAGGATAAGAAAGATTATCATCAATGCCTTATGAAATAATATAAGTAGAGACTCTCCGCATTAATTATGCAGGGGACTATGTGGAGGTTTGAAACACCTTCTCATTTCGCTTAGTCCAAATCAACTAGGAAGTGATTGCCATCAAGGATTTATGCCTCTGCTCTACTTTAGGAGTGGATAAAATGTTTACTATGCCCAGCAAAGAATTAGGCATCAAATCTCTTGGTATGATATTATTCATGACTTGTAGCCAGCAAAGGGTACCAAAAGGGCAAGATATCAAAGCATCAAAGTATGACGAGCATCCTCAATTACATCTGGGCGTAAATCACAATGGATCATAGAATTTGGAATTATATTCCTCGCTAATAAATTCTTATAAGGCAAACAGTTCTATAGAACCTTCCACCAAAAATATTTAATTCTTGGAAGCACTTTCATTTTCCAGACCCAGGCCATTTTAGCATCCACTGGGGCTATAGCCGCCAAATTAAAGGTTATATATCCTGGAGCCTTGCGTGATTTGAATAACCTCTTCGTCACATTAATTGACCAGACCATTCAGTATATACAATAGCCATTTTGCTTATTTGGTTCATCATTTTAGTAAACAATATACATAAGATAAGATCTAAATTCTATTTCGGATAAAGTTAATCAAATCACACTACAAGAAAATCAAGTATTAGCGACGATTTTTAGCGACGGTAATCCAGCCGTCGCTAATACTAAACTTTACCGACCAACCGTTACGATGAAAAATTTTTCCATCGCTAAAAGGTCAGCAAATTATTAGCGATGGTTTATAAATTTAATTTTAAAAAAATATCTATTAGTGGCGGTTTTAGCAATGAAAGCAAGCCGTCGCTAATAGTATGTCCTAAACCCCCTCAGATCCTCGACGGGCTCGATTCTATTGGCCGCTACCTCCTCTCTTCACCCCCACCTTCGATCCCCCTTCTCCCCCGCCGCACCGCCGGAGCCCCCGACCTCCTCCCCCCAACCCCCGTGCCACCGTCTCCGCCTCTGATCCGATATCCCCTCGCCGGATAGTGTGTTTTCGAGCTCTTTCCTTACCGGATCGGGGCCCCCACTATCTCCCCCTTTGTCGGACTGCCCCTCCCCTTGCCGGATGACCCCCGGCCGCCTCCCTTTTCTCTCCCCACCCATCCCCTTGCCGGATCGAACCTGCAGCTGCTTCCCCCTTCTCTCCCCGCCCCTCCCTTTGTCGGACCAAACCCGCCCGCCCGCCTCCTTCTTTTAGAGTGCCCAGTCGCCAGAGCACCGCACTGCCGAACCAGCGCCACTGCGGCTTGGTGATTTTTAGCAACGGAGATGGCTCCGTCGCCATCGTCGCAACCCGCTTCCACCTTTTTAAAATTTTAATATTTAAAATTAGATTTATACAATTAATTTTAAATTAATAATATTTAAATTTAAATATTATTAATTTAAATATTAATAATATTTAAATTAATAATATTATTAGTTCAAATAATATTATTAATAATGTTATTAATAATATTATTTAAATTAATATTATTCTTGGGAGGTGAACTATTTTGGGAAGCTCTTCGGCGAGAGTAGCCCTATTGCCTTTGATGGTAGGGGTTCGAGGTCGGGCCAATGGTGGATCTGTTCTGGTTTGTTTATCTACTCCAATGGTGGTTGAAGCAACTCGATAATTGGATTTTAGACCCAGGTCTGGCCTGAAGTTTGAAAAAAAAATCAGACTTAACTCAAGGAGGGGTGTGGCCTAGTCCATCTCGGTCCATTTTTAGCTCTATTTGCAATCCCGTTCGATATTTTGAAACTTTCAAGATGGAATTTGTTTAGATGCCATGCTGGTGTATTTGCACGGTCTAGTCATCTGGTATGCTCCAAGTCTGCATACATGGGTTGCGCGTCCCAACCATCCCAGTTTGCAATAATGTTCTTTACTTAAAAATTTAGTAATTTAAAGATTTTAAAAGTATTGTATTGCATATAACGATAGACCCATCTTTTGATTAATGTACATATTCTACGGCATCCATATATTTATATATTTTTATATAGATCAGAAAATTATGTGCATTGGTCAATTGATTGTCCTGGATAGTTTGAAAATTATAATTAATTTTGTAGGTAATTACAGTAATTAAACAATATGTCGAGAATTTGAAAAAAACTTCGAACAGTATTTTTCTTTAGTTCTCTTCACACATTTTCAGTCGTATGGTGAGAACTAAGAAAAAATACTGTCGAAATTTTTTTCAGTCCATATTGTATATCATTTGATTAATATAATTGACCTATAGAATCAATGTAATTCTTAAATAGAACAGAACTTTTTATACTTATCAGTTGATGATAGGATGCATTTATTATGTAAGCTATTTTAAATGATAAAATATTTAGTAAGCATTTTATCTTGTATTTGTATATATAGAATCCTTAGATAGTGTGTAATGGACCATAATTAGATGGACCGTCGAGTAGTCGATGGGGTGATTTCTGCTGAATATAAGGAGGATGTTAAGTACTTTTGTGATTATGCTTTTGGGAATGCTGTACTCTTAGTTCAAGGACGGGCTCATTGTCCTTGTAAGAGATGTGTCAATAGAAAAATACTTGATAGGGATACAATAATTATCTATTTATATAGAAATGGAGTTATGCCAAACTACAAGTATTGGTACCTACATGGGGAGACATGGGAGACATCAGGACAGAGACACAGACAGAATGGCAGACATGGTTATGGATGCGGCTGGTCCTAAATTTGACTAGAATATAGATGATGATCTAGAAGCTGGCAGTGGCAATTTCATCATATGCTGAAAGATGCTGATGAACCACTGTGGTCGGGATGTGAAACACACATCTATTATCAGATGTGTCAGAGTTGTTAAACTTGAAGGCTGAATTTAATATGACGGTCAATTGTTATAATAAGATGGTAACAATAATAAAGAAGATGCTACCGATGGATGAGAAGCTTGTTGTGAGCTTCTATACTTTAAAAAAAATAGTGAAAGGATTAGGTATGGGATACGAGAAGATAGATGCATACCACAATGATTGCATATTTTTCTATAAAGAGGACAACTAAAGAGTACATGTGATATATGCAGTGAAAGCTGATTTAAGTCGAGGTAAGAGGATAGAAATCAGAAGGATATACCATATAAGGTTCTTCGATACTTTTCCCTCACTCCTAGACTTCGAGGCTTTACTTGTCCAAGAGTACCGTCGGACAGATGAGATGGCATAAAGAAGGGATTCGCAAGCATACTGATATGTTGAGTCGTCCATCGAATAGTGAGGCATGAAAAAAATTTGATGGCTCATCAATCGGATAGTGAGGCACAAGCTTATTAAAATCAAACATGGATCAAAAGCATATGTCAATGACCCCTTTGTGCTAGCCCAACAAGCTGTTCAAGTGTATTATACTCTTTTTCTATCAAGGGAGAGAGGAAAGAAAGATTGGTGGGCTATATGTAAGGTTAAGTCTTGAGCTATTTATTATGAGCTCGAAAAAGAAGAAGAGCTCCATTTATCAAAATACTTTTAAGAGGATGAAATATTAGGAGTTTATCAGCATTTAATAGATGCAGAATTGGATGCTCTAGAAATTCTCCTACATGATGGCCAACATGAAGAGGTCGATCATATTGAGTTTGTTTTTAAGGAGCATCCTATCCAAAAAGATAAAGAAGAGGAAGAAGAAGAAGAAGAAGAAGTGAAAGAAGAGGAGGAAAAGGAAGAATTAGATGAAGAATCCGAGGAGTACCACACATCTGAAGAGATCGATGAGTAGGGCTCCTCACTTGTGATGAACTTTTGGACCTTTAACTCGTTTTAAATACTTATCTTGTATTGCCATCTGTAATTATATAATTAATCTGTGAATCTATTTATTTTTATTTTCAGAGATTATAGATCATATCTTTCCGAGATCAGAGTCGTCACAGCCAAGGAGAGAGTTCTCATGCCGTCAGCTCGCCTGCTTCTGCACCACATATACTGATGAAAAAAATGCATGTAATGCAGCAGAATATGTAAATTAAATAATTTAATCTACAAATACATGTAATCAGATTACTAAACCCTACAACTAAGACCTATAACATGTCATATTACATTTATAAGTCAGAAAATAAAAGCTTTGGTATTGATCAAATCAATACCCTAGATCTAAAATAATTTTAGATCTAAAACCTAGATCACATCTAGGTAAGAGAAGATATCAGATCTCTTACCTTCACACGGGTCGAGAACTCCATGGTTGATTTTTTTTATTATTTTTGAAACCGCACACGCATCCGACCTCTACAGGAGATCCACACAAGACTGCAATAAAATCGGAGGTTCATCGAATGAAGATCCGCTCGAAGTACTAGCTTCTTACAGATCCCTCCGGATGGTTAATCTAAAAATATTTTTTGGATCTCTTGGACACTCCAAGAGATGAAGAATATGAGGAGGAATGAGGAAGAAGTCAAACCCTTGGACCTCCCTAAAATCAGAAATAATATATAATAGAAAAGATCCTAAGAGAAGACAGATCTTCTCTTTCAGGACAACAACGATTGATATCCTGAAAACATCTCTATGCTAGGACATGAGGAGACCTTCTCCTCTAGATGTTTTTCAAACTTTTAGATCTTATGTTATCTGATTTTTCTCATAGAAAAATCTCATGATTGATAGAGAAGAAGAGTTCTAAAAGAAACCTTAAGAGATGACCTTCTTTTCTTCTTCTTCTCTCATCAGGACATGATCAGATCATGTCCAAAATCAGATCACCATGCCCTAACTCATTGGAGCATAGATCCACCACGCCATCCCTCTTTTTCTCTCAGATTTTTATCACATAAAAATCAAAAAAATAAAGAGAAAATAAACTGAAAAAAAATAATAAGAGAAGACAATCTTCTCTCTTACCTTTTGTCTCTATAAGACATCAACTTTTGATGTCTTGATAGAAGACTCTCCTCCAAGAAAACAAGCACCTCAAAACATCCATGCCATCCTCTTTCTTCTCTATCTTTTCTATAGAAAAAACATAGATTTCTAACTCCCACCTCCTATCATATAGGAGGCACCACTAGATAAGGTAGACTAGGTCAAATGACCTAGTCAAACAAGAAAACCATGGGGCGTCCAACTCTTGGACGCCCCTTCCCTTATTATCTGCATGGAGCTCAAGAAACCACGCATAAAAGAGACGATAAAAAGAAAAGATAGGCATGAAGAAAGTTGGCGCAAGAGAGGGGAGAGGAGTTTTTATCAAGAGAGACTTTTTCAAAGGAAATAAATCCAAACCACTTTCCATAATGAACCAAATCAAATCTGATTCAAATCTCTAGAATAAGTGGTGTGAGATAACATTCTTTAGACGTGGATATCACAAAAAAAATATCTAAAAATAAATATGTGGGTGTGGGCTTTCTTAGGTGGCGCAAGGGAGAAGATGGAATCCTAGTCTAACTAAAATTCTCATGTAGACTAGGTCAAACTTAGACCAGGATTCTTATGTAGACTAAGTCAAACTCTTTGAACCCAATCAAGATTAATTACAACCTAAGTAAGGGTGATCCTAGTCTAACTACGAGCCCAATTAAATTAGATTAAATCATATTTAATTCTGATTTACATCCTAACTTAATTAGAAATTAGGTGCATACAAGTCCTAGTTGAACAGGGACTTGTTCTCCCTTGCAACTGGCTTATCCAATAAATCAATTAGACTTAATCCAATTAAGTCCAAATAAATTTTAATTAAATTAAATTTAATTAGACTTGATCTCAGCCCAATTGCTCAATCAGATTGAGTCAATTAGCAATCCAATTGCTAATTGATCCTCCTGCAACACTTGCATTAAGTCAAACATCAATCATATTGATCGTTTAACCTTAGAACGATTCTCAATCATCGATTAACCATCTGATTAGGTTATAACCTCTTATGTGTGTGATACTATAGGTTCGAACCTAAGTCGGTAGCACAGAAATCAATTCCTGTACCAGTCGAAGTAACCATCTAGCAATGATTTCCGACGTCCAGATAGGTCGAATGTATGCAAAGCAACATTCTAAGAACCCTGACCCATGGTTGCCGTATAATTCATCTTTTTGATCAATAATGCTCAAGATGACTTCGAGTATACTGTCAACACTCATACAAGTCATCTCTATTGTGTCTCAAAATTTTGCAAATCTCGTGACTCCTCACGAGGATTATCCAGGCCTAGGTTTTGCTAAATTGAAATACAGCGAGACATTCTCTTAGTGAAGTTAATCAAGAGTGGTCAATCTCATATTGACTCACACACCGACTTCACAAGTACTTGACTATACCCAAAAATCTTTCAAACCTATATTAAAAATACAGGCAGTCCAGCATCAAAGTACAATGAGTTGCTTGCAAGTCACCGTGGTGATCTTAGATCGGAGGGACACTTATACCCATTGGCCTTAGCTAGCTACTCTTGACAGTAGAGTGTTACATTGATCACATTCAGTACAGATGTACTCCTATATCTCATCTGGATGCCATACCAGTGTCTTCATACTACTTGGTTACGAGGACAACCAACGCATATGGCATATAGCGACCTACACTTGATAAGTTATCGTCTTTGTTAATAACTTATCATTTGATCCTGAATAATTTAAGAACCATCCGATAAATCTTTTTTTATCGATTGATTGTGGTTCTAAGGACTTCATCATAATTTAGGAGTTCATTTAAGAAAGATAGAACTTTTATGATGAACCTGTCCAATAGCTATTATTATTAGATAATTCATATACTAATTTCAATCATCTACCACTTAGATGATTGGCTTTAGGACATATTTTCTAACAACTCTCACTTGTACTAAAGCCAATCAGAATGCTATCAAATATCCTATCTTCCACTTGAGTTCGTAGAACTTCTTAGCTTCCAGGCCTTAGCAAATGGGTCGGTCAAGTTCTTCTTTTTCATCGATCTTTCAAAGATCGATGTCACCCCGATCTAAAATAAAAGGTGATAGCAATATAGAGTATGCTGGTCCTTTAGTTCTTTAGCTAGAGCTATGGCTCTAGTGCTACGATAGGACTGGACTGGACCATCGATGGAGGGTGCCTCTCCCAACCTGCTAATGAAGCTCAGCAACTACATAGCTTACAGGGCAGCATTATATACTATGATGTACTCTACATCACTAACTGAGTAGGCTAAAGTATCCTGCTTGGAACCTTTTCAGCAGATTGCTCTTACAATTAGGGTATGATCTGACACTTTCTTGTTGTCATCTTGATCTGATTGAAATCAAAATATTCACATGTTTAAAGTCAGTATTTTCATATTTGAGTCACTAGACCTTAGTATTTTTCAAATACTTAAGGATTGTCTATACAATCTTTCAGTGGTTCTTAATTAAATTAGACTGGTATCTGCTCACTACCATTAGTGAGTATACCATATCTGATCTTGAACATGGAGAAATTAGATGACACATAAATCTTTATTCCTTGTAATGCTGGAATGCCATTCCCACTTAAGAGAATTTCATCCACAGACAACACAAGAAATAATACTACAGAACATTTTGTCCACTTATAAATGCAGGGTTCCTCTTTGTTCATAACAAAGACATATGTTCAATACGTATGTTCTAACTTTGGGATAATAGCGAAACGGACTTTATAGGTCTCCACCTTTCTATCTACGCTACTCTGATCCTTTTGAAAAATCTATTCACACCCAATGGGTTTTATCCCGTCAGGTGAATCATCTAGTGTCCATACACTATTGATTTCCATAGATTTCAATTTGGATTTAATGGCTCTAAGCCACTTCTCAGAGTTAGACCACTGTATTGCATCCCTATAGGTGATCGGATCCTTGTTAATCTCATCGAGCTCAACAGGATCGCCGTCCCAGATACAGACACTAAAGTGTCTGTCCGACTAACGCGGTACTCTACCAGATCTCTTTAAAGATGTTACTTTAATGGGCTCCGAGTTTGATCTAATCAAATTCGGTTCTGTAGGTTTACTAGATTATGTCGGTTCATTTTCTACTAGTCAAACTTCCAAGTTCAACTTGATAGGCATCAGTTCCTTCTCTAAGGAACTCCTTTCCAAAAGGAATGCCCTACTGCTGATGAGCATCTTATATTCTTCAGTATGTTAGAATTAATAACCCTTAAACACCTATTGGACCAAGAACTAAGTTTATTTGTATGCAAACCTTTGACATAGGCCGATCAACTCCAAACCCAAAGGTGAGAGAGTCTAGGTCTATGTCCGATCCATATCTCATATGGAATATGCATAACAAACTTACTCAGTATATTTTCAGAGTAAAACAGGTAGTCACACAAGAGCACAATCCTGAAACAGACAGAGAAGTGAACCTTATCGTGGATTGAACCATGTCTAATAAAGTTCAACTTCTTCTTTCAGATACACTATGTTTTGAAAAAGAATCCACTGAGAGAGAATTCAATTCTCTCCTAGATATATTACAAACTCACTGGATAAGTATTCGCCTCCTCGATCTAATCGAAGAGTTCTAACACCTTATCCAGTTTGTTTCTATATTTCATTATTGAATTATTTGAACATTTCAAATGATTCAGGCCAGATGCACCCATATCCAGATAGATCGTCTGTAATGAAATATTAATATCTTCTTTTGGCATTTAAGTTCACAGATCCATATACATCACTATATATGAGACTTAGAACTTTATCAGCTCCTTCATCTTTTCCATTAAAAGGTGATTTTGTCATCTTTTCAAGAAGACAAGACTCACAGGCTATCAATGATTCACAATCATTGATGTCAAGGTTTTCCTCTCAAGCTAATCCGTTTATCCTATTTTTATCAAGGTGACTAAGCCTATAATGCCAAAGATAGACATCCATGATATTATCTAACTTGGGTATGTACATTAAACTTAACAGGCTGTGTAAATGTTAAATGTCATTTTCTTATTGTCTATGTACTATTGTAACATTATTCATAATAATATAACAATAATCTTTCTTTATTAATGAATGATGATCATCTTTGGCCAAAAGGCCAACAAAGATTACATTCATCATAAACAATGGACAATAGTAACAATTACTCTAAATAACAATATTTAAAAATAAACTCTACAATTCTTAAAGTTAGGATTGGAATAAGACTTCCATCCCTAACATTCAAGAATCTCTCACCATTTTTAAACGTTCCACTTACTTGTAGTCCTAGCAATAAATTGCATAAGACCATCGGTATCTAATACCTAGGTAGTAGAATTACATAGGAAAACTTTAAGGTGTTATCATATAACATCCTTGATGAGCAACTCTTGCTCCTTTCTCTTATTCAGCCTATTATGGTCAAGGGAAGCAAGATAATTCTTCTTCCTATAACCCTGCTTCTAACAATAGAAGCAACATACCTGATTTGGGTCAATTTTGGACTAATTATTTTGACTGGACTAAGAAGTTCCAATACGAACTCATTCGTACTGCTGAACCAAATTCAACTTTCGATACTAATTATCAAAGTTGGGTCCCATAAGTCATCACTGTCTAACAGCGATAGGAGAAATTAAGGTTTAGCCTTATTTTGAGAAAAGAGAACAATGACCTAATGTATATGAATTATTTTAAGTCTAGAGACTTGAATTTTAGTCTCAAGATTCTTTCACTATTTTATTCAAATTGGTAGCCTCTACCTCCAATTCAGAGAAAATTACTTTAATTTTCTAGTAGGTACTAAAATCCACATAGACTACACCAAGCTTGACTTTGGTCGGCCAACCCATCTGCATCTACGGGTAGGTTCATTAACTAATTATTTCTTCAAACAACTTCTAGTAATTTAATTTTGCCCCAGAAACCTAATCAGTAGGCTTTGGCCTCCACTGTAAGGATCCGGTTAGATCCAACCATTAACATGACCATACTTGGTACATTTAACCAATGAATGATTAAGTTCAACTTTGGTTGGCCAACCTAACCACCATTAGAGAGACACTTTCAAGTCGTCATATAATGAGTGATAATTTCATTAGTCAACAAGCACCAGGCCTTTGGGTCTGCAATGATTATTGAGTTAATGGATCCATTATCAAACACCTTAATGGGAGGCTATGACTCAGTTATCTCTATAACTTTATCATTTTAAGGACCCAATAATTTTAAAAAATTTAAAATTATTAGTAATTTAAGGATAGAAAGGACATGGACCAATTTGCTCCCACTGACTTCACCAAGTCAAATCCTTCCACTAACTTCTCAAGTCATTAACAAGAACTAGGATCAATATTGGTCCATGGGCACCTAGATCAGTCTCACTGAATGAAATCAGACTCACTAATTTTCTATGTGACATGGGTTAGCACGAATCAATGAGCAACCTAATCAAGACTTAATTAACCATATTGGCCAGGTAAGTATGATCGGTGGGAGGGTCTGCCAAAGCTTGCCTTAGACACCATAAGAAATGGTCAGGTAAGCGGGCTGCTAATTAAAAATCACCGGTTTGGTTTACCTTAGACACCAACTGGTTTATCAGTTTTGATTTGGTCCGCCTAAAGACTCGGGCTCAGCCGCTGAGCCACGATCAGTGTCCATTTGTTAGATATATGGACTTTGATTAACTACAACTATTGAAGTGATCTATAGAAATGATCTAATTCTAATTAACTTTTAATTAGATTTGATCAATTTTTTAACTTAGTCCATATTTAATCTAACTCTAGGTCTAACCCAGTTAATGACCTGATCAAAGCTAACCATTACCCTTTAACCCATGTTTTATGAAATTGTCTTAGGATCTTTAAATCACAAACTTAAATCCTAAACAATCACTTAATTCTTTTAATTAAGTTCATGACTGAGGGTTGGGGTTCGGCATTTCGAAAATCATTTTTAACTTTTGAAAGGTTTAATACAATCTAATGTTGTTTCACTAAATAAGTCGACTCATTTCAAAAATGGATCGGCTTATTTCACTAACAAACATTAATTATAGGTTAAAATAATTAAAATCAGTCAAAAAATAATTCAGCCAACTTTTCAGTCGAGCTGGCTCGGATCCAATCCGAGTCGGCCCGAGTAATAGCCCAGAAAAGGCAGAAAGCCTTCTTTCTGTCGAGCTGGGTCGGATCCCATCTGAGCCGGCCCAATTTTTAAGTGAGCTAGCTCGATTCCTAACTGAGCCAGCCCGAACAGCATTCTACAATACTGTTTCAAGCTGGCATGCTGGTCAAGCTGGCCCAATCAGCAAACAGAACCTTCGTAAGATCCTATTCTTGACTGATTTTAATCTATGTACTTACATAAAAATTTATGAAATAAAATAGACCTAATCTAAAATATTCATGACAAGATTTATTTAATTTTTTTTTAATTTTCTAGATCACAACGTAACAGGACAACCTTTGCACTGTAAGAGGTAAACCTTACAACATGACAACCTACAGTCCGTGCGATCATTATTTTATTTTTCAGATTTATTTTAATGCAATCATGAACATATTATAAAAGAACCTAGATGCTCTGATACCACTAATAGAAAAAGTTTAAGATTTCATGCATGAATTTCAAAATATTTTTGAAACATAACGCAGTAAAATATGAAAATTAAACAATTTAATCTACAAATACATGTAATCAGATTACTAAACCCTACAATTAGGATCTATAACATATCATATTATATTTATAAGTCAGAAAATAAAAGCTTTGGTATTGATCAAATCAATACCCTAGATCTAAAACAGTTTTAGATTTAAAACCTAGATCACATCTAGGTAAAAGAAGAGATCAGATCTCTTACCTTCGCACGGGTCAAGAACTCTGCGATTGATTTTTTTTATTATCTTTGGAGCCGCACACATGTCCGACCTCTACAGGAGATCCACACAAGGCTACAACAAAATCGGAGGTTCGTCGAACGAAGATCCGCTCGAAGTGCTAGCTTCTTGTGGATCCCTCCAGATGGTTAATCTAAAAATATTCTTCGGATCTCTTGGACATTCAAAGAGTTGAAGAATATGAGGAGGAATGAGGGAGAAGTCAAACCCTTGGACCTTCCTAAAATCAGAAATAATATATAATAGAAAAGGTCCTAAGAGAAGATAGATTTTCTCTTTCAGGACATCAACGATTGATGTCCTGAGAACATCTCTATGCTAGGATATGAGGAGACCTTCTCCTCTAGATGTTTTTCAAACTTTCAGATCTTATGTTATCTGATTTTTCTCATAAAAAAATCTTATCATTGATGGAGAAGAAGGGTTCTAAAAGAAACCTTAAGAAATGACCTTCTTTTCTTCTTCTTCTCTCATCAGGACATGATCAGATCATGTCCAAAATCAGATCACCATGCCCTAACTCATTGGAGCATAGATCCACCATGCCATCCCTCTTTCTCTTTCAAATTTTTATCACATAAAAATCATAAAAACAAAGAGAAAATAAACTGAAAGAAAAATAATAAGAGAAGACAATCTTCTCTCTTACCTTTTGTCTCTACAAGACATCAACTTTTGATGTCTTAATAGAAGACTCTCCTCCAAGAAAACTGGCACCTCAAAACACCCATGCCATCCTCTTTCTTCTCTGCCTTTTCTATAGAAAAAATACAGATTTCTGACTCCCACCTCCTATCATATAGGAGGCACCACTAGATAAGGTAGACTAGGTCAAATGACCTAGTCAAACAAGGAAACCATGGGGTGTCCAACTCTTGGATGCCCCTTCCCTTATTATCTGCATGGAGATCAGGAAACCACACATAAAAGAGGCGACAAAAAGAAAAGGTGGGCATGGAGAAAGTTGGCGCAAGATAGGGGAGAGGAGTTTTTGTCAAGAGAGACTTTTTTAAAGGAAATAAACCCAAACCATTTTTCATAATGAACCAAATCAAATCTGATTCAAATCTCTAAAATAAGTGGTGTGAGATAACATTCATTAGATGTGGATATCACAAAAAAAATATCTAAAAATAAATATGTGAGCGTGGGCTTTCTTAGGTGGTGCAAGGGAGAAGATGGAATCCTAGTCTAACTAGGATTCTCATGTAGACTAGGTCAAACTCTTTGAATCCAATCCAGATTAATTATAACCTAATTAAGGATAATCCTAGTCCAACTAAGAGCCCAATTAAATTATATTAAATCATATTTAATTTTGATTTAAATCCTAACTTAATTAGAAATTAGGTGCATACAAGTCCTAGTTGAATAAGGACTTGTTCTCCCTTGCAACTGGCTTATCCAATAAACCAATTAGATTTAATCTAATTAAGTTCAAATTATTTCTAATTGAATCAAATTTAATTAGACTTGATCTCAGCTCAATTGCTCAATCAGATTAAGCCAATTAGCAATCTAATTGCTAATTAATCCTCTTGCAACACTTGCATTAGGTCAAACATCAATCATATTGATCATTTAACCTTAGAATGATTCTCAATCGTCGATTAACCATCTGATTAGGTTACAACCTCTTATGTGTGTGACCCTATAAGTTCGAACCTAAGTCAGTAGTATAGGAATCAATTTTTGTACCAGTCGAAGTAACCATCTAGCAATGGTTTCCGACGTCCAGATAGGTCGAATGTATGCAAAGCAACATTCTAAAAACTCTGACCCATGATTATCGTATAATTCATCCCTTTGACCAATAATGCTCAAAACGACTTCGAGTATGCTGTCAACACTCATACAAGTCATCTTTATTGTGTCTCAAAATTTTGCAAATCCTGTGACTCCTCACGAGGATTACCCAGGTCTAGATTTTGCTAAATTGAAACACAGCGAGACATTCTCTTCCTGAAGTTAATCAGGAGTGGTCAATCTCATATTGACTCACACACCGACTTTACAAGTACTTGACTGTATCCAAAAATTTTTCGAACCTATATTAAAAATACAGACAGTCCGGCACCAAAGTACAGTAAGTTGCTTACAAGTCATCGTGGTGATCTCAGATCGGAGGGACACTTATTACCCATTAGCATTAGCTAGCTACTCTTGATAGTAGAGTATTACATTGGTCATATTCAATGTAGATGTACTCCTACATCTCATCTGGATGCCATACCAGTATCTCCACACCACTTGATTATGAGGACAACCAACGCATATGGCATACAGCGATCTACACTTGATAAGTTATCATCCTTATTAATAACTTATCATTTGATCGTGAACAATTTAAGAATCATTCGATAAATCCTCCTTTATCGATTGATTGTGGTTCTAAGAGCTTCATTATAATTTAAGAGTTCATTTAAGGAAGATAGAACTTTTATGATGAACCTGCCAAATAACTATTATTATTAGATAATTCATATATTAATTTCAATCATCTACCACTTAGATGATTGGCTTTAGAACATATTTTTCAACACATACCACATGGTAAACTCTAATATTTTAGATATTCTTTTTTATGTTATTTTATCTTTTATTATCTAATATAACATTCTTTATGATATCTTGATATTCTCAGGTTTGGATGATGTGGGGTCACCAGTGACCCTACAGTCATATAGAGCCGCGTCTGGCTCTTAGAGTCAGAGGCATGGTAGAGGATCCATCCATCTTGTGGCACCTTTGACTCAATTGGAAGATAGAGAGCTCGTCCACATTCAGAGCCGCATGTAAGTACTATATATCTTTACTGAATATATTTAAATTTTAGTCATTTTAGAGTTTAACATTTATTGTTCAAAATAAATTTTACAGCACATTTATAGAGCCTGGAGTGCCTCGTATAGTTGCCGACATAATTCGATGATTGATGCAGTCTGGGAGATGTTCTTGATAAGCCAAAGATGTTTAATTTTTAAATTCATGGTAGATTTATATTCTATTTATTAATACTCGATTGCTTCTACTTTTAGGGGTACTATCAATTCGAGACTCCTCAGGATGAGGAGGCTGACCATCAGACCTTCGAGGAGGTGGCTACATGGAGGTTCTGGGATGGGCTGTATGGCCTTCGACAATCCATCATAGAGCACTCCAGTTCGAAGTCACCATCAGACTGGAAGTCTTATACAGATTATTGGATGTGGACGGGCATATGGGAGGTCCTCTACGATCAGTAGAGTACTGAAGAGTACTCTGATAGGCGATAAAGGGTATAACAGAATCGGTTCACCTAGTAGCATTCGATCAAGTACACTGGTGGCTCCGTACATTGGCACACATGTGTGGCTGATAGATTAATAAAAATTCCATACTTAAATTAATTTTATATTAAATTAATCATATATATATTTTAATTAATTTAATTTTATTATTTATTTATTATAGATATGATAGCTGGGTCATGTACTAGGATAGTTGCATATATGGGAGGCCACACACCAATCTAGGAGGACTGGTGATTACTTAGATTTTTAATTTTGACAGATCGTGGTGACAATTTAAAATATTACTTATTGAGTTTTTATATATATGGATATATATAGACTAATAAATTTCTAAACTATATAGACAGATTATATGGAGTATTTCGTATCACGACACGATGAGGATCCATCCTCTCAACCCCTCTTTGACCTCGAGAGATGGCCCAGGACCACCGAAGGGGTAAGTAGGAGCAAGATCATCGGATTCAGCCACAGCTTCGATCCTTTAGCAACTCGATACTCCTCTTAGAGCTCGACGACCCAGACGTGGGCTGATGCACATATGGAGAATATCGTATAGAGACTTTGGAGCTAGTGACCTCAGAGTTTTTGAGATGCCATCCGCGATACGGTCGTTGAAATTTTTCGAGATCCACATCTGTGCGATCAGCTGGGCTCATTATCACAGCCATCACAGTAGATAAGTCTATTAATAATTTTTTTTACTTATTTTAAATTTTTATATTTAGAAGCTTTATATATTTAGGCTTGAGTCTAGAAAGAAAATATAAGAGGTAAAAATTTAATCTAACCATTCAAACGACAGACGGGGGTGTCTATACTTCGTATCATCGAATGAAATGTGTAAGAACAATCTATTCGAGAATTGAAGTAGTCTATCTAAATATATATCTCCGTATCGACATATATGCTTTTGTATCAAGATTTATTAATAATATTTTATTTTTTTTATTATAGAATATTAGAACATCTGACTCTCATCCATCAGTTGCTGGAGAGGCATACAGGAGTAGGAGGATGAGGAGGATCTTACATAATTTTTTTAATATGTATATAATTTTGATACTTGTAAAGCAGTATAAATTTATAAATTTATATAATTTATATTTTTAATATAATATAATTAATTTTATATTTATGATTATATTAAATAATTATTTTTTTATTTATAATAGATTTTAAAAAATATTATTGTTTGTTAATATGATTAAAATAGGTTTTAAAATATTTAATTATGAATTTTTTAAAAAAAATTAAAAACTATTAGTGATGGTAGTAACGACGAAATCATCATCGCTAATAATTTTTTAATATTTTAATTAAAAAAATTAAAATTATTAGCAATGACTTTTTATCACTAATACCGTCACTAATTACTGTTATTAGTGATGATAAATTTATCGTTACTAATAATGATAATTAGCAATGAAATTATTTTCATTGGATTTTTAGCAACAGAAAAATGAATATTAGCGATGGCAGTTAGCCATCGCTAATAGTCTGTTTTTTTGTAGTGTCACTAGTTTGTGGATCTGCAATAGAGGACCTCATATTGATATGGGTGGGCCATATCTCAAGAGGCAATATCAAAATTCAATGGTCCTTTACTATATTAATTAAATGCCCAGTACCAATTAGCTACACAAATTTATGTTGGATTAGTGAGCCACTCTCTGAAATTTCCTCCATATATTAGAACACTTCCTTAGTGTGGTATAAGAGAGCTAGTTGCCACTGAAGTGATACTTCGCTTTAACCACTATGGCCCATAAAGAGGTTAGATTGAGAAGAAGTTGGCTTCCTAACTGCCTACCAAAGATAGAGCCTTCCATTGTCAGTTAATGATTTGAGCCATTAGTTTTTCTTAATAAAAGAGAAAGTAGCTCTATCCAATGGTGTTCTCAATAAAGACACACCTAGAAACTTCCATATCCTACTACTATCATTCATGTCAATAAGGCTACTATCATTCATGTCAATAAGACTTCTAATGTGTGCTTCGATATGGTTGGGTGTAGCTAGGCTAATCATCAATTGAGATTTTATCAAATTCACAGTTTACCTAAATATAGAATAATAAGCATCGACAATGGCTTTAAGGCAACCCACATCCCTCATCATGGCTTTGGCCACCAATAAATAATTATCGATGAATTAGAGAATATACGATATATACCACTAGCCCCCCCCCTTAGAAGCCTATACTTTCATATCTTTGAGAACCATGGCCATCAGAATATTCACATAAGGATTCTTTTATTTTTAAATAAATTTATAATTGAGATATTTATCCTTTCACTAAAACCAAGTCCAAGAAAGGTGATTTGTCCTCCCGCAAACCCATGATATTTCTCTCTTTTGAATTTTATTATTGTTGCCCAGCTATGCAACCCAAGAGGGGGGGTGAATTGGGTTTCTAAAAATTTTAAGCTTAACTAATGACTTATGAGAAATGTTTGACAAAGCTAAATAGATAGAGTGAGTAGAATTAATTTAAGGCTAATAGCAAGAGCAAGAATGCAAGAAAATAATGAAGAGATAAAGAAGAGCAATTAGACACACACCAAACACAAGGATTTATAGTGGTTCAGTGCCAACCTTGCACCTACATCCACTCTCCAAGCTCCTACTTGGGAATTTCAATCCATTAATCTTGTATTCAACCCGAATACAAATGTCGGGAACTCCGACTCTAGCTATCCCAAGCTAGACCACTTGTTTCCCGGATACAAGCCGACCCAATACACTCCGATTCTAGGTTCGGATCAACCTTTCCTTGTTTTGGAATCCCTCCAAAATAAAATCAATCACTCAAACTGAGTATAACAATTTATAGTACAATTAAGCATAAAGAAAGCTCCTTCAATGAGCGAATATAACTTTAAATACACTTTACTTAAGAGAAGAAGATCCTTTTTGGATTTCCTCAAGGTGGATGGAGACTTGATTGTGCACTTGAGGAGTTGGTGAGCTTGGATTGAAGGCTTCTTTAAAGCTTTGAATGAGCTCTTGCTTAGGGCTGAAAAGTTGGCTTAAAATTCCTTTTTTTTTCAAAGTCTCTCTTCTTGGATGCTCTATTTGATTCTCATCTTTTTGTTCCTTTTATAGCTTTAAGAAATAGAGAAAATCATTCTAGACTGAAAAAAGAGTCGTTAGACTGCATTAAATGAGCATTAAAAGTATTTAAAATGGGTTAAAAACTAGTCGTTATAGAAAAATCCCGTCACAGGGGTGACTCATGAGTCAACTCATGCCTGGGGGTCGACTCATGGGTCGACCTCTGTGGAAAATCGTCACAGAAGTGAACGGGATCTATGGTTCTGTAAAACTGGCAAAAAGACCCGCAGAGATCGACTCATGAGTCGACTCATGCCTTGGGGGTCGACTCATGGGTCGACTCACAGATTTTACCAAGTCTGTGCCGATCAGAAAAATCAGCGTATCAGTCATCTCATGTGCTATGAGTCAACTCATGGGTCGACTCATGATTTTCAATCATGCATATCTTTCAAAATACAAGTCCAAAATCAATAAAATTTTCACCATTGGATCACAAATCTTTTATTCTATCATTTGATACTATCAAATCAGGATTTTGGTAAAATTATAATTTTGCCCCTGAAGAGCAATAAGGCTTTTTCAAGTGAGAAAACATTGGTACCCCTTCAACTGTTTTGTAATCATCAAAATCAATCTAAGGAGCAACAATCTCTCCCTTCTTGATGATGACAAAATATTTGAACAAAAATATTTATATGAATCAATGATCATGAATTTCAAAGGAATGAAATGCATTATAGGCAGTTTGAAGATAAACAGGAGATTTACTACCAACTTATAAGTGCATTCGCTTGAAAAGAAGATTGATTCTTTTGGCATGTGATACATGTGCCCATTTGCATAAATAATTTTCCTATTACTTAATGATTTAAAATTTACTCATTTAATTATGTGATTTTGGTATCAGAGTAGAAAATTTATTTTTGTTTTCAGAGCAAAGCAGAATTTACCTTATGATTTGAGAATTGCGTGTTTGAAAATATCTCATTTGTTCATTTGCTTGTTTTTCAAATTTCTTAGCATCTTGAAAATTTGCTCATTCTCATTTGATTATTTAGTTTTAGTATCAGAGCAAGTTGCATCTTGAAAATTTGCTCATTCTCATTTGATTATTTAGTTTTAGTATCAGAGCAAGTTTAACAATTAAGTGTATTATTACATGTCTAAGAATTAATTATAAAGTATATCAAAGCATGTCAAATTTTAAGATATATCAGAGCATGTCTAATTTTAAAGCATATCAGAGTATGTCTAAGAAGTAATTTTACAGGTTGCTCATTTGCTTTGCTTAGCAATTGGTATCGGAGCAATTCATTCATTTTGTTAGCAATCTTGTTAATTTCTCCCAATTCACTCATTTTATTATTAAGTTTTGTATTTATCTCTCTTATTTATCTCTCTTTTGATACTTTTGCTTAGCAATTCACTCATTGTATTTTTAAGTCATTTAATAATCTTGCTTTTGATACTTTTCTTTTAATTTCTCTCCCTTTTTGACATCATCAAACATTGTTAACTCCCCTCTTTTTTTGAATACATTCTCTCTTTAGTGTTTCTTCAAACTTCTTGTGCTAATCATTAATGTTTACTCCCCCTGAATACAGCAATCATAAAACAAAATATGCCATTGAGTACCATAGATTGAATTAGCAACAAAGAGAAGATATATAATCAAAAGATGATTGATACCATTACAAAGAGTAGATATATAATTAAAAGATGATTAAAACCATAGTTGTTTCAATACATATTTCATAATATAAAAGTCAACTAGTTAACATCATTACATAGCCCAAAAGACAGATCCTAGAAAGAACAACAGACATGACTAACAACAAGGATCTAGTAGAACACATGACTCTATGGATCAGAATCAGATGTATCAGAGATGGGGTGGGGAGATGATGGATCACGACCAAGAGCTCGTCCTCTACCCCGTCTGCCTCTGCCACGAGTGGAGGTGCTGGCATGAGTAGGTGGGCGAGATGATCCTGAAGGCTGAGAACGTTCAGAGGTCAAAGACTGGACTGCAAGAGAGAGCCTGATGGAATCAAGAACGTTCAGAGCTCTCGAAACAGATTGAAGCAGTGCAGTGAACTGTGTAGAAGCATGCTCACTAGATCCTCTGATTTCTCTCCTCAAGAACTCATAACCACCCTCCAATGCACCTCTGAGCCTGCCAGCCTCCGCAGTAAGGTCTGTGACCTCAATAGTGGACTCCTGTGGCTGAGGTTGGGCCAAAGCTAAGACTTGCCCCTGCAAGTCAAGTACTCTCCCAGTCAGTCTCAAAATGCAATCCTCGAGCTGCTGAATCCGAACTGACTGATCTGAGATCAACTGAAATATAGTGGAGATATGGGGGATCAAGGTCTGATCAGATGTATCTAATGATGTGGATCCCAGTGCAAATGTAGAAGTGCTCCACTGACGAGAAAGCAAGGAAGCCACACGCTGAGAAATCTACTCAATCTGATCATCAGCCAATCTGTACTCTGAGGAAGGTGCTTTACTGTCTGGCTGCTGAACTGGTGTGTGCCTCCTGGTGAACTCTGAAGGGCCAGCCTCTGGGTCTGAAACAAACTGGATATCTGGAGATGCTGCCCTGAAGTCATGGAGAGGAGATGAGGGACCTTCTTCCTCAGCTCTGTCCTCAACTCTATCCTCAGCTCTCTCCTTAGCTCTTTCTTCTGTACCCTTGATCCAACCACCATCAATCCTAGTGAATCCCATGTGGTGCAGAGTGTGTTGGTTGATGGTGTCTGCGTGAGAAAGCTTAGCAGATACCTCTCCCTCAAAACTAACTCCAAACCTCCTGAAAACCAGTGTGAGGGCCATACCAAAAGGCAGATGTGCCTTGGATCTATTCAGTGTTTCTCTCATGGCCTCAATCATTAAAGCAGGGAGGTTTAAGGGGGTTTGAGTGATCACATGAAATATTATACAAATGTCTCGGCCAGAAAGGAGGTCATGCCTACCACTCCTCGGAAAGAAAAGCTTTGTCACTAATTGATGTAGAATTCTCATTTCAATTGACAAGATTTTGGCTTCTAATTTATTTAGACTTCCCGAGTAGGTTCCTCATAAAATTACATTGATCCCCTCTTCCTTCACTGGGAGTTCCATGTTAGAATATCTCTCACAGGGCAAATGCAGAATCTCTCCCAAAATAATAGGATCTAAGCAGATATCAATTCCCTTAACAGTAGAAGTTACTGTTCTATTGCCATAGTGCAGATTCAGATAAAACTCTCTAACCAAGTCTACATATGTAACTTCCTTGAGAGAACAGTAAAATCCCTAACCTTGGTTTTTGATCTTTGTCCCAAAGGAGAAACCTTCTTTTTCAAAGAATCTAAAATCCACATTCTTGCCGGTTTCTACCTTTCTGTCAGAGAGAGAGATTTTGCTAGGGCTAAGAGAAGACTGAGAGGAACCTGGTGCAGACGCTGATGCCGGAATGGGAGCAGAGGAGGTCTGAGAAGCTTGTCTTTTTCTGCGGATGCCTTCTTCCAGCGCACGGACTGATTTTCTTCTTTGAGGGAGTTTCATCTTTGGGGCCATTCTCACCACAAGAGCAGGCAGGGAGACTCGGAAGATCAAATGGGTGAGGAGAAGGAAGGTTACTAGAGGATGGAAAGAGATTTTGGTGGAGAGAAATGACGATTTTGAGAAGAACGGTGGAAGCTAGGGCACGCTCCAACCGCTTCAATCAAGGGAGAAAGATGTGAGAAGCTCCTTTCCTAAGGGGTGATTTGAGGTGGAGATGTGAAGGGAGAATGATCTTTGGGCTAAATCCTTGGTTTTGGAGAGAACGAAGATGAGGACGATGAGTCTTGGAGGGAGGAAGACGAAGAAGAAGAAGGGGTCGGCTCATGAACGGGCTTTAAGTTAAAAAGAAAAGAGCCCGCGGGAAGTTTGCCAAGAATTTCAAGTATGCCATTGGGTCGACCCTAGGGGGTCGACTCATGAATCACAAAAATTCAAAAAAAATATGAATAAATTTTTAAAAAATTTAAAATTTTAGGAGAAGAAATTTTGCTCAATGACAAGTTGTGAGAATGATAATCTTGAGCTTTTAGGTCCAAGAGAGATGATGAAAATTGAGCTCAAAAAAATTTTGACATCGATTTCTTGAAATTGGAGAAACATTTAGGCAAAAGGATCAAGAATTCCTAGATTTCTCCTAATTTCACAGAATCTATCCTCACTAAGGGCCTTTGTAAAGATATCAGCTAATTAATTTTCAGTACAAACATATTCAAGAATTATATTTTTGTTTTGAACATGTTCTCTTATAAAATGATGTCTTATTTCAATATGTTTAGACCTTGAATGTTGAATTGAATTTTTAGTTAGATTTATGGTGCTAGTGTTGTCACATCTTATGGGTGTTTCATTAAGTTTGATACCAAAGTCTTCGAGTTGTTGCTTAATCCACAAGATTTGAGCACAACAACTTCTGGCTGCAATGTATTCGGCCTCAGCCGTAGACAGTGCTACCGAATTTTGTTTCTTGCTAAACCAGGAGATTAGGTTAACTCCAAAAAATTGGCAAGTTTCACTAGTGCTCTTTCTGTCTAATCTACATCCAACAAAATCAGCATCTGAATATCCTAATAAATCAATTAGTGAGTCCTTAGAGTACCATAATCCTAGAGTTTGAGTACCATTTAAATATCTAAGGATTCTTTTAACAGCATTCAAGTGAGACTCTTTAGGATTAGATTGAAATCTAGCACACAAATAAATACTAAATATGATATCAGGTCTACTTGCAGTTAAATATAATAGAGAGCCAATCATATCTCTATAATATTTTAAGTCTACACATTTACCTTCATCATCCTTGTCAAGCTTACATGAGGGGCTCATGGGTGTGCCAATTGGTTTGGAGTTCTCCATTCCAAATCTTTTAGTAATTCCTTGGTGTACTTACTTTGGGTGATGGAGATTCCTTCCTTTGTTTGTTTGATTTGGAGTCCGAGGAAGAAAGTAAGTTCTCCCATCATGCTCATCTCGAACTCCCCCTGCATGAGCTTAGCAAAGTCTTGACAAAGAGATTCATTAGTAGACCCAAAAATAATGTCATCGACATAAATTTGTATAACTAACATATCATTTTGATTCCTTTTAATAAAGAGGGTTGTGTCTACATTACCTCTTGAAAAATTATTATTTAGTAAAAATTTACTTAGCCTATCATACCAAGCCCTAGGTGCTTGTTTTAATCCATATAGAGCTTTATTTAATTTAAAAACATGATTAGGAAAAGCATGATTTTCAAATCCTGGGGGTTGTTCTACATAGACTTCTTCAGCAATATAACCATTCAAAAATGCACTTTTGACATCCATTTGAAATAATTTGAATTTCATAAAGCAAGCATATGCAAGTAAAAGTCTAATGGCCTCTAATCTAGCAACAGGTGCAAAGGTCTCATCAAAATCAATTCCTTCTTGTTGATTATAACCTTTAGCAACCAATCTTGCTTTATTTCTTATTACATTTTCATGTTCATCTAATTTGTTCCTAAAGACCCATTTTGTGCCAATTATTGAATAATTTTTAGATCTTGATACTAAAGTCCAAACATTATTTCTTTCAAATTGATTAAGTTCCTCTTGCATTGCATTAATCCAGTTATAATCATTTTCAGCTTCTTCAACAGTTTTTGGTTCAAGATGAGATACAAAAGCACAATGATTAAATACATCTCTAAGTGAAGAACGAGTTTTTACCCCATGCATAGGATCACCAATAATTAGCTCCTTAGGGTGATTGTGAACATACCTCCATTCTTTGGGTAGATCATTTGTACCTTGAGGTTGTTCTTGATGTTCTTCACTTCCCTCATTTTGTTTGTCTTCATGTTCCTTATCCTCTTGAATTGTTGAATCTTTCAGAGTGATCTCCTTCATTCCTTCTATAAGAGGATCTGCATCATCAACACTTTTATTCTTCCTTGAAGGAAGATCGTTAGATTCATCAAAGACAACATGTATGGACTCCTCTACTACTAAGGTTCTTTTGTTAAAAACTCTAAAAGCTTTACTAGTGGAGGAGTAACCAAGAAAGATTGCTTCATCTGATTTTGCATCAAATTTTCTAAGTCTTTCTTTACCATTATTTAATACAAAATATCGACAACCAAAAATATGAAAATATGCAATATTAGGTTTTCTTTCTTTCCAAAGCTCATAGGGGTTTTCTTTAAAATTTGTCTAATCAAAGCACGATTTAAAATGTAACATGCTGTGTTAATTGCTTCCGTCTAAAAATATCTTGGAAGGTTGCTTTCACAAAGCATGGTACGGGCCATTTCTTCTAAGGTTCTGTTTTTCCTTTCTACTACCCCATTTTGTTGGGGTGTCCTAGGAGTAGAGAAGTTATGGCCAATTTCCTTTTCATCACAAAAGTTTTCAAAGTCTTGATTTTCAAATTCAGTTCCATGATCGCTTCGAATATTTTGAATTGAAAGTCCTTTCTCATTAGTGACTTTTCGATAAAATTTAGTGAAAACATGAAAAGTTTCATCTTTGTGTGCTAAAAAGAAAACCCAAGTAAAACGAAAGTAATCATCTATAATTACAAAACCATAACGTTTTCCTCCTAGACTAGTGGTTCTAGTAGGTCCAAATAAGTCCATATACAAAAGCTCTAAAGGTCTAGAGGTTGAAACAATATTTTTGGATTTAAATGAAACTCTTGTTTGTTTACCTAGTTGACATGCATCACAAATTCTATCCTTTTTAAAATTCAGTTTTGGCAAACCAAGAACTAATTCTTTCTTAATTAATTTTGAAAGAGAATGCATGCTAATGTGTGCAAGTCTGCGATGCCAAAGCCAACTAGTCTCATAAACTTTAGCATTCAAGGATACTAGGCATTGCATGTTTATTTTGGCTAAATCATTCAAATCTACCATATAAACATTACCATGTCTATGTCCAATAAATTTAATACCATCATTAATAGGACTAGTTACGATGCAAACAGATGATTCAAAAACAACCTTATATCCTTTATCACAAAATTGACTAATGCTTAGTAAATTATGCTTTAAACCATCAACTAACAAAATATTTTCAATGTATTTGGAGGGAGTGATACCAATGTTACCTATACCGATGATCTTCCCTTTGTCATTGTCTCCAAAGGTGACCATCCCTCCATCCTTAGCATCAAGAGTGATGAATTGGGATTCATCATCAGTCATGTGTCTCGAGCATCCACTGTCAAGATACCATTTCCTGTTTCCTCCTTGGGATGCAAGACACACCTGCAAGCAAAAGTCAAATTTTTGTTTTAGGTACCCAAGCTTTCTTGGGTCCTCTTTGGTTAGTCATAATGGTTCTTTTTAGAACCCATATTTTCTTTATAATTGAGTTTGCAAACTTGTTAGAGAAGCAAGTGTATGACTTATGTCCTACTCTACCACATTTGAAGCAAGTAATATTAGAAGACTTGTTACTTAAAGAGTTTACATAAATATTTTTCAGATATTTTTGTTTCTTCAAGGGGTTATAGCCAAGTCCAGCCTTATCATACACGACTTTTTGATTATCAAGAATCATATTGAGTTTATTTGAACTCAAGGTGAACTTTTCTACTATTGATTTTAGCTTGGCAATTTCATTCTTTAAGCTTTGATTTTCTTGAAGCAGGGTGGATTTCTCAATTGAAATGTTTTTAGTTTGTTTCAATAAGGATTAATTTTTCAATTTTAGCTCTTTGTTCTTCATTCCTAGTTTCTTTAATTCATCAACTAAATCATAGAAAGCTTCATGTAATTCTTCAAATGTAAAGTCACTAGGAGTTTCAAAAATTACCTCATTTTCGTGTGCCATAAGGCACATGTTGGCTTGTTCGGTTGAGTTTTCTTCATCGGAGCTTGAGTCATCACTCGCACTCCAGGTGGCCATCATGGCCTTCTTCTTGTACTTCTTGGGACCTTTCTTCAGTTGTGGGTATTCGGATTTGAAGTGTCCCGGCTTCTTGCATTCGTAGCAGATAAGGGGTTGGTCTTTCTCTTTTTCTTTGCTCTGTTCCCCTTTTGTGAATGGCCTCTTCCTCATCCCCTATTTCCTTTTTCTCAAAAATTTCTTGAATCTTCGGGTAATGAGTGCCATCTCTTCATCCTGTTCTTCATCTTCAGTGTCATCAGTTTCTTCATCTGGTGGCACTGTGGATTTGAGGGCAATGGTTCTTTTCTTTTTGACTTCTTCCTCTTGATGTTGCTTCATGCTCAGCTCATGAGTCATCAATGATCCAAGAAGCTCTTCCAAGGGTAGAATGTTCAAGTCCTTAGCTTCTTGGATGGCAGTCACTTTGGCTTCTCAAGTTCTTGGTAGGGACCTGAGAATCTTTCTTACAAGCTCACTGTTAGTATAGGACTTACCAAGACTCTTTAAACCATTAATGATATCAGTAAAGCGAGTAAACATTACAGTTATGGACTCATCATGCTCCATTTTAAACAATTCATATTTATGCACAAGCATATTGATTTTAGACTCCTTTACTTGATTGGTTCCCTCATGGGTTACTTCTAACCTATCCCATATTTCTTTAGCAGATGAGCAAGTAGAAATGCGATTAAATTCGTTAGCATCAAGAGCACAATAAAGAACATTCATTGCTTTAGCATTTAATTGGGCCATCTTCTTATCAACCTCATCCCATTCTTTCTCGGGTTTGGTTGATTCCTCACCATCAATAATTTTAGTGAGTGTGTGAGGACCGTTCACTATGATACTCCACATATCATAGTCGAGTGCTTGAATAAATATTTTCATCTGAGCTTTCAATAGGTGTAATTAGACCCATTGAAAAGTGGAGGTCGGTTGGTGGATTGCCCCTCGGCTAGAGAAGTGCCGACATGAGTTGCCATAGATCTTTTGCTCTTTGATTGTTTAGATCAAAGAAGGGCTAGAGCACCGGGCTCTGATACCACTTGTTGCCTAGCTATGCAACCAAGAGGGGGGGTGAATTGGGTTTCTAAAAATTTTAAGCTTAACTAATGACTTATGAGAAATGTTTGACAAAGCTAAATAGATAGAGTGAGTAGAATTAATTCAAGGCTAATAGCAAGAGCAAGAATATAAAAAAATAATGAAGAGATAAAGAAGAGCAATTAGACACACACCAAACACAAGGATTTATAGTGGTTCGGTGCCAACCTTGCACTTACATCCACTCTCCAAGCTCCTACTTGGAAATTTCAATCCACTAATCTTGTATTCAACCCGAATACAAACGTCGGAAACTCCGACTCTAGCTATCCCAAGCTAGACCACTTATTTTTCAGATACAAGCCGACCCAATACACTTCGATTCTAGGTTCGGATCAACCTTCCCTTGTTTTGGAACCCCTCCAAAACAAAACCAATCACTCAAACTGAGTATAACAATTTATAGTACAATTAAACACAAAGAAAGCTCCTTCAATGAGCGAATATAACTTTAAATATACTTTACTTAAGAGAAGA